>NW_009648785.1:81818-89283 GCF_000708025.1 Charadrius vociferus | reverse complement strand
CTGAAGCAGTGATGGGACGACTGCTGAATTTTTAAAAGAGCTGCAATGAGGGAGTTTTTTTGTTCTTTTAATAAGAGAAGAACAGAGGGTTTGAAAAAACATGAATTTCAGAAGGAAAGAAATTGCAAATTACGGCTTCATTTTTTAGCTACAGCTTTCCTGAGGATTTGGAGTACTTTGCAAATATTTAATTACTCTCACCTCAGTGCCCTTGTAAGCATTGCAGAAAATAAGCAAAAGTAAACCGGGCTGTGAGACTTGCAACCCAGCTGTAACTCTGATGCTTTTAATAGCACCTCTAGAGCTGTTTTCTTCATTGTAAGAGCAGGAAAGTGAGGCTAATATAAACTGATACATTAAATAGAGACCAGCTCCCAGCACCTGAGTCCTGAAGACTGTGCTCCGACAGCCTTATAACCTGTTGTCCCGAACCTCTGAAAGTGGCACAGTCTAAACGCTTGCCTTCTCGCGGCGTGGTCGTAGCTGTGTGCGGCATTCCAGTACGCATTCCCCTGGCGCCGGCCCTGGGGCTTTCATGTGTACGCTGTAAATGGATATTGTAGTGGTCGTTATGTGCATTAATATTCTGTCTCTCGGTTACACAGAGAGTAGATGTACTATGCAGACAAAATTGCCCACAGTGATTTCAGTGGGGTTCTGCAGGCTTGGATTTAGACTGTTCTTTTCATTAACTTGGACCTCTAATAACATATTTGTAAAATGTTTGGGGTTTTTTTTCAGTTTCCTCTGTTTTAGCGTGTTACAGAAATAAGGTACATGGTCAAGGCACTGATTTAGAGCAAGCAAGCTAAGAAAATCTTTGCCTCAATTCCCTCGTTTTTTAAATTTACATTGGATGAACATATAATAAACCACAGGAAAAGCAACAACTTACCCTGTTCTGCAACCCCCCCAAGCAGCTGCTTTTGAAAAGCTGACATTTAGTGCAGTAATGAAGTATGAAATCCGTAAGTGTGAAATTAAGCATCAGAACAAGCAAGAAATTACTTCCAAACTTGTCTTCAGATGTTGTGCATACACCCCCCTCCCACCTTTCGCCCCCTTAATTTTCATCCTCTTTTCCTTTGCCTGTCAAAATACAAACCCTTCAGGTTGGGGCCTGTGTTATCATTTATGTTTGCGAAGCACTTTGCACACGGTGGGTGCTACCAGAAGCAAAACATGAACAATGATGATGTGGTTTGGAAGCTTTGCTGTGCAAAACCAGGGAGAGGGCACCAGGGCAGAAGGCAGTTATAGCAGCCTCTAGCAGAGGACGGGGTGATGGGGAGACAGACAGTGCTGACCACTGAAGTGTCACCAAGACGGGCAGTTTGCAGCTTTCTGTAACGGCAGAGGAGCGTTGAGCTCAGCTTGGCTCAAAACGGCAAAGAAAGCGTAGACAGGACAACTGAGGTTAATGTGGAAAGACCTGTTAAATGTTAGCTTTAGCAGCCAGATGTCTTTGCTAAAATAGAAAACAAAAGTTATTTCATTAAACCCTCTGAACACAAAGTACTCTGTGAAAGTTTAAATGCCAGGTGGTGTATTAAGTAAATAAAGTAGTCCTGCTGTAGGCATTGTTTCTCACAGCAGCCGGCTATAACCAGCGCATAGTACAAGCGACCATGTGAATCTCTGCCATGTGATGTAGTGCTATGCCTGGCTAACGTGCAGATACGGGGCTGGGAAGGCAGAGGAGACTTTTCTTTCAGCGGTTATCAGTATGTTGATAAGGGCCAACTGTTGCACGTGGCTTATTTGCATGGATTGGCTTACGCTCGTTAGTCATCTGGTTTGGATCAGAAAAAGAAACTCAGGGTTTGCACAGATGTCATGTGTCCTTCCAGCGCAGTTTGAATGAGGAGAGGTGACTGATTTTCATTTTAGTGACTTTTTAGATCGGTATCATAGTACTGCACAGTTAGCTTTTGTTATAACCCTGCAGTTACCCCCTGGCAGCGGTTGCAGAATGTCATATCCCGTTATCGGCAGTCCCAGGTTTGTGTACAACAGGAGCCATTTGGAAGGTGGCACTCTTAAACTCCTTTTGCTCTGCTGCCAGCAGCAGGATTGGAAAGTTAGCCAGGTGATTCTGAAAGTGAAAAGCTGGTATTTGCAAGCTTCCTCACCCCATGTTCTGTGGGTGATGGATACATGCAGGATAAAGCATTCATCGCCCACGTGTGCTTCTCATAGTCACATGTGCCCAAACCTCCTCCTTCTGCTTTTTGTGGTTCTATAGGATGTTTCCCCATCGTGCTGTTACCTGCTGAGCATCACTTAATACTTTATTTCTGTCATTGGCACTTGGGCTGGCAAGGTACATGTGGTTTTGACAGTGTGTGCTGACCACGGCCATATGGTGCCTGGTAAAGTCTTGGTGCTGAGTCTCTTAATGTAATTATCATGCTGAGCTAATTGCTCGTGCCTGGCTTAGGCACTTGTTCAGTGGCTACTTCAGCCATTGTTGGGGCCTTTTCATTTATGACCTGGGATGCTGTCAACCAGGAGTGGCATGGGGCCCCCAACACAAGAAGGACATGGACCTGCTGGAGCAAGTCCAGAGGAGGGCCACAAAGATGATCCGAGGGCTGGAGCATCTTTCCTGTGAGGACAAGCTGAGAGAGTTGGGGTTGTTCAGCCTGGAGAAGAGAAGGCTCTGGGGGGACCTTACAGCAGCCTTCCAGTAAAGGGGGCCTACAGGAAAGCTGGGGAGGGACTCTTTATCAGGGAGTGTAGTGATAGGATGAAGGGTAATGGTTTTAAACCGAAAGAGGAGAGATTTAGATTAGATATTAGGAAGAAATTCTTTCCTGTGAGAGTGGTGAGACACTGGCACAGGTTGCCCAGAGAAGTTGTGGCTGCCCCATCCCTGGAAGTGTTCAAGGCCAGGCTGGATGGGGCTTTGAGCAAACTGGTCTCATGGGAGGTGTCCCTGCCCATGGCAGAGGAGTTGGAACTAGATCATCTTTGAGGTCCCTTCCAATTCTAACAATTCTATGATTCTATGTGCATTTGGCTGTCTCAAATAAACAAAACAAAAAAGCGCCATTCTTTGCCATCAAGCTCATGGCTGATCTCTGTTTCTTTGCTATGAATTATTTGCCTGTGGTATTCTCTCCAGTATTTGCAAGGCAAAGGAGAAGGGGTGGCGGAAAATTGGGAGTTAGAA
Organism: Charadrius vociferus; assembly: GCF_000708025.1. NCBI lineage: Eukaryota > Metazoa > Chordata > Aves > Charadriiformes > Charadriidae > Charadrius > Charadrius vociferus. The sequence goes on along the minus strand of NW_009648785.1, from coordinate 86,108 downwards.
GCCAGGCTGGAACCTTCCTGCCAACGAGAACTGGAAAAACCCTATTGAGAGGGATGCTCTATGCCAGGATTTCTGGCCTCTGCTTGCTGTGTTTGGATCCCATAAATTTATTGTTTTAAAAGCAACAAATTCATAATTGTATACATCTCTGGACCCTATATACTACTTCCTGCAGCTTGCCTATAGTCCTAAGAGCCCAAGTTCACAGCCCTTGACAGCCACCTCTTTCCTGACAGTCCCCTGGTCAGCTCACATACTCTGATAGAGATTTCTCTGCTGAATAAAGGAAAAATGCAAGTCTGCTGAAAACAGGCAATGCAAAACTGAAAGTGATGAAACTCTTCTAGTAGTGGAGAACAACTATTAAGAACTAAGTGTGACAACGCAGGCTAAGTGTGGAGGCTTCAGTCTCAAAAAGGTGCTAAGCTTGGGAGAAGGAGAGGGTAGAAACCAGCTGCGAGGGTGCTTGCGCAGTGGGGTGCAGCCCCCGCGGCTGGCAGCCTGTCTCGCAGACCCAGCCTGATAGCGCAGAGGTGACGACCGCTTTGGTAACATATCCAGAACCTTGCAGCACCCTCGGAAAAGGCAAAACACCACAAAACCAAAACCTCCCGAGACCTGCAAAGCCCCCTTTGTTGCAGACTGGAGGTGTCGCCTGCTCGCAGTTCCCCCGTGGGAGGGTATTTGAAAAGCTGCTCTAAGGAAATGAAATGCTATTTCAGTTACGTTCTGTAAGCCATACTGACATAACATGTCAAGTCTTTCCAGATTTGTCCAGTACATTTAACAAATGTAAGATAACCGATGTACGATTCTGGGTAAGGTGTAAGCTCCTCTGTGTAATCAGCAGTTCAGGAGAAACCTGCAGAAAAACCTTTAAAGGATACAGCGCTGGGAAAGTGTTTCTCCTGATGACCCTTTCGTCATAAGGGGGCCTCGAGATCTTCAGAAAGAACAGTTCTCAAAACTTTACTAATTAAACTCTTCAACTCCTGATTGTCTCAGTTTTATGAGGAAAAGGTGTTACAGTGCAGATTCCGTAAACAGACCACAAGCAGAGCAGAACAGGCCGAATCCTGGAAACTGATTTGGCTTTGTCTTTCGTTTTACAAAGTAAAATAGGTTCTGAAGCAAAAGTTGGAGCTTTCAGGTTCAGGTATTTTTGTCGCTGAGAGCACTTAAGGAGTGGTTCCCTTTACTATGTTTGAACCAATATAAAGAAATTAGATTTTTACTGCAAAAATATACATTTCCCCATGAAACTTTTCAGACAGCATATGATATTTTAATGACTTAAAGGGGCTATTTTTCTCTTCCTTTGATTAGTAAAAAAAATCTGAAAGATGTTTTTGGAAACAAGTAAGCTTCCCATTGAATGGTGTCCCTGCTACATGAGAAGCCATGGAGTTGTTTCAATAAGATTGAAAATGTGCAGGTAGAAGAGATGCTGCTCAGCCAGAAGCAGGGAGCTCAGATGAAGGACTGGAAGGCCTGGCTGCTGTAGGAGTGATGCACTCCTGATCACAGATAGAGCCTGTATGGTTCAACAGTAGAAGCTGTAGTTCTTGTAGGGTTGGAGGCATCTGAATTGATGGGTCAGTGAAAATGCTAGGTATGGCAGGACATTTCCTGGGCAGTATCTACCATATTTTGTGGTACAGTAGCTCTTCAGATTTTCAGGCTTAATTTTATTTTATTTTTTTAACTAACAGGTATTTTACAAGATTTAGTGCCAATATCATCAGTACTATTTGAATAGAAACAGTCAGTAAACATTTACCTGCTTATGGGTTCATAGTTTTACTGTCATTAAGTGGCATTAAACTTCATTTCACATAATTTGCCTCAATTTGCTTATGTGTCAAAATTAACATAGTATTGTGTCTGAAGAGTGAATCAGCTTAATGAACAGCCGGCTCAACGCAGATTCACTTGTGCTGCTAACTACTTAAAATTCAGCAGCCACAGCCTGCGCCTTCTCTGTTTCACCGCCAGCTGAAGAATGGAAGTGAAAGGACAGTATTGTCCTGAGAAGGAATCAGACAAAAAGTGTCACATGGAGCCACTGCAAATGGAAATTCCTTTTGTTTTTTTTTTCTGGGAAGTTTCAGTCTAAATGGTATATGAATATATCCCTATATATAAACTTGGAAAGCTATTTTAGCAATAGCTTTATATGTTAGCAATGGCATGATCTGCTTGAGCAGGTACAGGATGAGAGAATACTGAAATGTGATTCATAGGAAGAGGTAAACTGCAGAAGTGATTTACTTCTCACAGTCTGTAACTCTCACCAGTTTTAGGAAGTTCATCTGAAGCGCATAAAGACAAAAGCAGACTTTGAGAGCGGGCTGCTGGCCGTATCGTTTGGGCCCTCAATAGGGGAGTGTGGCTCTCTGCTGACCCACCCGAGGCCAGCCTGTCCCACAGGAGCATTGGCACACCCCCAAAATCCCTGGCAGCACCATTTGTGAGCAGGTGCCTCCAAAGGTTCGTGGGGGCAGGGGCTGTTTTTCTTTCTGGAAAGAGGTTGATTTGAGCTCTGGGCAGAACTACGTGTAACAGAGCTGATAAATAAAAGGGAGGCTTTGGCAGGAACCACAGGGCTGTGAGCATCCTTCCTCCCAGATACCACCAGATGCATCCTGCCAGGTCAGGCGTGAAAGGTAGGTGACAGAGCTAATTGTGGGTGTTACCCGGAGAGTGTAGGAAATTTAGGAGGGCAGCCACCCTTCTTCCCTTGAGAGCACATGAATGACAACGTAGTGCTTTATCCTTTCCTGTTATGTATCAGTAGAGGGCTGTTTTGGATCAGAATGCCTGAGTAGGTGGGTGGAGAACTCAACGCTGTGCAAAATAAGGGCTTATTTAACAGAAATAGTTGCAAACACCTAGAGAAAGAAGTGAAGGTAGCAATGTTATTTTTGTATGTGTGTGACCAACCAGCTAGTGTTGCGTGCTAACTGGTGTCAAAGCTGTGGGCTCTGCTTGTACAGAAGTACTTTCTCGGGGTCTTGCATCTAACCTGTGACGGGCGGCTAGATCCCAGCTGCAGTCGCTCAAACACAGGCACAGAACTGAATACTGGGCCACCACTGCCCAGAGTGCCATCAGAGACAACAGTGGCACAGGGGGAAGGCAGCTGGAGATAGCCCCGTTTTGCTCAAAATTCAGACTGGTACTATTTAGTTCTGTTAGGATCTCACATACAGATTCTGAGTAAAGAAACACTATAATACTAAAGTTGCTTCTTTACATTAATGCAATTTTGCATTATATTAATAATTCTTGTGAGTCTTTTTATTCATATGCATATTCAATTATGCAAATGTCAGGACTTATGATTCGTCAGTATGGGTACTACAAAGTTATCCTCTTTTTTTGCTCTGCTTTTGCCCCCAGAAAGGAAACGTCAGGATGAACCAGAATAAAGCAAAACTCGGACTGTTTTAAAACTGGACAGGGATGATCAATAGAAAACACAGGACAAACCCTTGTGTTAGCCAATGACACTAACTGATCTGCTAGGTTTTTTCTCTCTTTTTTACTTTTCTGTCTAAAATTCTTGTTTCATATTATGGAAAAAGGAAGAGCCATTTAGTTTCTTAATATGAAAATATCACATTTTGTTATGCATTTCATTGTCTGATGAAAGAAACATTAGCATAAGAGATAATTACTTGCCATATCAGTTTATCTTGTTACCAGAACCAGTAAAGTTCGCAGCCAATCTCAAAGATTGTTTCTTTTCCAAAATCCTACATACATACTGAATTTTTGCAGCTTCATTATAGAAGACTCCAGAATTGTTAGCTAGTTTTCACTGCTTAATTGTGTTATGCATATTTTCCTGAAAATGAACTGTTTTCAGCCATGGGATATAGCTGTATCTTGCCTCTTCCAATGGGCTTTGTTTGGAGTAGAACAGGGTAGCTACTGCTATATATGACTATATATTTACACCAGTGCTGCCTGTTTAGATCGCAGTCCAATAGGATTAAAGTTAATGCAAAATTCTATTACTTCTGAACTGATTTTGGATTGGGGATATATTACAGATTTTCATTCTTTTATGTGGCAGGTTTTTATAAAATCCTTTGTAGGGTTTTGGATGTTCAGCTGTATCACAGCAGCCAAAAGTCTTTTGGTTTAATAATCATAAGAATATTTAGCGTTTTCTGTGGGATTGTTCCTCCAATCTCAGTGTTGTACAAATTTAAATGTAGGTACTTCAATAATGCTATGAGGTAGGCTTTTAAATACCAAAGATTTAAAAACTTAATTACATAA
>NW_009648785.1:58172-81780 GCF_000708025.1 Charadrius vociferus | reverse complement strand
ACCTCTGTGTGGAAACTGAGTCACAGAAAAATTGAACCTCAAATGTATTAGGCTGTGCCTCAAGTTGAGTACTTTATGTTTTAAGTGCCTGGTTGAAACAGACAGTTCTAAGGCTCAGAGTGCTCCCAGTAAAGTTGTTGGAGTCACAGATGCTCTTCATCCATAAAAACTCACACCAAGTGTCCGAGGCTGGCATCCAAAAGGAGACTCACCACCAGTGAATGTTCTTAGAAAATGGAAACCACGCTGTCTGTCCTGGCTATGCTGTTACACATCTATAACGAGGTGGCAATAGTTTTCATAGGATGTAAGAGATATTACTTCCTTGGTCTCCTTTGATCCACATCTTCCTATGTCCTACAGATGTCCCCTACATAGGATGTAAGAGATGTTACTTCCTTGGTCTCCTTTGATCCACATCTTCCCATGTCCTACAGATGTCCTCTAGACTTGGCAGGCCAGCCTTGTTAGGACAGCGAATATGTGGTTTCCTTATATCTGGTAATAGCTCTTTTGGCAGAGCTCGTTGATACTGAAAATGTTTTTTGTAGACTTGCTGATTACATTAGCGCACGATGAACACATCTCAGCAGCAAGACTTTAAGATGTAATGGCGTTTTTCTCTCTTTTAGTGGTTTTACATTTGCATCAATTACAGTTACCATCCACCTCAAACCTCAATCTGAGTGCTCAGGAAACGTTTGTACATCCATAAAAACACAGAAGATAAGAACATCTTCCCCAGAACTGTTTATCTAAATTTGTCTGTAAGCAGAAACTGAACGGGCAAGTTAGGTGTCCTTTTAATCCTTCAGGACGTGGAACACTCTCCAGTCCCCCTGAAATCAGCAGAAGTTGAGGACATTCAAAGCACCAGGGTTATTCTTCTTACCTCACCCTGTGGCATGTCACCTTAGCCAATGTTTCTAGCTGCCTACAACAGCCGGTCTCTGCTGGGTCTGTGGTTGTTGCTGCTTGATTGAAAGAGCTGCGGGTCTCTCTATGAAATGAAATGGAAGTCCTCGGAGGGCAGCTGCAATTTTGGAAAAGGACTGAAGAGAGGGACTGAGCAGGGGGTCCTTTCTGATTCCAGAAAAGCTAAAATTTTTCAGTGAGAGTTAGGATTTTCTTTGAAAATAATAAATGGATTACACTGCACATCTAAAACCACTACGAATAAACGCAACTAGAGCCTAATCATTTTGCAGGTTTCTTGATGGGTGATTCTATTCTCCTAAAGTTAAGTCCCATCAAATGTAAAAGCCATCAAGAAAGGTTGTTTTCAGTGAGGAATGATAGCTAAGAACAGTTACCTAAATTCATTGTTAATTCCTTTAATCATAAGATCTGGTACCTCTTCCCCAGATATGTCAGGGTTAATAGTTTCTTCAAGTAATAGATCCCTCCCTGAGTTATTGGATTCCTAGTCTTCTGAGTCCAGCATCTTAGTTATTACTGAGTTTTATTCTTACTTTCCATCAATACAAATTTTTCTTTGAAAATGGTGTCTGTGAGGTAAAATGTGACACAGAGAGGCAGTGAGTGTAAAGTGGGTTGTAGTAATGCACTTTGCCCCGGGTTGAAAGGAAGGACCAGTGGAGGCTGCGTGGACACCAATGCAAAGCTTCTGAATGGTGACATATCTCTGGTGCAAAAGTCTCTGGTGGAGCCTTGAAAGCTCACACCGAGCAGATGGGCTAGACTTATCATGAAGATGCATTAGCATGTTCTCAAACACTTCTTTGAATTGCTTGGGATTTTATGCTTATTAAATGCTATCTTATCTGCTCCCTTTCGGTGGACTTGAGTCCCCTCTGGACTAACTGATCATCTACACAAATCTCTGGAAATGCAAGAAGTGAACCAAATTCAGAGATCATTTAGGTGCCAGCAGCACACTTAAAAATATGTAGCTCTGTTCAGCCTCACAGTTTTGATGCATTTAAGTCTGTTCTGATTTACGCTGGTATAAAAGAATCATCCTTTGTTTGCTGACGTACATATAGATATAACAAGAAACACAGATGTTGTAACTTGAATTTTCTAATTGGATATGGATGTCTGCTGGTTCTTAAATGGATAATAAATATAGCTTAAATGATCTGTTTGATCACAATTCAGAACTGCCCTAAGAATATAACCTAAAATACAGCTGGGGTAGATACATGTGTCAAATAAAAACAGGATGCTCGCAAGAGGGCTGATCTGCTGCTGATATAGATTTTCAGCAGAAGATATGAATAAACTTTCTCCTCAAAGGCTGCTGAAAACAATTCTACTTTGTATAAAGGCATTGCCAAGAGCCTTATAGAAAGCAGACTGAGGCTCATGGGAAATATGCCCTGTTTCTTTTTGCCTTTGCTCCTAATTTTATTCTAACTGCTGGCCAAGATACTGTTAAAATAATGAAAAAGAAGAAAAAGCAACCATTCAAGCTCTTGAGCCATTTGCCATGAGATAGAGGTAATCCTGAGACTCACAGGAGTATTAAAATTATAACAATAAAGTAATAGCACTGCTGAGGATCATTTTAGAAATAAGCAATCAGATAGGAGGTTAATACAACACAAACCTCCAGTGCTCTTGTCTTGCCACTCTGCCTCCCTGTAAATGGATCAGACAGTTCATCCAGTTGAATGATTAAAAGAGTTTTAACGGCAAGGCGGAGCAATCCCCTTCCAGAAACGAGGAGGTGAGATACATACTTTTAGTCTGGGGAAACGTGATGAAAAAATACAGGTTCACTGTAAAGCTGAGATTTCTGTCTGCTTTTCTTCTGAACTGATCTTTGGTAATTTTTCTTGTTTACAGCCTCTGGCCTCTCCTCTTCTCCATCTACCCCAACACAAGTGACCAAGCAGCCCACGTTTCCTCTTGAATCCTATAAGCATGAGCCCGAGAGACTAGAAACACGGATTCACTGTTCTTCACCTCCGGACACAGGGCAGAGATTTTCTCTGCCTCCATCTCAAAGTGCAGCCAAGCCTCCTATCATGACACCAGCTCCCTGTGCTACCTCAAAACCAGTAAGTAAAGCATGTACAGGGTTGTGTGTAACTGTTTCTTGTATTACAACTGGTGGGCTGGAGCGTGTGTGTCCATACCGTGGAACAGAATGAGAACAATTTCATGTGCCTTTTACTTCAGACTTGTCTCAGATTCTCCCAATATCAAGCTGACAAGGCACTAGGAATCCAAAGGCAGTATCTCCCCTTCTGATTTACGCAAATAGCAACTAATTTTTGCACCATTCTCAAACCAGTTTTGCAGTGGCTACAAATCCCAGCATACGTTGCTGAGATGCCACTTTAGAGAAGGATGCAATTTCAATTTTTTTAACTCCTTTAGCTCCCTTAGGAAAAGCTGATGAGAGAGCTAGCAGCCAAGGAGAGCATATCAAAAAGAAATTCACAGTATGAACTGCAGGGGTTTTGAGTTCCTGCTGCCTCTGGAGTCTGAGATGACTGGGACAGCTGGTGACTAATGGCAGTAGTTGTTCTGATGCCTCCTGCCCCAGCTCAGAAGGGCAGTACCACCAGGGTGTTTATCCACCCCCCACATAGCACAGGTCTCTTCATGAGAGTGGTTTCTTCAGCTCCTGGGAACGCATGAACTCAGCGGTTCCTGAGAATACATGAATTCCAGCCTCTGATATTCTCCACTGCAACATCCACACTGTGTGCCGTTGTGCCTCCTCCCCTCTCCCTTGGCCAGCCTGAGCCTCAGAGGCGTCACTGCTCTTCTCTTTTTGTGCTTCTCTGCCTTTTTGCTCCTTCTTTATTTTCATGGTAATTCCTTTGCAATAACTTTGTCTTTCTGTTCATCATTCTCCTGTGTCACAGAACTAGCAGATTGTGATCTGTCACCAGTTAACTATCCTGCATCTCTTATCTGTCTTTCCCAGCTTTTCTTCTTCTTCTTTTTTTTCCCCCTTAGAATATAAAATCTTTGATATTTGCTGTATCTAGAAATCTGCAACTGTAAAAGACGCAAAGGTTCATGAGGTCTGCTTCCCTGTTGAACGACTACAAGTTCTGTTTCATTCCAGTTCTTAGTGATTTATTTAAAAGCAGGAAGTTTCCTCCCACTTGCCCATGGGAAAGCTGTTCTAAGATCTGAATACGCTAACACAGCAGTCCCAAACCTTTTTGCTTTTGTGTTAGGTACCTCCACAGTAGCAGCAGCAGTTGTTATGCTGTAAGTGTTTAGGTACTGGATTGGTATTCACATACTACTTTCAAGGCGTTCACACACATCCAGTACAACACATGCCCTGTTTTGGGGACCCCTTCTGTAATGGTTAGGAAGTCTCTGATTTTCAGCCTAATTTTTTTCATGGACAGGTTATGACCATTTGCTCTTATAATTAATAGCCATTTTCGTTTATTGTTTGTTACATCCTGTTGTACCTATAGCCAATCTTTGTTTTGGTTGATTAAGCAAGTCAAACTCTCCCTACAAAATACAGACTTTCTGTTCTGCTGCTATGCAAAAGTAAATAATTAGAGTCTTAAATAAAATAAATCATACATTTATAGTTAGGGAACTCCAGCAGTAACTTTTCTCCAGCCAACTCACTGCCTTTCTGTGTAAGTAGTAGTCTCAGGATACACGAATTATGAAACTCAAAGGCTTGTAGGACACAAAAATATTTTTGGTAGGTTTCAGTCAATCTGTCATATTATTTGCATAAGAATGTGTTTATTTGTGTTATGCAGCTACAGAGGAGTACTTTGTACCTGTTAGAATAGAAATGGGGAGACAACATAATCTTAGCACATTCCACTGACTGAAAGACTGAAAAGTTTGTTTTGCTTTTAATTATTTTTTGATTTGGACAATATGAAGTTGAGTAGGAGATGCCAGAATAAAGAAACAAAATCACCTGCAAGTATTTATCAACTGTTGTGGTTGTATATATGTACAAGAGAGAGTCTGGATGGAAACTCAATATGTTGGACTCAATTATCTCCTGTTCAGAAGATACAGAAATACATATAAAATATACAGGATGTATAGTGCCTGATTATCTTTGTTTTGTACCCTCTGTACTCATTGATATCTGAGAACAGTGCAGGGCTGCCAGTGAATCATTAAGTTTTTGGTTTACTTGAGAACAAATGTCAGCAGCTACAGATACGTGAGGACCAAAGCCCTGGATGTTTCATTTTCAACAGAAACCAGAGAGAGAGATTTGCCATGCTCCTCTAGTCGGAGGAACTGTTAGAGGAGAGAAAGGCTAAGTTGCAGCAGAAGGGCATGGATCTGAAGCTGATGGTTGTTCACTCAGGACTGTTGTATCTTTCGATCCCTGCAAGTTATTTACCGAGCATTCCTTTACTAATGTGGCAGCAGCAGACCAACATTCTTGATTTGAGCATTGTATTTCAAACATTTCATTCATTCTGAGCTGTGTGTTAATAAATACACGTTTTCACAATGCACATGCCATAAACAAATCTGTAAAGGGCTAACTCAATTTCTTGTTTACTTAGATCATCATTTCTTGGCATAACAATTCCAATTATCTTAAAAACACACTATAAATTATATGATAAATGCTTTCATAGTGGCCATGCTGTTAGATGATCTGTTTAATGACAGCAAAGCTTCTATGTTGACATCTGAAATAAGAAGTTGACTCTTATCTGCGGGGCTCTGTCAACTTAAATCTCATTTACTTATTACATTGTTTAACTAGTGATGATAATGTGTGAGATCCCAGAACTATTATAAATGATTTATGATTGCTATATATATTGCAGTAGCAAAGAGGAACCCTTGGACCCAGAGCAGGAAATATTACTTTAAAAAAACACAGAACAGATAACTATAAGAAGGTGTAGTATCAGGACTTCGAACTAATCTTAACCCATTTTTAAGATGAACTACATTTGAAGCTGATCATGTACTTATTTTTTCTATGTCTGAGACTGTGGCTCAGAATGGTTAAATCAGTTCAGTAAGAGAGATGTCATGGAGGAAAGGATAAAAATATTTATTTCCCAGCAGATGTAATCAAAACGTTTCATGTTTTAGTAGCGCTTAGAACAGTGTATATTTTAATGTGATTTTTAAGCCTTAGATTCTGGCAAGGGGAATAAAAAGTGGGAGACAGCTCCTGACAGAGGGGGAACTTCCTTCAGCAAGTATCATCTCAACACAGTATACACACCTAAGCAATTAACTTCATAGAATCATAGAATAATAGAATGGTTTAGGTTGGAAGGGACCTTGAAGATTATCGAGTTCCAACCCCGCTGCCCTGGGCAGGGACACCTCCCACCAGACCAGGTTGCCCAAGGCCATGTCCCAGCCTGGCCTTGAACACCTCCAGGGATGGGGCCTCAACAACTTCTCTGGGCAACCTGTTCCAGTGCCTCACCACCCTTAAAAGTGAAAAACTTCTTCCTAATGTTTAATCTAAACCTGCCCTCTTCCAGTTTATATCCATTCCCCCTGGTCCTGTCACTACATGTCCTAGTAAAAAGTCCCTCCCCAGCTCTCCTGTAGGACCCCTTTAGGTACTGAAAGGCCGCAATGAGATCTCCGTGGAGTCTTCTCTTCTCCAGGCTGAACAGCCCCAGTGCTCTCAGCCTCTCCTCACAGGAGAGGTGCTCCAGCCCTCAGATCATCCTCGTGGCTCTCCTCTGGACACGCTCCAGCAGGTCCATGTCCTTCTTGTGTTGGGGACTCCAGAGCTGGATGCAGTACTCCAGGTGGGGTCTCATGAGAGTAGAGTAGAGGGGCAGAATCACCTCCCTTGACCTGCTGACCTCATGCTAAATAGATGTCTGTGATAATCACTAAGGTCTGGATTTATCCCACCTAACTTTAGAAACCTATCTGAGCTGCTTAAGTTGGGAGTATAGTAGCTCTCATTGTCTCTGTATCCCACAGAGTGGCATTTGCAGGGGATGAACGAGACGGTCAGTCTTTTGCACTGACTATCATGGGAGCGACTGCAGGTGTTGCATTTCTAACTGAGGCACTTCTTTTAGGTGCCCAAAGCGAGATGTGATGAGGCTGTGACACACCGTTGCAGCAGCTCCTACAGGCTTTCCTCGGGGTGTGTAGGTGTTCCTAGTCGTTGAGTTAGAAGGTTATAATATGCCGATAAGAGATCAAAGCTATACCAAAAGATTACTGTGCACTGCATTAAATGGGGAAGGTGCAATCCGATTTTTCACAGTGCAGTTCATGACTCTGTACTTTGGCTTTGTGTTGTTTGGACTGTGTAACCTTCAGGCAGAAAGTGGTAAATGATAACTCTTCTCTAATGTGACATTACTAACCATGAAAGGAATGTAGAGAGGTTGCAAATTCAATAACGAACATGTTTGCCCTGTTTCCGCTTTGCCCGTATTTCAAAGTAGAATGTAGTATGTTGAGCTTAATGTGGTTGTATCCTTTTCATTTCATCCTTTCTTCTTCCACTGATGCATAAGACACTGCGAAAATAGCAGTATTGCCTGTCTCCTGCAAACACAAGCATTTTTGTGGTACGCTGTTTCCTGGCCTTTATGGGTTTCCCCTTTCCCAGCATGAGAGAAGCCCAGGCCAGAGAAAGAAGATGCTCACTCCAAATAAGGAGTTGCCTTTGAGTTCTCCTCTGGTGAAAAACAGGGTTGGGGCTTCCTCTGCTCAGTGACAGAGGCAGAACGTGCTTACAAATGGGCCTTTCCATATGATTGTGTAGTTGCCCACTGTTCTCCAAATAACTTCTGAGCCAAGTAGTTTCCCAGAACGTTCTTAAAAAGAGGGCATCTCAGCCAGAAGGTAGTCTGAGACTTACTCTAAGCTTGTGTGAGCAAGTCCTGTAAAAACTGCAGACATAGCACACAGGAGTGACGGAAAGAGTCCGGTCTGCATCGATTTTACACAGTCCTTGCTGCTCCAGCATATGGAAGAAGAGAGACGTAACATACAGCTGGGACTCTTCTTCCAATCCTAGATACAGAGAAACAAGATTGGTTTTGCAGCTATGTGCTTGTTAAACAGTAGCACTTCCCTGCAAGGCTATTCATGCTTTTTCTTAGCCAAAATGTAGTAAACTCAAACCCTGGGCTGTTAACTTGTTCAGCGTGAAAGGCTGTTACATCACACCCTGCTGCTGGCGAGGAGCCTGGGAACCAGGATATGTGCAGCAGGTCCTTCAGTTTGGCACTCTCCGAAAAGCCATGCCACCTACCAGAGCTCCATAATCTAGCTGGCTGATTAATGAGATTTAAATCTGATGAAGAGAACAGAAAAGTGTTCTTTGATTCTGACGTTTTCTTAAAAAAAAAAAAAAAGTACAGGCTGGGAAAAAAAAAGAATCCAGTCTGCAAATGTACAAGAACTCCCTGTTTCAGCATTCATGTGGTTTAAGGCAACACACTGGAGTGCCAAGACATTACTGTGATTCAGCTTTGATTTACATCACAGTAAACTGATCATAGAAATTAGAGCCAGAAAGGCTGTCATTTACCAGTGAAGCAAGCTCTTGCAGTGGTGGTGTGTCCAGGCTAGGCTTAAGTGCCTTAATACCAGCTCTCCGTTTGGGAGAGGATTCTGTTCTCTAACAGATCCCATGGGCTGTAACAAGCCATCATTCTTTCAACATTTCCCCTGATGGAACTGTTGCTGTCCACGTGAAAGTGTGTTTAATTTAAAAATGGTATATATTTATCCAACTGTTGGCATGTAACTAACTAATTACAAACCTAGTAAAGGAATAATTTTTTTATGAACTATGTAAAAGTTACATACAATATTAATATTTTGAGCCCACCTGATCTGATTTCAGTCTCCTTTGACAGAGCATCATGGTAGCTGCACTGAATTGAATATAGGCTCACGGGAGAATTACTTCATATGGTTAGAAAGTCTATAGTGAGATTCAGTGGGACACAAAGAATAAATGAACCAGTAAAGTCACTTGGAACTGAACATTATAAAAAACCAGAAAGCTTCAGCTACTTCTTTTTAATTACAACTCCCATTTAATTAATATTCTGTTTTCCCACTTCACCTTCTCCCTATTAGTTGTATCTTTTGTATTGCATTTGGTATTTTCCTCCCCTTTTAGTAGTTAAAGTATGCAACAAACGTCTTACTATCCATTTTCTACTGGCTAATTTGCTTTTATTTTTAAAGCTACTTAGTTGGTTTAGAAGTAGAAATGTCCAGTCACAACCTCCTGAAACACTGGTTTCCTGATGTATTCTGGTTGCAGTGTTCAGATTCGCGGCAATCAATCTTAGGATGCAGAGAAATTGTATTGCATAAAGATGATTTTTTTTCCTGCCCTGAGGAAATGTGTGTCTCTGTCAGCTTGTGGCTTTTTCTGCAGCCACAGAGATAACTTAATCAACTATCTATGGGTTCACTCAGTGGAGAATTTATTTTAATGGCATAAAGTCCTACAATTCCTGTTCCTCCTAGTCCTAGATCAAAAGGAGAAAGGCTCGGTGGAAAGTATGAATAGCCAGAATGCTCAGTCCAGTCAATCCCCAACTGCTTTGGCAGCTCTCGTAAGGCTATAAGTAGGTAAGGCAATTAAAACTAGAGCATCTGTGAGTCCTTTTTAAGATACACATCAGTACCAAAATCATGACCCCAGCATCCTGAAGACACAGTTAGTGGCTTAAAGCTAAGTTACTTTTATCACCCTAAGTCCTGCACTACGCATGGTATAAAAAGTCTAAACCTAAGGATCTGGCCTCATGTGTCTATATAAATAGATAACTTTTGAATAAGTAACATAATGTAAGAGGGTGCTTTAATACCGGCAGCCTGGGTTTACCCATTGAACTGATTTCTCATGGCACAGCCTATTTCTGAATTTTAGAGTTGTTAATTTAATAAGCATACTGTTAGTTTGCTAGAAGATCGGATCTTCTTGTAAGAGTAAGCTCTATTAGCAATTAGAAGCCGGATACGTACTCTCTGATTTAATGTAAAGCTGTAGCTTAATATAGGATCACTGACGGTTTCTTACCAGCTACGTCTGAGCAATTTTGAAACACAAAAATTATTTACCATCTAGGCTGTTTATTTACAAAGCAGTAGGGATTATAGACCAAAGTGTTTCCCTGAGAATGGAGGAGATGCACAGTTTTGAACTTGTTCTGTTCCACCAGGCTTGCTTATGTATTGGACGAGAGGGAAATACAGCTAAGAATAACCAAAACATGCTTATGGGATGGAACTCTACAAATTCCCTGCCATCTTCATCTCTCTCAGCCCAGTTTTGTCTACATTGTATTTTTAGGTACACTGTCTTTAATGGCCGACAGAGCTTTAAAGAATGTAAAAAGCTGGGTGATACCAAAATGACATGGACTACATAAAGCACTGCTATTCCTTTCTTGCTTCTTCACAACATTCCCCAGTTCCTTCCTCTGACTGGATGAAATAAACTGTTGAAGTTGGGAGAAATAAGGGGGACATCACAAACTACACTCGCTTCTGTACAGTGTCTTTTCCTCAGCTTTCATATTTTATAGTGTCACTACCTGCTTCTGCATGAGGAGAGCAATACAGCTCTTTAAAAATACAGCTTGTGTCTGTGTTGTTTTCTTTTAAGATTACAATCAAGCAACTTTGGCCATTTCAAAGTCAGCTGCACGGGCTGCTGACTCAGAAGAGGACTAGATACCATCTTGGCAGCAGCTTGGAAAAAAGTTTCCATTGTGCTGGTGAAATGAATGCAAAATATTTATTCTTTGAGCTTGTTCACAACAGCATTCTCAGCTGGAGCTGAGGGTGGGGCCATGTGGAAAACATTTGTAGGAAGACAATAATCATTTGTACAGTGCCCAAGGTACGCATAAGCTTATTTTATGATTAACAAAGGACAAGGCTCCTACCATACGGGGTTTATAAGCTGAAGTGTAAACCATGAAGTAATCAATGGGGAATAAAAGAGAAAAAGGTAATGGAGGGAGAAGGTCAGCAGAAGAAGGGCAGGGGGCAGAGTTCCAGAGAGAAGGTTTTAATTTAGTCTTTTTGCATGTTTAGGGTTACAGTAAATTGCTAGTGATAAGGTTAATACCTTAAACTTTTGAAACTTTCATCTATCACACTGTTTCACTTATAACTGCACAAGCCAGGACATCTGCAGCATGTAGAAAGTCTTCTTCCTTGTACCTCAGAACAAAAAGTCACTAATTGCTATTTTGTGGTATATGAGCACATATGAATCAAGCAGAAAAATAAACATGATTCTTGCCCTGAGGACCTGATTGTCCAAGAGCCTGATCTAGCAAAACAGGCCAGGCAAATTCTCAAACCATAAGAAAGCATTGGCTTAAACAGGATTGTTCCTAAGCACTCCTTCCAGCATAAGCTTGCAGAATGGATTTTAAGTGTAGCCATAACATAGCAATGACAGAAGGCATTGAGGAAAGGTAACCTGAAGGTTACAGCACTGAGTTTGGTTGAGGTTGCTATGTATTTATGTTGCTGAATCTCAGGTGCTGTTTTGTTTTGGTTCATGTCAATGTGATGATGGCCTTGATCCAGGAAAGCACTTAAATGTGTGGTTAATTTTAAGTGTATTGGTAGTCCTGCTGGAGTCAACAGTACTAGAGCACTTCCAACTATGTGCACGCCCAGTCACTCTGCTGGATCAGGGTCTTTGTACGATTTTTATTGTCTGTTAAAACACTTAGAAATGATTAGCGCAAGTACTGAAGATGAGAAAGGAAGCTGATGGACAGACAGGTGGGGAAAACATTAAAGGTTCAGAAAAGCCTAAGTTAGGGAAGGAGCTTGGGAATCCGAAGAGAGTTCCTGGTGACAATGGAAAGTAGCTGATCACTGAGTGGCAGGGGGAGCAGCAGCTGCAAGATTGCTATCTGCCTGCTGTTGTGTGTTTGGCCCTTCGAGCTTTGGGTGTTGGGATTGTATTTGCTTGGAAACATTCATAGTGTGTACTGCCTCAGGATTCAGCTCGTTACATAAATGGAAACGGCTATCAGTGAAGAAACAGCTTATGAAAGAAGATGACAGATTCCTCTCCAGCCCTTCTCCCTTGAGCACACTGATAACAACTGCACAAGAGTACATCCCAACAGACCTGCTGCATACAGGGACAGGACGCTGCCAAAGCTGATTTCTTAGGAAGCACTGTGAGGAATACTTTCCATGGAGAGTGCACAACTTTCTTTCCTCGAATATGTCTTCAGAAAGAGACAGCAAGATGTCACTGGGCACCACTTTGGTACAAAAGGACATAATACAAACTGCTTACCAAGTAGTTTCTTCCATCACCCAAGATTTTACAGGTACAGAGGTTACATTTTGGGGAAAAGGATGCCCTCCTCAACCTTCCTTCTTTTCCTCATGGCCTCAAGCATTTGGCTGTTGCTGTTTTAGAGAAGAAATCTTGGAATTCAAAGAGCATTGCAGTTGCGGAGTCATTAAGGAAAACAAGAGTTTAGAAAGGAGAAAAATATAGAACCAGTAGCCAGGGCATACTTTAGAGATCAGAGCAAGCAAGATCTCTAAAGCATCTGATTCAGAGATCACTTGTGCGACTCTAAGTCACTTAGTCTCCCCATGCCTCAGTTTCCCATTTATAAAAAAAATGGGGTAACACTTCTCTAAGTCAAAGAGACGTTATGATGATAAATAAACAAGAAAGTTCTACAGAACTCAGATATTTGTAGAACAGGACCTGCAAGTGGCTTAAGATAAGTTAACCATAGATAGCATGTGCTGTATTTAAAGTTTGTAGCAACAGGCTTTTACACTGCAGACTGTAATACTGTATAGGAAGCTATCATGTTTTCAGAGCACATCAAGATTTACACATAAGGTCACTGTAAAGTAGGCTGCTCTTCTGACTTGTATGTTTATTTTAGAGCTTCCTTTAAAACAGTTCAGATATTCTCAAGAACTGATAATTTTCAGATAATTATCATAGGACATTGTCCTGCGCACTGTAATGTAGACTTGCTCATTTTCACTTGTTTTTACCACAACTAGCCATGAGCCATTTTAAAACCATGAATCAACGTAATGTCTACCTAAGCCTACTAATGACCTTAAATAAATACTTAATGTTTTTCTAGAGGTCCATAGGCAGGCATCTATTCCGAACTCAGTGTGCCTTTCCCAAGAGCTTAAAATATCAACAAAACAAACTAAAAATGAATGTAACAACCCCTGAAATGTCAAAGCCAAATCAGCTCCCCTTCTTGCAGGAATGTGCCATGCTGTGCCTCACAAGGCCTTACTTGGTCATCCCCTAAGAACAACCCAGCTGAAACGCCAATGCTTAACGCAAATGGCCAAGGTTAGAGGGTGCTCTTGGGCTCACCCAACCAGCAGCAGTTTCCCTTCCTCACTGCCATTACTCCTCCATGAGCGCTTTCACTGGGTCCCTCTCTGGCAGACAGCGCAGGACACGGGGAGTCTCCCTGATGCAAAGGTCCAAAGCTCTGAGAACTCTTAAACTCAAAAGATGACGCTCCTTGTCTCAAAAAAAAAAATCTCGAACTACTGACTGCATTATTTAATTTAATGTTCAACTGCTTTTTTTTTCTCATTTAAGTTAAGCTGACACTGAATTTCCAGTCTGCTACTTAAGTGTGCTTCAGAAGCGAAGAGGCATCTCCATAGGGCTTATACACAACTTAATGTACAGTAAAGAGAATTTAATCCTGACTCTACTGACTGAAATCAGTGCCAATTTTTCTATTTACTCCCGAAAGGCTAGATTCTCTTATGACTCAACTATTACCTTACCTTGTAATGACAATTTAAACAGTCCAGTTTCATACCACTGTTAACTGGGAGGTACCACTCTATGCTAATACAACAGTCTCCTGCATCAGGCTGTTGAATATTGAATGCAATGCTTTATTTCCATATTTTGAGAGCCTGTGACAAGATAAAACAAAAAGCCCTAGAGAAGCATGTCAAGAAATAATTTCAGCTCTTTGCGGACATTTAACTACAGACTGAATCTGCATCTAAGCTTATGTGCTTGTGAACCCAGTGTTTGCCATATCCACACTATAAGCATCCCCTGCCCATGAACACGCGTTCGTATCCGCATGTCCACAAGCTCTGCAGTAACACGAGCATGGTGGTAGGCTTGCTGGAGGTGTGTCCCTGGTCCTTAGTGTGGAACTAATTTGAATTTTTTTTTCAATTCTGGTTCCTGGAATACTGGGAAGATATTACCAATATTTCCACGTCTCTTTATGATATTGTTTGTAGTCGTAAAACATTTAGCTTAGACACTTGATGTGCTTCTTGCTTAGCACAGTCCTTGCTTCAGTCCTTCCAGACGGTGTCAAACCACAGAATCAGTACAGAGGACGATCTTGTTTCACCTGTAGTGTACCTGAAATGATAGAAGGATATAGCTAAAAGGCTATCAAAAGGGAAAGCATGCATGACAGAAGGAAAATACCCATTGCATGTTGCTGTCATTGCGGATTTCTTTTGTGCATAACAATGAAAAAGAAGCAGCGCACAAAAATTGGGCGTGGAGTGATCAGCAGTAGATCTGGAAGTAATTCAGGAAGAGGTTTAGGTTCCTCAAGCTATGCAGATTCAGTGCCATCTGAAAAGCAGCTTTTTGTCAAAAATTAATTTATTTGGAGATTACAGGTCAACGGTAGGCTCTGTGTTGAAGGGAGTTTATTAATATATTGGTTTGTCTATACAGAATAGTAGCTACTCTGAGATAACAGACTTCACAAGCTTTAGTGGGGCCGCTGATGGTGCTCATGCCTAGAGTTTGTCAGCTGTGAGGTGGGCTTGAAATCTAACACAAACACAAACCCTGAGTGCTAGAAGGAAGTCCTTCTTAGGACTAGGAAATCCTCCTAGAACTGCACTGAGAAATACTTCATTACCTTTGCTGCTTCTTTGAGATAGCTTTCAAATACTCCTTCTGGAGTCCTATTGAGACCCCGAGTCATGATAAGCTCTGCAGAAAGTGGCCGCCTATAGCGCAGTTCATTTGCTCCATGTTTAGCCTGCAGTTACCCGCTGCTTAGTGCAGCTTGTGCCACAGAGTGAATTATTTGTTCAGGACAGGTCTACGTACATTTCTTGAAGAAGTTTTGTTGAGATTGTGGGTGATGTTGTCTCTATTTTTCAGTAAACCACTCTTGTATCGCTGACCTGCCTCATCCTGGTAACATCTAGGCTCAATAGATCTGCTTCCAGCCTTCCAAAACTGCTGATGATCATGAAAATTACATTTTAACGGCAGGCTTCTAATAGGTTACTAGAATTTTGCATAGTTTACTCAAACCTGAAGTGTCGTATCAATGAACTTCAGGCTTTGTTAGGGAAAAGGTGTTTCATTTTAAGTTTAAAAAAATATCATCATTGAAAGCTTCTGTAATAAATGTTCGCACAGTGAAGTCACTATCCATGACCGAGGCTTTGAAATATAACACTAAGAAGAAGAAAGCAGAATGGTGTATAGTAAATGTGTTTATTTAAATCAGAATTGGCTCTTTTTTTTTTTTAATTTGTTATTCTTGGTGGCCTCTGTTCTGCAGATTACTCATTGGTACTCTGGCCTCAATCCAGCTAAAGTACTTAAGTAAGTGCTTAACTTTAACTAACACAAATAATCCTGTATTCAATGCCAGTGAATGAAGACCCATGTAAATGTGGGCTTACTCTTACTCTTCTTTTCCATTCACTTCAAATTAGTGGATGCTTACCTGTTTTTTACCATTAGTATTATGTTAATCTGTTCTTTAGGGTTAAATGTACATTTGTCACAACAAGACACCTACTGTAACCAGGCTTATTACCTGAAACCTGAAGCTCTCTACAGCAATAATTTCCCCTTGCCCTTAACCGTGCCCCTCGGCGTGATAAGAGGTAGGTCCTATTTCAAAGAGACTAAGGAGCACTCAAGCATATGTGTGAAAACAGCTAAAGTATATCTTTTTGAGCATATACGATAACAAGCATTTACGACAAGAACACTTAAAAACTCTGGAATAGATTAAGTGGCATCCCTGTGTTTGCAGAATCAGGTAGCACGCTTGTTAACATCAGTATTCTTAACAAATTCACGTTAGTTCCTCACAAGCACTTAACTTTTTTGAACTTTGTGTCAAAAGGACAGAATTCAAATTGTTGGGCTGTTTGATTAATAATGTGCCATGCTGATAATACTGATTCCGACTCCACCTATATTCTACATGAGTAATCTGAGGAATGAATATTGGCCACAAAGGCTTATACAGAGAATGCCTCCGATATTCCTGACTCAAAACTCTGCCTTATCTCAGTTGCAGAGTGATACAGGATCAGACACACAGCGAGAGATTAGACGTTACGTAAACAAATCCTGCCTCTTCTCCACTTGTGCCTTGACTTCTCTGTAAGAATTTAGCAAGGGATCTAGACTATTCCTTGGTCTTTTACTTCCTTTGAAGTTTATTTTTCAGAAGTGCTTAACCCTTCTATCACTGGTACCATTTTTTTTTCTCAACATGAGATGCTGCAGGACACTGTTTGTGTAAAAGATAAATTCTTTGTTTCTGGTGTTAGATCAAAGGAAGTTTCGTAAGTCAATTCTGTTTCTCAATTAAGTCAGTGACAAAACTCACGGGGATTAAACAGCAAGTTCATTCCCATACAGAAATATTTAGGAAGGGCTCTCCACTTAAAAATGTGAAATCACTCTGCACATTCAGTTCACATGTCTTCAGGGTAAACAGATTTCACCACTCAGTACTGTAATTGCAGTGAAGATTTAGTAGAAATGCAAGTTGTCCATTTCATCATCTTGTCTACTGCTGAATGCACTCCTGTATTCCTTTTTTTTTTTTTTTTTTAGGATTTGGCTAAATCGATTGTTGTTCCCATTTATGTTATCTGTTTAACCTAGTAAAGATCCAAGATCCCCAACTGTGACTGCTTATTCACTAATAATTAACTCTGGAAAGTAATTAATATTATAGCTCCTATTATGTGGGAGGATACCTGCCGTGGGAGGCTGGTTACTAGCTATGAAATGTAAAAGCAATATGTAGTTGTTCTGAATTGCATCTCAAAAGACTCCTGCTTGGGACCACTGAGAGAGTCATATTCTGATGATATTGGGATGAAGACAAAAAACCCTCTCAGGGCAGAGTTCTTATCCGATGGCACACTCTGTTCAAGCTGTTTTAAAATTAAATCATTAGAGCCATCTTCAGCCTCACCATACAGTATTAGAAATACATCGAGGATATACACACCTGCATCACTTTCATACCTGCTGCAGGAGAGTTGTGCCTCTAATTCATTGAGGGCTTTGCAGATTAGGGACAGAGCACTGAACTGACACCAGTAAGGATCCAGTGGAGAACATACAGTGCTGATACAGAGTGCATTTTTAGTGCTAGGTTTTGTTATGGGATTTGGTTACTATGTTCTAAACAAGTTGTAATGTCTGAGTTGTCTCCACCTTCATTTATACATGTTACACACTGACATGATTATAGCATTTCATATTTTAAAAGCCTTTTAAGACTAGAACAAATTTTATTGCATTCCTTCCAGGTACAGGAAGAAAATACTCGAATCCAGTATTTTGTATGAGATCTCCCCTTCCTTACTAGTTAGTTTGGTGCTGGAACAGGGATTCCTGAGAATAAATGCTAGAAACTACAATTCCTGCAGAGCTGCTCTGTTCACTCTGAGCATTTCGAGGTAAGGGGGGCTTTGTACCAGAACCAGGCCCGGAGCTCTTCACTGGGACTGACCATGTTCTCTGACCACCTAAGAGACTCATGGACTGCCACCCCAGTCAACCTTTCCACCATGCAGGTAGCATTTTTAAATACAGAAGGGATCCAAGATGGGATCCTAATCTCAGCCTCACTGATTCTAGTGTTCTCAGCTGTTGTAAACCACAGATATCAGTTATCACACTCTAGCAGAAAACAAGTACGAGTTTAATTTACAATTTAACCAGCAGATGAAATCTTTTTTTCCGATAACTTCTGTCTTTTTCCACTTCATGAACCAGACTAAATTAAACCAAAAATAAGCAGTTAAGTGTTTTAAATTAATTTTGCACAAACAGATTGCAAGAGAATAAGCATATCTGTAGCATACATTTGGAAAAATTCTAAGTTGTTCACTGACAGCTCATCAGGAGAAGAGCTGTTAACTACTTGAGTTGGATAGAACTGTAATTGTAGTAAGGAGCACTAGCAAATGGTGGGAAAATTACCATTTGTAGTTTACTCTTGCATTCAAAATGGGTTTGCCTTGATTTGCATTTAGATGGGAATTCCTTCTTGTTGCTCTTCAATCCATTAGGTTTTATACCGTATGTAGCTTTTTTTTTTTTTTTTTCTCCTGAAGTACTTGGAAGGGCATTCAGTTTTACGGCTGAACTATGAGCTGTGCAGGTGGCACCCCGGCATATCAGTATTCATTCATCAGAAGGAAAGGAGGAGCAGAAAAGTCAGGAAAAGCTCTGAGAAAGGCAGCCTTGAATTTACCTGGAAATGCCTATTTCTAAATAAAGCACAGGTAACATTCTTGTTGCAATGCTTGAATAGGTCTGTTCCACACAGACTTGAGATTTGCAGCAGCATTTCTTTTTTTAGGTTGTTCTTTCTATTCCTACCCAGTCATCAAAGACAAATACGTAATCTTTATTATTACTCAAAACAATATTTGCTTTAGAATTTTTCTAATTTAGAATTAAGGCTATTTAGGGGGAGGGAGGGCAAAGCAAATTTACATTTGTATTAGATTGTTAGTCAACTGGCTTTTGGACAAAACATACATAC
Source organism: Charadrius vociferus (assembly GCF_000708025.1). Lineage (NCBI taxonomy): Eukaryota > Metazoa > Chordata > Aves > Charadriiformes > Charadriidae > Charadrius > Charadrius vociferus. The sequence continues at coordinate 63,016 of NW_009648785.1, read as the reverse complement.
AAAGACTTTTCATTGAATTATCATACTAAGACTAAATATATTTTCCCAAAGATTAGGAAAAAAAAAATAGAAACAAAAGAAAGTCTGGAAAGGACATTAAAAATTCATTTTCCACCACAGCACAATCAACTATATGTAACAATTCCCAACAAATGGTTTTTTTTTTTTAACCTGTTGCTAAAAACCTCCTGTCACAGAGATTTTACAGTATTTTGCAGCAAAGCGTTCTGGTGCATCACTGTTGTTACATTCAGAAAGTTCTCCCAAAGTCCAACCTAAGACTTCCTTGCTAAAGGCTAAGTAGATAACTTTGCATCCCATAATCAGTGGACCCAGAAGATAGTTTATTGCTTTCCTTCTTGCAAAAACACATTATATTTGGAGACTGTTATATTTTCCTTCGATGTTCTTTTTTTTTTTTTTCCCTAGACTAAGAAGCTGGGAGGTTTTCAAGTCCTTCTTTACAGGTTGTGTTTTCTGAACTCCTGGATCATTGTTGTGGCATTTCTTTGGACTCTCTTGGTTCACTCTTGAGTTCAATGCCCAAAACTGAATGCAGTATCCCAGTTGGCACCTAACCAGGGAATGTGCAGAAAAGATTCTCCATGTCTTACCTATAACACATTTGCAGATAGTGGGATTTTTTTCCAAGAATCTGACATTGTTGTCAGATACATGGTTTCATTCTCAGGTCTTTTCCTTGCATGACTGATGCAAGCCAATCCTTTCCCATTTTATTTTTGCATTTGATTATTGCGTAACATGCACTACTTACTCATATCAAAGCGCATCCTGTTTTTCAAAGCATTACAGCAATTCTTAAGATTATTTTAAGTTCTAAGGCTATCCCTAAAAAAGCAGCATCTCTGAGCATGAAGTCATTTGAAAATGCGATCGGGTTATTCATTATTCCTTCATCAAGTCATTAGTAAAAACACTGAATGATATTAGATAGGACACAGGCTTCTGTGGAACCCTCTTTAAAACCCTTCCAGCTAGATAAAGAAATCTTACTGCCTTCCTTGTGAATATTGTTGTGACCTTTAGCAGTCATTTCATCTAGGCTATCTGGCTTGCTTGCGTGAGTGTCATGCAAGATAGTGTCAAAAGTCCTGTTAACTCCTGCTGCATCTGCTTACCACAAGACTTCTAGCCTGTTATTAAAGTGACTGAGATTGGCTTGGCATTGCTTATACATGTTAGCTGTTACTGATGATTTTCTCTAACTACTTAAAATGGGTATGTTTATTCTCTTATCTGTCTTGGAATCAAATTTACACTGACTGGTTTATAGTTTCTTGGCTCCCTCCCCTCACTGTCCCTTACAGATAGCTCTGCTAAGCAGAATGAACCTGACCAAATGGAGATGCAGAGATCTTAGTCAGTACATCAACTGCAAATCATTTTATCCTAAGTAGTTGTCTAAAATAGGCCATGTGAACGATGTCCTAGAATTGTTTGTTTCTCCACCGGCTGAAGAAGCAGCAGCCTAGGGTAACTTGTTAAATATGAAAAGCTACACAGTAGGTGTCATTCAAAGTATTTTGATATAGCTGATCTGATGACTGCCGCTGATAGATCCCTATCCCAATGGATGCATCTCAGGGAGAAAAGATGTCAGGAAACTACATCAAAAATAATATTCTGCAGATGCTAATTACTGTTTGCATCCGTGGACCATCACTACAATTTAAATACTTAGGTGTTCTTATGAAAATAGGACATAGGACTGAAAGAGCTCCTAGATTATCAGATAGGTTTTAACATTTTCATTATTAAGTGCATCTATAATTTACAGGAGTAATTTTACTTCTACAGGGTATTAGTAACTCCCTTTACCCTAGAAAGTGAACGAAAACAGGCAGAGACAAAGTAAGCAGTTACCTATATACCTAAGGTATGTTCTAGCCCTCCCAGGAGTCCTAAAACCTCTTTTGTTTACATCAACCTTTTAAGACTTTTGCTGTTGTATCAACCTTGAGTTGTTTTACTTTGCCTCTACAAAGCTTGCTGGCACAGCTGTATCAAGCTTCTGTATAAGCATTATGTCGTAGGTCCATGGTTTTTGGCATAAGCAATGCCCCTGTAAAAAACGAACTGAAACCTGGCAAAGCAGACATGTATTCAGGCAGTTTTGGTTTTGCATATATTTCTCTTCTAAACTTTTATATATAAAATTTATTTTGCTTAGCAGTATTCAGTATGCGAAGTATATACTGTCTTGTTGCATTGGGTATCTCAAACAGTTAAAATGGGTTACCTGACACGCTCTGATAGCAAATATTTAAGCCATAATCTAGACAAATTGCTTGGTTATAGTTAATAGAAACCCCCTGTGGCAGTAGAACAAATAGTCACAATAGATATTGAAATGTTACAATATAGTATCATCTTGGTAGGAATTACAGGTCTTTTGAAAGACAGATTTTTTCCCTATCTTTAATCCTTTCGTAAAATGGCAGGCGTGGTTGTAGAGAAAAGCAATACCTAAGACCACTGAAAATATCTGCTAATTTGTCTAATGCTGTAGTAGTTCACAATGAATAAGACAGTGTTTTCTCCACACATTTAAGCAGACTTGAGTGGGTTGTTTCCAGAAGGTGTGGTCCCACTGCCACTCCGGCCCTTGGCACTCCTTGTGCCACTGCTAGCTGGTACAACTGTACAGTGAGTTGGATCAGGAACTGACCTGGACAAAACCCAATCTTTTCTTTTGGTCCGTTTGGTTTTCAGCTGCATCAGTTTCCTGTTCTGACTCACTGTGTTGCCTGCAAGCCAAAAGGAGCTAGAATGCAAAGTGAGGAGCAAAATGAACACTATGGTCAGCAGCTTGTTCCAAAATTGGTTTAACCAAATTGTGAGGCTGCAGGCAGAGTGAGGAATGGAGTTTCAGCCTGTACTTCTCAATTTCCTTTGGGGTTTTTTTTGAACAGTATGGGTGTTACAACATAGCTATAATGTTTCCATTACAAATCCCTGTTATATACTATATTACTGCCTTTATATTATCTTGTGTTTCTCATAGTACTCTTGGTCTGCATGTAGATTCTGCTGCTGTAAAACTCTGATCTTGCAATAAGCTCTGAGGTTCACAGCGCTGTGTAGCTCATTGCACGAAATAGGCTTAACTGACTCCTTATAAACATATCCATGTTTTGTAGCAGGTGAAATGCAATGCATATCTTTGAAGACTCAGTGTCACTTCCAGCTACCGACAACATTGGAGTTGTATTTCCTCATGGCTGGTGCTTACTAGATAATTATGGGGAGTAAATACCTGTTTTAAAAAAAGAAACAAAATCATGATAGTTATGTCCAATCAGAGATGTCATCTTATTCTTCTTTTCTTTTGGTTAGCAAAAGAGATTAAAAACTCTTATCAATATAAAGGTACATGACATGGAAGGTCAATTATTTAGAGCTTTTACAGATAGCTCCCAGAGATAATTAAAAGCTTCCAAAGCATTTTAATTGGTAGACTGAAAATATTATAAATTAATATGAACTGCTTTGGTGTCTTCTGTGGCTGGTCAGTTACAGTATTTATTGAAATCCTAGAAGTCTTTTAAAAATATAACTAGGAATTAAGTATTTCAGGATTTTCTTTCCAAAGGATCTTTACAGTAAAGAACTCTATATTGTTAACTTCCTAGTCTGTCCTTAAAAGTGTCTCTAGAAAGAGGCAGCTTGGAAAAAAGAAGCTGTCGCCAGCGGTTAGCTTCCTGGCTTGAAACTCCTCTGGATGTGAGGAATGACAGACAGCTTTCTGTTTTCCCCTAATGTTTGGCTCTCTCCTCCCATCATAGCTTTAATTCTAATTATCTTTCGTACTTTTCTAGTTACTGTGCTATCCTAGATCTATTCAACCTTCCCTCCTTGAAGGACTTGCTGGATTTTTGACGCTTGAACCTCTCCGTAGGGACCAATAGATTTTAAATGTTCTCTAATGGCTCCTGTGACTCCCTTGGAGCATGATACATGTGTGTCTGCCCTCAAAATCTGTTGCCATTGCCAAAGAAATAATCTTTTTATCCACCTCTACAGCATCCATATCTGAACTGGTCCTGCTGGGCTTCCTGAACAGTCAGTGGGGACCTATTCATTATAGTTAAGGAAGCCTAGCTATAGCTTACCACATCTCACTGTCTAAATAGATCTAGATGATGAATGTATTTCAGTATTTCCTTATTTCCATTGATTCTGCTGTAGCCTGGCTTACAAGCTCAGATGCAGACTTGTAAAGCTGGGTGCAATAAATCCTATTTTTGCTAAGCAGAACCCTCCCACGGTGTAAACTCCGTCCTTCAGGCACTGGCAAGAGCGAGTGGCTCGGGCTGTCAGCGTTACGGGCTGGGGTGCCTGAGGACAAGCTCAGGGCGTTAAGCCACCTCACACCCAGCGCGGCTGAGAACAGCGCTGAAATACCGCTGTGCGGTGACAGCAATAGTGGAGCAGTCTGTTATTTTTTGCTGTTGTGGTTCTTCAAGAGTGATTTTTAAAAGTAGGATCATCTTAAGTTTGATCTGCCGCACAACGCAAACTAGAATTTCAGTCACTAATCCCTGGGCCCAGTCTCCCCGGAGTTCTGGCCGAGCTGGAGCGCGCTGTGAGGAGGGCGCTCCGCCGCCAGGCCGCCCCCCTCCGCCTCAGGAGACCGCTCCGAGGTTCGCCCCCGGTGCCGGGCGAGGCGCGCCACTCACACGGAAGACACCGACATTCGGCCTAATCTTGAATTGTAACTTCCCGATGCCTTTAAATGGAAAAGTGTGCGTCTGTTCCCAGAGCGGGTACCCCGGGACGGCCCAGCGCGGGAGCTCCCTCTCTCACACCGGGGAACCCCCCTC
>NW_009648785.1:0-57100 GCF_000708025.1 Charadrius vociferus | reverse complement strand
GGTGGCTGCAGCCCGACTCGCTCGCCGCCCCGTAGCCGATGGCAGCACATGCCGGCGCCTCCCGGGCCGCGGCCGCTTGGGCGGTGCGTGCTTTGAATGTGCGGTTCCAGTCAGGCAGGGTCCCTGGCACCGGGCGGGAAGGCAGCCTTCATGGCATCCCCTCCTCCTCCCTATGAAACACTCGTTCTCCTCGAATACGTCTGCGATACCAAATATAGACTTTGAGAGCGAGGTGCGAGCAGCGATGGAGAGCTTTTTCAACTAAAGCTTCTACTCCTTATGGATATGCATACATCTGTTTAAAGCGGACAGCTGTAAACTAAATTTTCCTTATGTGGCCGCTCTCTTAGTTCTTCGCTGTCCTATTACGAGCTGCAGTTTTAACAGAATCTGCTGTTCTTGATAGGGGAACTCCTGGCAAGTTTTCCTATCTTGCAAGCACTAAACTGCGCTGTGGAGAAGCATGAATGTATTTTCTCAAATTTGCACAAAGCATTCGCTTGCCTTTGAAAGATCTGTATTGAATATCTTGAGCTTTCATTTTCAGAAAGGATTAGATTAGTAGATGCAAATGTGGACACATAGCTAATCTCTCTGTACAGTGTTGAGAAGTGGCTAAGACTTTATGGGATGTGTTTTTCTGTAGTTGTAAAATGTAGGACAAATATTTAAGGAAAACTTTGAAAATAGTAGGCTGAGTCATTCTGTGAAAAGAAATATCTAAGGAGAAACATCTAAGCTGATATGCTAATAAGCCACCTTCTTGGTTACTAGCATGCTGTCTACAGTTGTGGGACTGGTCTAAAAAAGTAGCACCTTTTATTTTAAGCTTTCTGTGTGTGAGAAAAGGAAGCTCTTAACAATTGGATTATTTAAGCTTTTGTTTAGGAGTCCAGTCAGAGTTTGAATTGCAGTGAAATACTTGCGCCTTTGTGAATCTTGAACATGATTAAATATGAATATTTGGTGCAAGGGATTTGTTGCTAACTTGTAGCTTTTTTTTTTTTTTCCTCACAGATTAACTGTTTTTAGTTAGGCCTTCATTTTATGCTTGTGAAGAGTTAGAAAGTTACCGACTTACATATTTCTTTTTACATAAAAATTGTTTAGTAGATAGGAGATCCTGAAACCTGCTGAATCACTAGTAGTTAAGCCATTTTAAAAGGTATTTTAAGCATCTTATAAATTTAGATATCTGAAAAGGATGTCTAGGGTAAAAACAAAAACAGTTTTGAAATGGCCTTGGAATTTTAAGTGTAACATAGTATTATTTGGAGTCACTTGATTTGGTTGAGTGTCTGTACGTGTCTTCTAAAATACTGCAATAAGATAGTGCATAATGTGAGTTCTTTGGAAAGTTTGGTAATTTCTTTTTTTCCGTTTTTCAAGCTTCTGTTTGGCTTTGTCTCTTGATTCATTTAGCTTTAAAACCAAGGCTTTGTCTGTGGGTACTCAAGCTGAGTGAGTGAGAGCAGTTCAGGGATCTGTCAAAAGATAATGCCTAATAGCAAACCTGTGACCAGTTTAAAGTACTATGTGAATTTTGAAGGGAAGCAGTCACCTTACTAGCCTTTCAGACTTACTGAAAACCTAGTTCTTTGCCTAATTTTAAGTCCAAGTGGATAGGATGTAGACCACTGTATTCAGAAGGTGAGATGTAAGTAAAATTAAGAATGAATATCAGACCAAAAGTTACTGTCCAGAATGCTTCTATACGGGGAGGTCTATAGAAGGAGAATCATAGAAAATTGAGATGCAGGTGGAAATGCAGCAGCTTAGTTGCAGTACATGTTATGTGACCTAATTTTTTGCACTAGTTGCTGTAGTTGTATTTGTGCTAATATTGGGGGGTGGGGGAGTAAAATGACATCTGATATTGTTCACTTTTTTGTTTGATGGCAAGTAGTAAGTGCTCAGATGTTGAGAAACTTCTTTGAAATCTTGGTAAGATTTCATTAAGTGGTTGTAGCCACACTGTAACTGATGATCTTTTGTCAAACTTAGTCTCTCCACTGATACCTAAAACTGTGAGTTAAATGAGAAATTTGAGACTTGGTTTGAAACTGCTCTTCTGACTACCTCTACATTTGAGTATTTGCTCTTGCTAGCTTTCCAGTTTCCGTATCCATCAACAGTTGCTAACTATCTTGTGTATCAAATTATACTGCAGTTTTCTTGAAACAGAGACCTTAATAAAAAGAGCTGAAAAATGAGGTTCAGTGTATGCACTGAATGCCATCCAGTATGCTGAAATTGATTTTTGTTTGTCATTCTCCTCAAAGGTTACACAAATGAGAATTTGAAAGCACAGAAGGCATTCATTTAATTTGGTTTCTAATTAAGATGGTTAAATTGAAAAAATGGTACTAGAAAGATTTATAGTCTTAGTAGGACTGTAATGAAATATGCAGAGTCTAGCCTGATGATGTTATTTCTAAATAAAATGGTACTGTCAAATGAAGGGCAATTTTTTTCATTATATGAGTTATATACAAAGAATGTTTATAAACTATTTTGTCCATGATTAGTGTGGATGGTATTAGACATGATGTTATTGTTGCAGAAAGAAGTGCTGGTCATATTTTTGCTTTAAAGCATCTTTGCTACTTATATCTGGCTGGATTCTCTAGGATCAGCGCAACTTCTTATTTTTGGGTCACTAGTTCTGTCTGGCATTGGCTCACCAGTACTGCTCTTGTGATGTGTAAGAGCGAACCTTAGTGAGATGCTGTTAAAAGGCATCAACTGCACTACAGCTGAAATAGGATGGGCTGATTACGTGCACAGAGGAGGACTTGATGGGCCAGTGGATATTTATTTTATTTAGGACTCCCTGAAGGACCTTTTTCCTCGCAACAATCGGAGCAGGAAAGTAAAAACTCTCATGTAAGAAGTCCAGAGTCTCTTTTTAACTGAAGGGTGCTCTAGAATAAAATATTCTGAACTCAGCCTGCTTGGTATTCCTTGGATAGGAATGACCTACCTACGTCTCCTCAAAAAGTATGAAAGATACCTGTTGATGGGTGTGGAGTTTCTCATTGTAGCCTGAAATAGATTAGTGCTGAGAAACCTCTCATGAATGTATATAAATGATCAAAACCTAGTGGTCTTCATGCATATTGTGGGTTTGCTTGTTCAACTCTAGTGTTAGTGCAGTCATGTTTCTACATTAAGGTTGGTTTTACTTCTGATCAATGTCAAGAGTAGTTCTGGGTTTTATTTTATGGAGGATACGATAAGCGTGGAAAAGAACAAGGAGAAATTATTATGAAGATCTAATATGAAAAAGGGCTTTAGTTAACGATTTACACTTACTAGCTTTAATTTGTTAAGCTGGAATTCCAGAAATGGTCATGTTCCAACAGCTACCTGTGCTGTGAGAGGGGAAATTGGATTAGAGTAGCAAATAAGCAGCAAACATATGCCTGTCAATGTATTGGTTTAACTGGGATAGTTTATTTTGGAAACTAATTTTGTTCCAATGTTGGCTCTCACCTATGCTAATCTCTTCCACTTGCTCAGCTTGGGTAATAAAGTAGTAGCTACTGAAAGTAGAATTAACTACTTTTCTGTAGCATCTGCTAACTTGGGGAGCCTTTCCAAAGTATTTTTTGTGGACGGAGTTAAGTTAATTGCAGGGTTCTTCTGTATCTGTGCCCAATTCCTAGTCTGGAAAAAAGAATTCTGCAAAGTGCATGCAGCAATTGTAGCATCAGTGTCATGGGATTGATGTGCTCGCTCTTGAATGCTCTACCTCTCTGGATTGTTGCACAAAGCAGCATTTAGACAGTTGTTTGATAAACAATTTGCATTAGAGTGGAATCTCTCCTAGTAATGCCCTGGCCTTCATCTCACTCTTCCCATATCATCCATCTCTTCTGTCACGTGCTCGTTTCTGGCTGTTTCCTGAAATAGACTTTCACCAGTAATTGCATCTTCTCTTAACTAATTGTTGTGTCTGGGGTCATTCCTTCCCTTCTCCGCAGATCTTCTTATTGTTTCTTGTTAAAAGTAGCTTCTTAGGGAGGTCTTCCTGTCTGCCAGCCTCCCACTGTCAACTGAATATCTGAATCAAGGTATGAAAACAGATGTCACTTTGGGGCCAGAAATAGTCAAAAGAAGCTTGTAATAAAATACGTGTTAATGTGCATACTAGATCTTGCTTAATTCTTAAGACTAAAGGATCACGTGCTCAGATTAGGAAATAGTAAAATTAAAGTGTTCTTTTGCGACTGTAATGAATTTCTAATAAACATTCATTGTGTGATTGTTAAAGCTGATGCTCTCTAGAGTACAGAAATGGCATTTGGCCCACCAGATGTGCTTTGAGATACCGATGTACATGATGATGGTGATAGGGGATGTTTTACGTGAACGTTTCCACAGCAGATTAGAATTATAAGTGGACATAGCAAGAACTTATTAAGCAGAGAAGGTAATTGAATGTTATTAGACTTGATATGGTCTTAGAGTTTCAGATTATTTTCTCTTCCTGCTTTAGTGTTACTTTGTGGTGTAATACAAGAGGCACAATAGCGCATTCTAAAAAAAATCTTAGTGCTTTTTGTCCTGGCTATCTGATCTGAAGTCATACTGAACACTTGCATCTGAAACTAGACAACTGCTTATTCCACTGAATTGACTCAGCTTATATTTTCTGTCGTTTTGCAAGAAAATGTCAAGGGGACAGTGGGCTTTCCTGTGATGTACTTTCCAGAGTTGTTAAAGAATAACATATCTGAAGTATTCAAATGTTCAGCTTTATTAGTTTATGCAAGAAATTACAATCAAGTGCCCTACTGTCCTAGGCAACCTCATGTCCTTTGTCTGCCAGTTTTCTATATAGTAGCATCATAGATATTTTTATTTTTTTATTGCTCTCCTGGAAATTTCCATCTTCATAGTTGAAAGATGAAAATTACATGTAAAATGATAGGTAACTGAAAGTATAAAACTTTAATTGAGCCGTGCGAAAGAAGCTATTGGGAGTTTTGTTGTTTTATTGTCTTAGATGTTCCTGCAGTCCACTCACGCATCTTTACCTTGAGCAAGTATTGAACGTGGGTCGTCTTCTCAGCCCAGTGTTCACTATCTCCAAGCATTCCTAACTGTTATCCTATTCCCATATAAGATACAACTCTTTTATTATTAACATGGTATTAGTCTTACCAATCTGGGAAGTGATGTTTTAGTACAGCAAAAGATGCAGCCCTGTTACACAGGGCGTGTGCTAAAACTCTCCGTGTTGGGTCTTGGGGGATGCAGGAGCTTCTTGATGGAAAAGCTTCATAAAATTTTAATGTGAGCAAAACATTTATTTTCCCTAATTTGTTCTTGGAAACAGTGAAACCATTCTGGCTGAGACTTCCTAGGAAAAAAACCTATGGAAAAATGCTTGCCATGGCAATGAGTCCACGTAATTGCTTTGGCAAAGCTGCAAGCAACGGAAAAGAGTTTTGCAGGAAGTGTTGGGGCTGATTGTGTCCAGGTAGTGTTGCACCTGCATGATTTGCAAATGTTATCTTCCAAGTGAAGGCCATTATTGGCCAGCAGCTATCTGTGAGGAATATTAAGACAAGCTGGTATTCTCCTACACTTGAAAGGCATTACTGCTTCATGTGTATGTATACACGTTAGTATCTGGTTGCCAATGTGAAGTACTGTTTTACTAACCACTCTTGCTACTGCTATCGCTTTTGTATGCATCAGATAAGGGGCAATGTCAACTCTGCTAATAACTTCCATGCAGAACTTCCTTAATCCAGAAGCTCTTTGGTTTGTTAGTGGGTTATCGCAGTTAGTAAACAACTGCTTGATACAAGGTTGAAAGCCTTGGACAATATCATCTCAACTTCCAAGTGTCCCAAGAACCCCTCGATTTAGAGATATTGAGTTTACAGCATTGCGTGCTTGAGTAATGATAGACATAGAAGATGTGACAATATCAGTGTTGCCTTATAGATGACTACAGGATGCTGTTACTTGCCTGTGACAGCTTTGCTGAGCATTACCAGGATTGAGTACGGTGCCTATAGAGTCCTTTCATCAAGAAACTTGCTAGGTGGTAGACTGCAATGTTCTACCTGATAGACCTCTCCAATGCCCTGTGTATACAGGGAGGACAGTATAGATGAAACAGTATTATTGTCTTGCTGGTTTGATAACCTCAACTGTTAAATTTGGCTGTTGTGGTCAAGTCAGTGCCCTTGGAAAACTTAATGCCTTGGGCCAGGACTGAGTACTAAATGCAGGTGACTTGGTTTAAACTGAAGTCATGCCAATGTGACAAGAATGATAGCAGAATATCTGCATAAATTGGCTCAATCTAGCTGTTGCTAAACAATCATGAGAAATGTCTCTGCTTACTAATCATCTGCAACAGGTGTGACTGTCCTTTAAGACAGGACTTTTTGTAATTTTTTTGATAACTTGAGGGTGAAAGATCACAGGGCTTTGTCTGTGGAGCCTTTCTTTAAGATGGGTCACTTATATCAGCACTGCTTTTAGTTAGGAGCTTCCTTTTTGGGTAGCACATAAACTGTCTGCAGTTACTTTATTGATTTGAATATTTTGACTTCCAGGACTTAAACCTATACTAGCATTGCATCGGTTTCTTGATGAATGTAGTGTTTCCAACATACGTATGGGAGCCGATGGTACTGTTATGAAAAACAGTTCTTGCATCTTGAAACAAAATGTACCTCTCCATACTGAGACAGTTTGCCTTTGTATGCATGTTGTGGTGGACTTTACTGTGGCTCGTCTACGAGCAGAGAAGACTGACAAAAGTAAAATCTGGGAGCTTAAGGGAAAATCCCTCTCTGGAACAGTTGGTCCAATGGCTAGGATTAACACATAGCCAAAGCAGTTTAATACAAATACAAGCATAACTCTCTTAGACCAAAGTTGAATTTGACTTTTAGGTGTCTAGGTTAGAATCTAGATGGAGCTTTGGAAAGCTTAAATAATCCTATCCTTCTAAGAGTGAACCAAATCTAAGAGGTTTTTGAATGTGATATGGATATCTTCAAGGTAGCTTTCAAATACTATTTGAATAAATCTAACTTGCTTTTAGATTCGTTCCTCCTCTGCTGAATTTTATATGGATTTTGCTGTTTTATGTGAACCAGTTTGGTGAATTTGCCAATTTTGACTGTGGCAGATGTTAAATGACACTCCTACATTTTGTCTAAAAGCATTTTTCGTATGCTATAAATAGTGGTTTTATTTGTGATGTGAATTTTTTTTTCTTTTTTAGAGTCTTTTTTAAGGGGTTTTGACAATATTATTTTGCTTTTCTCTGTGTATTGTGACTGAGTATTTAGTTCTGACACTGGGCGTTTTAAGAAAGACTCAAACTTTTTTTTTTTTTCCTACCATTCCCTTACTCTGTAGTATTCTACTGCTTAGTTTGTTTGACTAATTTCTACTGACACAAAGACACAGAGGAAGAAGATACCTGATGTGCTGAAGAAGGGAGCAAACTGGGATAAGCATAGAAAAGGGTCATTCATGAAACCAAGAATATAGAACTTGCATTAAAGGAGGAAACTAAAAGGCTTTGTTCATTTAGCTTAGTAAAAGGAAAGCCAAGAAGGGATGTGATAACACTGTATGTATGAAAACATCCTGTAAGGGGTAGGAAGGGGGTAAACACCAAGGAGGAAAATTAACTGAAGAACAAATGAATATAAACCCTTCCTGTATAAGCTTTGAAATAGTATTCTAACTTCCAGCGTAGTTACTACAGGAGTGAGTTTGTAGGGTAGACTTCTAATGCTTTCAATCACTTCATGATGGAGTGGGGTCACTCAGGGAAGGGGATTGTGTGGTTACCTTTAATAGAAGACTCTGAATGCCATAGTGCAGAAGGTGCATGCTTTGCTCTGCGCAAGCAGTTGCATGTATCTCTCCTGCCGTAGTCTTGCTTGAACTCCCTCGTATTTTTGAGTCAGTTCCTTTTAAAAAAATTAAGCAGAAATACCTCCCCCCCCCCACCCAAAACAAAACACCACCAACGGTACTTTGTATGGACATAGTGAAAGTTCACCAGAAGATCAGCTTTGGGTGAAGCTGCAGTTTGTCTGTGGCATAGAGAATGGATTAATAGAACTTCCGAACTAGTTTGCAGAAAACTGTGTCTGAATATACTGTATTGAATGGGTGTTGGATCTCACCTGCTTTACTTAGGAAACGGCTAGTTCTTTTTCTGTATAGCTTCAAGCTACACCTGCCATTAGGTAAATCTCTTAAGTGGTATATTGAAACAGAACACTTCATAATCTATTAAAGTGTGCGTACAGATTCATATATTCTAATAAGACATAGCAATGATAGCTATTTAGAAAATGTTGGCATGCATAGGGAGGGAAGGAGAAGAAATGTGTAAGGAGAGACTACAGAGAAATGAAAATGTAAACACTGAATTAAGGAAAACTTCAAGTTAAGGTATTGTAAGTAGTCATTCAGGGTTCGAGACCAACAGTCTTTTGGACATGACAAAACTGTTTCTGCAGCAAACATAGTCCTAAGTCCTTAAGACATAAGCCTAAAAAATTATTTCTTCCTTAAAGCATTATGTAAATGATGCTTTGAGTTTAGATTGTTAGTCTTCAGTGGCAGATCTCCGAAAGATTAGATACTTGCCCTGTTCAGTAAGGATATGACTGTGGCTTGTGAAGATGCTATGTATTCATTGTGGAAATGTTTGTCTTGTGAATAATACTTTGGTTAAACTGCTTGTTTAGGTTTGATCTTAAACTAATTCCTAAAAGACTTAAAAGGCTATCTCTTTCCTAAAGGGTGTGCAAACTGTCTATGTAGTAAGACTTATGGTTGCTTTAAAGAAATAGCAAAAGTTCAAATTGTCTACTGATCTTCCAGTATAGATTCTGAAGATACAGGGTGGTTTGTTCTTTCATTAATCACATACCTTAGACCTTCCTTGAATTCAGCTCTCCAGTGTATGGTTGCTGATATTAATATTCGGAGGCTTAATACCATTTTTAGTTTCTTGTGTTTTGTGGCCTGCGTCTCGCAATCTTGAAGAGCATGTCTGCATTCCAGACAGGCGACATCTTAAATTAGATCTTTGTTTGGGATGCTTGGGGAAAAATTGTAGTGCTTGTTGTCAAGGGAGAATCTTGAACATGTTTTAGAAAATTCTTCAGGTCAACTTATTCTTTTTTGTGGTGAAAATCTTAGAAGCGTTATTAGGTTGCAGGCTGAAGTTGCTACCTTTATTCACAAAACCACAGTGATGTAGCTTTCCTCAAAATACAAATCTTTAACTTTGAACAAAAGTTGATTTAAGTGGTAGTGGGCTGTTTCAAAAGTATCAGTTGGACTTTTGATGCTGTTTACCAGTTAGTCCCTAAACATGGCAGCTCTTGCTTGTAAACAAATACGTTTCTCTGCCTGTCCAAACAAGAAACTTCAGAGTTACTATGATTAGCTTTGGAATGTGAAGTTTCTTAAGGTGCTCATCACTTTTTTGGTCCACCTCGAATCTCATGTAATCATTTGCTTATCCATAGTGCCAGTGGAGAGCTACAGTAAAAAAGTGCTAAATTCTCAGCCCATTTACCAGGTCTTACTGACTCCAAAAATGGATTTTGAAGTGTGCTATGAATACAAGGAAGATTTAAACACAACCTTAATCTTTTATTGTTTCAGGCAGCTATTTATATTAGTTTTCTCTTACAAGTCTTCGCTACTACTGAAGTTTGAAGAAGTGGAGATATTTAAGCCTCAAAACCAGAGAAGTGGATCTTTTGAAGTATACTCAGGAGCTAATAAGCTTTTTTGTTCTTCACTAAAGCAGGATGTGCTTATGCAGTTGCGGACACTTGTCTCATTCCATGTTTAGCACCTTTAAGGAAGAAGACTGTACAATGTCCTAAAGTTGCTTTGATCTCTCTAACCAGCTTCTGGAATGCGTTAATAGCTGTCTAACAGCTTGCGTGGTGGTTTTTTTTTATTTGCTTGTTACTTTGTTTAAGCAAACTGTGCCTTTTCTTCCCTATTTCTGCTATAGCAAATCAAATTAATAACAGGGTAGTTCTTTATTAGTGGTAGTGATATTTAGTCACTCCCCTAATTTGCATTTGTCGAATTGAGTGTTCCTTTCAGATTCTGGTATTTGCTGAAACATCATATTAACGCCAAACCACTTATGAATTCAGTTTGAAGATATCATGAGATTTAAAGTCTTGCAATAATTTCTAACTTTTGCTGTAAACTCTTTGAAGCATGTTCTATTCCTGTTTTGAAGATCACTAAGGAGAATGCTGAATGAAATGAAACCCCCATTCTCTGAGACGGTCTTGCAATGTTTTCCCTGTAAAATACCAAGCTATTGATAAAAGCTCTTCCAGAGTGACTTGTAAAAAACTAAGGACATGTAGCATGAACTTGCGTGCCATTCTGCACTAGCTGATTTGCATAAGGTGGACCTTGCAAATGTTTCAACTTTGAGAAGAGTTTGGGCTGAAGTTCATATCTTCTTAAAACCACAGTTGTCATCCAGTCTTGCAAACTCACTGAAAAAAAAAAAAAAGACATCTTACTAGTTTTGCTACAGCTGGTATGGCTCGTTATGCAGCTACCTTGTGGTGATTCTACTGTATCTTTTCCACGTGCGGTAGTATCCAAGCTTGCTTTGAAATCAATGTCTCAAGCATACTATGGGGGTTTTTTTTTGTTTTATTTTGTGTCCACCCTCTTTTCTTTTCCATCCAGGTGATCATTTTATCCTGAATAAAAACTGATTAGACTGAACTGTTCTTGACACAACCATGTTGGCTTTCTTCTTTGCTTTTGATGAGCTTCTTTTGTAGGTACTTACAAATACAGTGGTTTAAATAACTTGCTTCAATACATACCTAAGAATTTTGACTGGTTTTGAATTTGTCGTCTTTTGACTAGTACTGTATCTTTTCCTTCATGAACCATTCAGGAATGATTGTTTTTAACTAGGGTGACTCCTGTTTACACATGTAATAACCTGCTGTCTCTGCATCAGGCAATTCCTTGTGACAAGGGGAGAAAACATCTCAATTACCTTAATGATCTAAAGTGTCTGAAGAGCTGCACAAGCTCTAGAATTCAAATGACATACTAAAATGTGTGCAAAAGAAAAGTGTAGATGTAAGCAATCCTGAATGTTATGTTTGAAAGTCTTAAGCAATTACAAATATAATTCTTGAACTGAAATGTTTTAAGATGTGTTAGGTTTCTTTTAGCTTGTCACTATTAATAGAAATTATTAACCCTTTTCTGAAGACTTGAGCAACAAGATAGTGTGCACTGTTCTCATTTATTTTGATTTACCTGTTAATGTACCTATTCCCCTCTTTTATTTTTTGTACCTGTAGGGTGAGATACAGTTAGCAGCATAGAGCTTACTTGGTCTAATGTCGTCCCTGTGTGCTCATGCTTCTTTTTAAAATCCTGTTCTTCCTGTCATGTCATGTATTCATACTGTAATACATAATTGAATTAATCTTGGATCACTGAAGACGCTTCCAATACTGATCTCTAGATACACTTCCCATCACTTCTTTGTATTAGAGTATCTTACATCTGTAAACTTACTATGATCTTTATTTAGCTGCCAGCTCATGCATTCATTTAGATCAGGGTGGGAAATGTTCAGTCTGCAACATCCATATTATATAGCCTGTGGCTGCATGAATAATACTCTGTGTAACTTTAATGTGTGGTCTGCCAGGATTAAAGCTCCTTGCAGCTTTCTGAAAGAAAAGAACTTGTCTGTGTCACTACATCCCCTCATTTTGGTTCCTTGCATTTGAAATCCTTTCAGCTTATGATGGAACAGTCAGCTCCTATCGCTGTTTTATTACTTCCTATGTGTTAGACTTTAAAGCTGTTTGGGGTTTTTTTCACCTCTAAAATTGGAAGTAGTCCTTTGCTAGCCTTGGCTGCCATCTCTGCAACAAAGTTGTGCTGAGGATGTTCTAAAAACTTAGTGATGATTTATCTCCGGCCACTTAGAGTAAGCATCCTTGTAACCATCTCTTCCCACTTTTTCCATCCTTTTTTTTACCGCTCAGTTTTATCCTGTGACTGATGACATGGGTGGTTATTTTGGTGGGGTGTTTTATTTTTTTTCTGAGAAAAGTTTCGTCTTGAATAAACAGAAATCAAATGATACCATCTCTTCCCACTTTTTCCATCCTTTTTTTTACCGCTCAGTTTTATCCTGTGACTGATGACATGGGTGGTTATTTTGGTGGGGTGTTTTATTTTTTTTCTGAGAAAAGTTTCGTCTTGAATAAACAGAAATCAAATGATACAGTACGACATCACTTCTTTTTTTTTTCTGCGCTTGTCCTTCTTAAACTATGTTCGTATTCTTCTCCTACCAAGTCTGACATTGATTCAGCTTCTGGTGTCTTTTTTCTTGTCCACTGTTTTCAGTGTTCTTGGCTCTTTAGCAGACAGCTCAGCAGACTGAAAAGTCATGCCCTCTTATTGCATTATTCTGCGACAAAATTGCAGTTTCTTGTTTTCTCTCCCAGTCCCTCAGTTTCCATGCTTTTCATAAGATATACCATGTACATTTTGTCTGTGTATCTTTCAAACTTATCTAGAAACCTAGCAGATTAGTCATTTCTCTTATAGAAGGTAGGTTGAAGTAAAGCTGTTGCTTTTGATCACAGCAACATACTGTACACAGCATAGGACTGGATTCCTTTTCAGAATCTGTTCCTGTCTGTCCCTTAGCTGAGCAATGCTGATAAAATCCTACCTGAACATTTGATTCTTGGAACGTTGTTCTTGAAACTCCACTTGTTCGTTCAGATGCCTCCGTTTGCCTTAAAAGTCATGTTTCAGGGGCTTTTGGTGAGCTTGGTTTGAGAAATAGTTTGTGGTTCTTAGTGTGTAGTGTCACTGTTGCTCTTGGAGTGGATTAACTATACCCATTCTGGATGTTTTTTCAGATTTATTAGAAGTGTTGTGTTAATGACTTACACTGGGACTACTACCATCTCCTGCACTGTCAAAGTTGTGGGAGAGGTTATCACGGATATTAAGGAACTCAAGTTCAGACTAAGGGGGGACAGAAACTTTATAGCCAGTTTTGGTGACAACTTCAGATAAAAATGCAGGCAGAAGAACAATTTGCACAGTTAATGACGTCTTTTACCTATTGTATACTCTGCCAAGGGTTATCTATAACAGTAGGGAGAGAGGGTAACTTGCACTGGCTTATTTAAGTGATTAGTCACCCTTGTGTCTTCTGGCACCGTTTGACATAGTTAAGCTGATCTAATGGCTAGCTGCCACAGCAAGGATGGTGTCCTTGTACTATATAGCTTCTAGCATAAGCAAAGGGCAGGAATAATCTGCTTGCCACATGGCTAGATATGGGAGCTAAACAGACCTAAAACTGGCACTATCAGGAAGCTGATAACTTCTGACAAATTTAGCTTTTCCAGCCAACTTGTGGAACAGTTTTGTATAAATCCAGAAGTAGTGTGAGGGCGGGAATGGAACCACACAGCCTGTAGAAAGGGATCAGTGGCAGTGGCTGCTGTTACTATGCTGTGCTGCTGCTTATGCTGCTGTGGAGCCACATCTTTAGAGCTGGCCTTTGAACAGGTAGAGTTATTCTGTATATGCTGACAAAGGAGTGTTGGCTAGGGATGTGAAAAATTTCTCTTAAATTGCAGTTTAAGCCAGATGTGTGTGAACAACTCTCCAATTCCTCTTTTCACTGTGATGATATGTGTTTGTCCAAGTTATTTTTTTTTATTTCTGTGTTAAAAAAAAACTTAAGTATTTTACTTGATGAAGTGATAAAAGAGAGAATAGCGTAGAGTGCTTTTGTTGGTATCGCACCTCTTTTAGTAAAGTTTATCAGAGTAATTATACCAATACATTTCAGCTAATGTGTTGCTGTTGGATCAATTCTGTATTAAACATTAGAATGAAAAATCTTTTGTCTCTAATTGTAACATTTTAATTCTCCAGCATCTGAAATATGATATTAAACATATTACTTGACTTTCTTAAAATAGGAGTGTGACTTGGAGTGATGTAAAGTACAGATATGTATATGTGCAGTAACAGAAAAGAATTTTTTTTCCCCATTAACTAGGTTATTTAGTACATGTGGGAATATCAGAAAAGTACATTTCTACTCCCTTCCCCATTTCATTTTATCCACCATCTGAACGGGCTGAGAGGAGATGGTTATGCTAATAGTAGCCAAGCTGAAGTGTTGAGTGCTGGGATTGCTCAGCTCCTGCTGTTGTAAGAAAACTCTAAGCTTTTAAAGTTGCACAGTTTCCCAGACTGATTCTGATTAAAATCAGGGGGGTGGTGGAATTATTGTGTGTATATGTGGTTTCTGTTTTCCTTTACATTGTTCACTTAGCTAGACGGTTAGCTGAGTATATCTTTTTGCATACTGCTTTTTAAAGGGCTTTTTAATTTGGCAGTTAATTTCATAGTAAACTTAAAGTCAGTTATACAAACAGTTGTTTAGGTCCATAAGAAGGGTTCTTTGTGTTCCTCAAATGTTTGAGAATTACTAGAGCTACCAGCTCTCAAATCTAACCATAAGGAGCAGGGGTTCTCCAGAGAGCTGCAGCGGCATGATTGTGGTCTGTGGTGGAATTAACTCTTTAAAGCAGAAGAGAGAAAACAGTCTCTGTGGAACCTTATGTTTTCCTTTCAAACACAGACTAAACTTGAAATGTGACTGGATACCAGTGCAGAAATACAAGGACCCTAATATAACTATAATATAATAGGAAAGGTCATAATTTTGTATTGTTGAAATTAGGAAGCATGTACGGTCCAGAATCTTGTTGGGGCAGCCCAGTACGAGTATAGCACAGAAACACAGCCTGTGGTTTGCAGTAAACACTTCTGGGGAATTTTCTATAGGTTTTTATGTCACAATATTTGGAAGCTTTTCAGTATGTGTGGACCATATGGGTTACTGCATGTTCCTGTTCTCCATGTGTAGGTGCTTTTTTTTTTTTTTTTTTTCCCCCTCCTTCTTTTTCTTCTTTTGAAGGCCTTGAAATTCTGAGGCGACAGCTGCAGTAGAAAAGCACCCTGCATGGTGGCAAAGGTATGAGTGGAACTGAAGGTATCTGTTCAGTAGATCTCTGAGGAAATGGCTTCAGTAATGCTGCAGAAGTTTCCCTTTCATTTATGAGGAGTGTTCAGATGATAGTTCTACCTTACAGCTCTCTAAATAGACAGTTATACTTAGTACCAAGTCCCACTGCAATCTCTGAGTCAGTATCACTGAATAATTAATCCGTTAAAAAAAAAAAGCTGTGATGTTTTTTGTAAATAATATTTACTGCCTGAAATAAAAAGTTAAAGCCTGTCTCATGTTACAGTGAAGGGTGGGAAAAAGGAAGGGAGTAAAAATCATTTGGTCTTAAGTGAATAAGGTTGGAGAGTAGAGTGACATAAATAGAAATAGATTGATCTTCCATTCTGTAATGGATCTCTACCTGTAGGAATAAATAAAATGCCGATGCAGACAGAGAGTTTATTCTGTAAAAGGCTGTATGATGACGCTTTTCAACTTCAGGTGTTAAACTGTCAAAAAAATCTTGTAACCTTTCAGGTGACTTTTGTGCTCTATTAAAAATTGCAGGAAGCAACACTGGGGGTTTAAGTGTTTTTGCCTTCACCTGTCTATTTCTTGCTAAGAAAGGTTGGACCAGATGATTCTTGAGGTCCCTTCCAACCTGGGATTCTATGATTTGGGGACAGGGGTTGCGCATAGAGAATGTCCACTTGCAAAATAACTTTCAGATGAATCTTGAAGAAATAAGCTTTCATGAGTGAACACCCACATGGAAATACACATTCAACCACTTATTAGTGGACTCTACTCTTCCCCTGATCCTGTGCTAGATTAAGATGCCTCCTGCTGGGAATCTGATCTGTCTGTGAGCCATTTAACTTCCAGATCATGAGCTGTAGAAAGTTGAGGTTTGGCTGGAGGCAGTGTCCTAATTCTTGGTCTAGACCTAAGCGAAGTTCCAGCAAATATACTCTTTAAGGCTTATCTGCAATTGTCTTTGCCATGCCAGGGCAATTGTAATCATCTAGTGCCTTTCCATCTTCCCACTCCTTGGAAGAGTTGTTGCAGAAGCAATATGAGAAAGACCTGCATGGGACATCTGACCAAGGGATAAGGAATACAATTGACAGGAAAGTCAAGGACAGATGGTGCTTAGCACAGTTGCGACTCCAGTTCAGCTTCCAAGGAGGAGGAAGACTCGCTTAGGAAGTCTCTGATCTAAGAAGTTGAGCTGTAGCATGTAGTCCTTCTTATCTGTGGCCCATCAGTGTGACACAGCTTAGGACATTTTAAGCATTAAATTAGTGTAACGGGGGGTTCTGCAAATGGGGTTTCTTATGCAAATCTGATTTTGGATACCTCAGTCACTTCCTCAAGCAGGAACAGAGGTTTTATGTCACCTTTTGTTCACGTAGTGCCCCATTGTCATAGTAACATCTGAATATGTTACTGACTTTATGGTGAAAGAACAGCCAGTATATATTCATAGCTCCTGCATGTTGGGCAGATGATCTACACAGGTCAGAGATGATATGCAGAGACTGAGTGAGATTTTAAGTCAAGCTGAAAGGCATCTGTTCTTGTCCATTCAAAGGGAGTACTACTTTGCAGGTACTGGATAAGATTGCAGAAACTTAATAATAGCCAGAAAGTATGAGCATTTATCAGAAAAACAAAGACAATTTGAACTAGGAAATAAATAGGTAATGAAGTAGAAATATCCTAGAGATTAAGGTGTTTATATTTGATTGTTTGTATTTGCAGCACAGTGGTGGTTGGATACCACAAAAAGCAGTAAGTTTGTCCTCTGGAAAATGAGAGGAACTGTAAAGAAGACTATGCCCTGTCCACTTGTGCTGTGCAGGAAAGATGGTTTTGAGTGCACCCCTGAGATGTGCTAAGCCTTCAGCTTGAGACCTTTTCTCCTTTGAGCAGCTGTGTATACATAAAGCACATACAATACCTGTGCAAAGGATTAGGCTACGGCATCTGTTCAGTAATCCTGAGTAGTTGAAGGTGTTAGAAGGTTTTAAATATCCTTTCCAACAGACACTTGATGAAGTCATGTAGGCCATATGAGTTAAATCAGTACTACTTATGTTTTGCCTGTTTAGTTGGTAACTAATAAAGTGGTGCATTATACTTATTTATAGTAAGAATCTTCTGTAGAAATAAACCTCAGTTCCAGCTGGACAATTGGATCCCTTGTTCAGATCCTGCTGGAGTTTCCTGGCTTTTTATGTGGCTGTTAAACAGTGCTTACAGATAGCTATCTCGTGCTTCTGAATATTTTAATTGTAACTTTACAGTGTCAGTTTGGGAAGCAGTTGCTTTGTGGTGCTTCCTCTGAGTTGGAAGACAGCGTAGGGTGAGAGAGAGCACCTAACCAGTCCCATGCACCCTAAAAGGGTGAGGATTGTTGAGGTCCAGTTGAAACTGTTTTTGAAGAGTGGGAGTGTATGGTAAGTGAGAGGAGGGTTTATAGGCGCACCTTCACTGTGCTGGTAAATAGAGTTCTTAACTGTGGTTGCCATTAACAGCCTTACCTGACTAAATCTGGCAACATATGCTGCTTCAGTTACTGCACTTGCTATTATGATATGTTAAATCTGCATAATTGTTTGTAAGTTGGCAAGACTTTATTGATCAATGATGTGCTCTGCTAAGAATGTAAATTTTTTTCAGCTAAAAATAGTTGCTTGTTTTGTAGTTTACCAGCCATTTGAGGTGTTCCTATGCTTCTTTCTCCCTGTAGTGTACTTAATTGTATAGAATGTCACATTGTTAAGGCTACAGACTCACTAGGAGTACAGATTCAGGTTTAGAATAGTAACTTTCCTGGGTATATATGCTTGTTTCTGGGTACTTGGTGGAGGTTTTGGAGAACCTCTGTTTCAGTCAGCGTAGGGAATGGACTTGGTCTGCAGGTGATTCAGAACTGTTGGACCACTGTCTTGCTTGCTGCAGCAATTGGAATGTATCTAATGAAAGAGGCAGGGGACTAAAATTGCAAGAAACTGGTTTTGTCCTGGTCTGTGGGCTGACTGTTGTAGTTTTTGTAGTGCTGGGGAAAGACATGACAGTGCAGTGTCTCTCTAATTGTTACTGATCATGTTAGTAGCCAGTCTTATTTACTGGTGATTTGATGTACCATTTCAAATGCAGTTCTCATTGTGTACTGTTCCATGGGAAAAGTAGAGGTTAAGGTAAAGGAGGACTGATACTGCACATAGGGACTGCATTTATGGTTGTAGAAGCAACCTTAACTTCCTAAAGACCAGAGTTCTTAGCGTGTCATCTAGATGTTCTTATTATATTAATTTTAATGCTTAGTGTCTCATCCCCTCCCCACTTCTAGTTTGTGTATTTAAAAAAAACCAACAAAACAAAAAAAAGTCAAATAAAACCCGAACAGCTCACTCTGTACAGAGTCATTAAATTAATTTTGTGCAGACAGTAGCTGTTTATGCTATGGCAGAAGCTAGAGGATGATAAGATGTTAGTATATTATAGAGTTATATAAAGGTTTCTCTGTCCCAAACTACCCATTTTAACCTCTTCTATACGTGCTCTTGATGGCGCAGTACCAGTTCCCCTTTGGGATCATCTCATAAAGGTTGCTTCCTACCAACATTGTCCAAGTCTGTCCTTATCTGTTTGCTCACATGGTTTTCTAATCTCTTATCAGTTCTTCCTAGATCCTGCTATTTTCACTTCTGCTCCTGACCTTTATAGGAATTTAAATTCAACAAATTATTCCTTTTTTCCCCTTCTGTTTCCTCCCAGTTGGATTCTCTCTTCTATATTCCTATGGAACTTCTATTTCACATTGCTTGTGTTTCAGGAGGGAAAAGGCTTTTTTTGTATTTTTTTTTGGGGGGGGTTGGTTTTTTGTTTTTTTTTTTTTTTTTTTTTTAAAAAAAAAAGGAGTAATGAGTGTTGGAGATGAAGGACTTGCTTAATACGTAGAAGAGACAGCCTGTATCTTAGAGCAGCCACTTGCAGGGGAGGTCCACCTTTGATTCTGTAGAATTGGACTAAAGTAGCTGTGTTAAGCCACTCTGTCGAAGTGACAAATAATCCATCCAGTGCTAGATGATTGGTTTTGAGTAAATCTAGCAAATGAGGATTTTGAGTTTTTTAGCTCCCTAATATGAAGTTCTTCAATGATCAGTAGGTGTTTCAAGGGGTTGTTTGGTTTGGTTTGTTGTTTGTTTTTTTTCTCTGCTCTTCAGAAGTTTAACATATGACCAAGTTTCTGTGCATTATAACAGTGTCTAAAGGGCGCATATCTGATGGAGGGGTTAACCTTGACCAAGCTCTAGGTACCTGCTGTAAAGAACGAAGCACCAAACTGCTTTTAAAAAAAACAAGTTAACATACCTGAGCAGATCTGAAGAACGTATGCATATGCATCTAATCTCTGACAAACGCAAAATAAATTTAAGTTAATATGGACTGGATTGCATGTCCTTGCTACAGACATGCCACACTAAAACCATTCCAGCCAAGTGGATCCTTTACTTATAAGTAAAGTGTTGAGTTCATGATGCTGTATGTGAAGTCACCTGATGAGAATGGAACTGATTATGTAAATTGCCTGCTGCCTCTTCAAAATATGTGAAAAGTGGACTGCACAGAGATGACATTTGAGAAATATTACTTTAAGGAGCTTGAGTTACTCAAGCACGACAATACTAAAGTTTCAAACTGGCTTCCTCTGTACATAACTAGAGTTCAGATGCATATTCCAATAGTTTGCTGTTAGAAGACCAAGATTTTTTTAAATATAACTCTTCAGTACAGAAGTCTTTTCTCATCAAGGAAGAAGCATTTTGTCTTTGTTTTATTTAATTTAAAAGGAAAGATGAGTCTGCAATGCAAAGTGCAAAACTATGACTGTCTGTCCAGATCTGAAAGTGTGAATTTGAGTTTTCTTTTAGGCTTGTCCTTCTGCAGTGGTGTTCAGTTGATTTGGCATGTTTCTTACTTTTTTTTTTTAAGTTTACTGAAATAAAACAACATAATGTTTTTACTTACAGCACTTGAAGAATCGGAAAGTGACATTTATGTGCGATTCATGAGGTCACACAAGTGTTATGACATTGTTCCAACAAGCTCTAAGCTTGTTGTTTTCGACACTACGCTACAAGTGAGTATTGTCCTTTCAGTCTGCTTTTGCTTGCATTTCATTTTTTTAGAGTGTTTCCGGAGTGTTAAATGATATTTGATCTCTTGAAGAGAAATTCTCCCATAATGCTGTGCTTTGACTGTACAAAACCATATTGTTTCAATTGTATCTTTGATGTTATACTAGAGGAGGAGTTTGAGGAAGACTTCCTTGCAGAACGGAAAGAGAGGATATAATTTGTTTTGCGGTTGGAATCACTATCTAAAAAACTTTCAGATGAGCCCAAACTTATATTGGCTTCTTCGTGGCTATCAGAATTTACAGTTAAGAGACTTTACGTAACGATCCCTGTACAATAGCTAGAGTATCCAGGTGTTTTGAGCCTGTTCCTGCTATATTGGTAAGACAATTTAGCACTAAAATGGATGGCTTAACTTTGCAAATTATTACATTCTCCAGAAAATTTTTCTTTTCTGTTTCTCATTTTGCTCTTACTCAGTAAATGATCTGCTAGACTCTTGGCTCTGTCTGAAGAGTTTGTTTGCCAAAAGAAGGCATTAGCTGCCTGCTATAGAAACAGAGTAATCTGTTCTGCAATGGTAGAAAGCTGTGGCTTTCTTTTTGTTTCCTGGATTTTGCAATTGGTGTTTTTTTGGCTTGTTTTGGTTTTTGTCTGTTTCGGTGTTTTTTTTCTTTTAAAGATGCTCCAATTCTGGCTTATCTAAGGCTGTTAAGTAATTTTGGTGTGGAATGTACTGCTCAATTACACTTCAGCTTTCCACAGTCAGAGGCAACCATGTAGTAGATACTGAGTCCCAAAATGTTCACAGAAGCATCTTGCGTATCAGATAATCATACATAATGCTAGATTGAGTGCTAAAATCTAAAAGGCGAAAAGCCTACATTGCACAACAAGGCAAAGTAATGAGGTGGATCAAGAGCGCTGCACACGCATTAGTCTATTCATAGAATGACCAACAGCATCCTTCTTGAGTTCTGCAGCACAGCTAAAAGCCCTGAAGTTTCAGTTACTGCTCAGTACAAAAAAAGCAATTTTTTAACTTCAGCACTCAACTTTTTTGATTATCTAGGCATCTCCCCAGTGAGGGAGTTTCCTTCTCTTGACTCTAGACTCTGAGCACACCGAGGCTTCAATGTGTTGCCTCTGATACCTTGGCTGAGTCCTTAAAGGTAAGTATCCTATCCAGTACTCATATTATGTTAAAACTTGAGCAGGGCTGTGGTTAAGATTCTGCCTGTGTGATAAAGGACCTCCTGCTGCTAACTGATCTGGTAGCTAAGAAGGTAACACTGATTGTAATGGCTGATCACCAGTGTCTCATGTCAGATTATTTCCTCCTTTACCCAGAAGGCCAGACTTCTACTGTAAACTTTCTGTCCTTAAGCACCTTGATATCAATGGAACAGTTGCTTTTATTTCCTTAGGGTTCCTCCATGTGCTTTACTGGACACTGGATTTTGTAGTGAAAAGACACCTGATCGGTGATTAGAGATGGAAAAAGGTAGCCTGTAGTCTTAGAGGAAGAGCTTTCAAGCACACAGATGTCAGCCCCGCAGAGTTTAAATGTTCACATTGTTGATTTTCTTTGTATATTCCACTTCTTGACTGTTTTCATACAGTCTTTCAACTGCATCTGCTCTTGCATTTCACCAGTCACATGCACTCTAATTGTGCAAGCACTGTAAGCTCTAGTGAAGAGTACCTGTTACATTTAGATATAATAGTAATGAATACTTTTTGCCACTCTTCAGAGATTTCTTTCTCTGTCTCTCAAAAGCTTGCTTCTTTGGGAGGTTGATTGTGTTGACTTCTTCACCAGCTCAGAGGGAAAAAGTTCTGCAGTTTTTCCTTTTTTTCTGCCCAAAAGAGAGAATGACTGTCAACTCTGGACTAAAGAATTCAGACTCCTTTCACTAGAAAGGTCAAATTTGGGATGGTAGTGTTTACTGTCACTCTGTCAGCTCTTCTCAAAAACTATTAGCTTCCTTTTGATTCCGGGGATATTTTTACAATATGAAATAATCTGTTGGGAGTTGGTACCTGCAGCTTGTTAGCATGACACTCAACCTGTTGAGTTTTCAGCTGTCAGTGGTCACCTGGGTCAAAGGCTTGAGCTTAGTCACTGTTGCAATTGGAAAGATAAATTTTCTTTATTCCACGAACCACTAAATCTTGGGGCCATTGAGGCAGATCACCCATTCCTTTTGGATTCCCCAGATCTTATGATAAATTACATAAAATCATGCCAGATACCACTTTTCATTGCTAGACCTGTGTTGAGATAATGCTATTAACATATAGAAGTTTGAGTTTCATCTCCAGTTGGTGAGCCAGCGTGAGGTAATACTTGGAGAAGCACAGAGTGTGAGTGAATGAACCTTGTGAATATTCACCATAAAGGAAAATAGGTGACTTAATGGTAATGGAAAAACTTTCACCAACATGACCAAAATCCCTGTCTTACTTGTAATCCATGACCATCATTAGGGATCCCAACTGCAGAAGAGCAAGGCATGCTTTGGTGTATGATCATGGAGTCATATTCTCAGTCTGCTTCTCCAGGTATTTGAAAGCAGTGGTGATAGAAGGGGAGTCTGTAGTTATTCATTCAGACTCTGGTGTGTGACAAATGTAGACCATATCTTGAACCTGAATTACTGGTGAGGAGGTTGTTTGTTTGTTTGTTTGTGTTTTTTTTCTCCAAACTGCAATTTTTGGACTTCGCACCATTACATTTAATCCCAGTTACATTACTCTTAATTTATAAATTTGTAAAGCAGTAGTCCTCTTCCAGTATTGGCACTGTCTTCCAACTTTGCAGGTTTTGCAAAACTACTAAATTAAGGGTTATTTAAGAAAATATTAAAACAGGTTGATCTGATTGCTCATCCTGGGCTACTCTGCTAGGAGGTCTTCTAAGTACTTCTCTTCAGTATTTCCTTTTGTAGTTCTTTACCTAGCACCTTGTATTAATGTTCTACCTTCAGTATCTTCAAATGTAATGTATTTCTTCAGCTTGATCAGTGTGGCTGGTGCACATACACGTGTCTGGAATATAAAAGTAAATTAGCTTTAAAAAAGAAAAAAACCAAAACAAAACAAAAAAAAAACCCAGCTGAGTAAGTGTATGGTGGAGAATGTACCTAATAAGGGTAGTCAAACAAAAACTACTAAAGTCATAGAACTGTTAGGATTGGAAGGGACCTCAAAGATCATGTAGTTCCAACCCCCCTTCCATGGGCAGGGACATCTCCCACTAGACCAGGTTGCTCAAAGCCCCATCCAACCTGGCCTTGAATGCTTCCAGGGATGAGGCATCCACAACTCTGGGGAACATGTTCCAGTGTCTTCCCAACCTGACAGTAAAGAGTTTCTTCCTAATATCTAATCTAAATCTCTCCTCTTTCAGTTTTAAACTGTTACCTCTCATCCTATTGCTACACTCCCTAATAAAGAGTCCCTCCCCATCTTTCCTATAGGCCCCCTTCAAGTACGGGAAAGCTGCTATAAGGTCTCCCTGGAGCCTTTTCTTCTCCAGGCTGAACAATCCCAACTCTCTCAGCCTGTCTTCATAGCCCTCTGATTGTTTTCATGGCTCTCCTCTGGTCTCACTCCAACAGGTCCATGTCCTTCTTATGTTGGGGGCCCCAGAGCTGGATGCAGTACTGCAGGGGGGTCTTAGGAGAGCAGAGTTAGAGGGACAGAATCACCTCCCTCGACCTGCTGGCCACGATTCTTTTGATGCAGCCCAGGATACGGTTGGCTTTCTGGGCTGCAAGCACACATTGCTGGCTCATATTGAGCTTCTCATCAGCCAAGTTCTCTCCTCAGAGCTGCTCTAAATCCATTCTTCACCCAGCCTGTACTTGTGCTGGGGATTGCCCTGACCCATGTGCACGTAGCCTTGTTGAACTTCATGAGTTTTGCATGGGCCTACCTCTCCAGGCTGTCCAGGTTCCTCTGGTCCCTTCCCTCCAGCATGTTGACTGCTCCACACAGCGTGGTGTCATCGGCAAACTTGCTGAGGGTGCGGTCAATCCCATCCATGTTGCCAACAAAGATGTTAAAGAGCACTGGTCCCAATACTGATCCCTGAGGAATTCTACTCATCACTGGTCTCCACTTGGACGTCGAGCCATTGACTGCAATTCTTTGAGTGCGGCCATCTGGCCAATTCCTTATCTACCGAGTGCTCCATCAGTCAAATCCATGTCTCTCCAATTTAGAGACAAGGATGTCATGTAGGACAGTGTCAAATTCTGTGCACAAGTCCAGGTAAATGATGTCAGTTGCTCTTCCCTTATCCACCAATGCTGTAACACCACTGTAAAAGGCCACCAAATTTGTCTGACACGATTTACCTTTAGTGAAGCCATGTTGGCTGTCACAGATGTTCTTTGTGTTTTAATTTTTAATACATATAAAATATAATTTTTTAATACATAAATTACTTATCTTCCAGTACTTCAAGACTTTCTATCAGTTCTTATTTTAAAACATAGTATGCAGCTTTGTGAAACATTCACTGCCCGTGAACCCTCTTAAACTGAGAAGATTTTGAGGTATTTGTCTTTCCTGGATTGGTTTCACCCCTGCCTACATCAGTGTTTCTACTAATTTAAAACAAAAAAACGCCTGGTTCCTTGAAAAAATTCTCCCAAGATTTGAATTCAAGTTTTTAATAATGCTAGAGCTAGGCCAGAATATATGAGGGCTTACTTTTTGCCTCCTTTAGTATAAGGTAGTAGCAATCAATGGAAGAAGAAAAAATGGAGCTGCCTTGTGTTCTAACAGCATCCTTTGTAAGATTGTACCGTTTGATTTTAATTTGACTACAGCATCCTGTCTCCCTCTACTGGTCAGCAATCACAGCACACATGACATGTTTCTACTCTGGAAAATTATTCATGAGATACTGTGGAAAGTATTCCAAAACTGTTGTTAGCTGTTGGAAAACTAGAGATGTTAACTTCTGTAATGTGGCACAAGTCATACTGCTGAAGCAACATCTGTTAACAAAAGTAAATGTTTAGTCTCAATGTCTTTGAGGTATTTAGTGTAAAGATTTGTAAGGAATCTTGTTTTAACCCTGAATAAGAGAGGAGATGGTAAGGTAGATTGGAAACAGAAAGAAGGGCTTAAATAGCAGAAATAGTAGGTAATAAAGGGTAGGAGTCGGCTGACAGACTCTTCAGTCCTGCTTATTTGTCAGTCAGAAGACATGGCGGCCTCTCTATTCCAGCAGCTACCAAACATCTTGCTTCTAGTGCTAGTGCACCAGTCTGATTTTGCGTGTCAAGAATACACCTGTGCAACTGGCACCTACACTTGGCTGTTGTGAAAGCAGTGGTAAATCTCATGCACTTCCGTTAGGCATCAGATCATATGGTTAGGGAGAACTGTGCTGTGCTTCAGCTGGAGAATGTGTCACTTGGCACAGACTTGAGCAACATCTATCCTAAATGAAAAAAATGTACTGAGCCAAGGTCTGTTTACCTGCCTGAGGCCAACTGGCACAGCTCGGTTTGCCTCAGTATAGCTTAGCTTATAGTTCCCCCCAAACAGAGTATCTGCATCTAGTCTGCCTACCTGAAATGGTCCCTAATCTCTACTGAACCCTGAGAAGTGACAGGTATTGTCTGGGAGAGTGCTAGCTGGCACAGTTCTCTTGATTTAGACTGACGAGTGGACTGTTCTTTCATTCTTTTAGTTTACTAATAGAGATGTAGCCTGTAAGTATTTGCTCCTCGTAAATATTTATAGAATCACATTGAAGTCCACTTCAGTGCTGTGGCTTTCCCCTGCCTGTGACCCATGAATGCTCCTTGTTTGTCACAAGCTTCAGCCTTTTGGTTTTCCCAGAGAAGATGCTATCTTTGCTTGATGCATATTAAAGAAACTTTTTAAAGAGTGATCTGACCAGGAAAGGAGTCAAGACAATTAGATGTTATGAGCTATCCTGTGAAGTTTGGAAATTTGACTCTGTGGAGGGCGGGGAAACTGGGCAAGTTGCAACAGTGTGTGGCTGGAAGTGGATGAACTGTCTTTCTAATCTCTTGCACATCTCTCAAGATGCAAACAACAGGAGAACAAACACTTCACAGCCCCTTTGAAGGGGTTAGGAGGGTTGTCCCCTGGAGGGCTACTCTGTGAACGAGCATTTGCTTATTGTTCTTCCACATTCTAATTATGCAATAAATTCATCTGGATTATCTTTGTAGTAGACTCAGGAAAACAGAGCTGAATGCAGATTTACTGGTTACCAGCTTGTGTCTTCAGCACAGTATTTGAGTCCTCTTCAGTACAGTATTTGAGTCCTCTACAAGTGTTAATGCATTTAATGTGGCAATAGTCTGGGGAAATAAGGTGATATCGCCATCTGCCTTTACCTTCTGTTTGTTGGTTTTAACTAGTATCAGGTACACACAGTAAGAAAGAAATCTGGTATTTTCTTTTGCTTTGAAACTGTTATTAATGCTTTGAAGGAAAATAGGAATTTTAGTATTTCCTGTATTAAATTCAAACGTCAACAAAATATAGCACTTTGTTCACATTCTATCAGTCAGATTGCTTTTATCTAACATCATCTACTAATGTGATTTCACTTTTTCCCTTGTTACTGCATACGTTAGACTTTAATGTTTTCTTTAGAGACCAACGTATTCCCCCCCGCCCCCCCAATCTCTTTGAATTTTTGAAGGAACTGGCTTTCACCTAGCTTATAGCAGCCTCTGAAGCTTAGCTCTGTAAGCTTACTTAAGGCCAGATTTTTGTCTGGCCTTCAAACAAATTTATTACTTAATTTGTTTTGACTTTGCCCAGCCTACATAAAGATGAGAAGGATTAGCTTATTTTGTAGTGCTAAGCAATTAACCCTTCAAGAGGAATGTGAAAGATAAGTATAAGACAGGGACTTCCCTGCTCCATATCAAGCAGCAGTCCCAAGAATGGTACGTTAGCAAATGTTGTGGCTGCATCTTGTGAAGTTCCTATGAGCTCTCATGGGGTGAAAAGCTGTACTTAACCTTTGGCTAAATGATATTCTTGCCAGTTAAAGGTAAACTTATGTTTTAATACTAAAACATACGTAGCTTTTGCTCACCATGACCTTGAAGCTGTTTTTGTAGTATTTGTCCAGCACTTCTTCATAAACTAATAAAAATCATGTTTATGTGGAAA
The DNA here is from genome assembly GCF_000708025.1 of Charadrius vociferus. Lineage (NCBI taxonomy): Eukaryota > Metazoa > Chordata > Aves > Charadriiformes > Charadriidae > Charadrius > Charadrius vociferus. Next base: position 29,686 of record NW_009648785.1, on the reverse strand, counting down.
CAGTCATCAAAATAGGCTCTCAGAATCCTGAAGACTCTTTCCTTTTATGTCCTGAAGAAGTCTTGGGTGATTGCGTGACTTGAAGGTTAAATTATTTAACCTTTCTGCCTAATGAATTATCTAAGTTGGTAATGGACCAGATGCTGTTATCACTAATGTGGGCTTTTGTCAGTAACTTTCACACGCTAATAAGAGCTCAAATACTTATTTTGCTATCACATAGCTAGAAAAATATTTGGAACAATCTTCTGGAAACTTCTTTAGTGGTTTAATAAGCTGGAAGTAAATACTTCTGCAGAGCATGCAATGGATTCCACATTAGAAGAGTGGAAGAGGATTTGTATTTGTCTTCCTTGTGCTGACTATATTCAGTAAATGGATTTATTATTGTTCCCTCCAGGTTGTTCTTGACAGGGGTGTTGCCTCTCTCCAAGGTAATGAGATAGACCAGGCTTCCAGGAAGAAAGCTCTAGAATCTTTTGCTTCCAGAAACACACAGCAGACACTGGGTCTGCTGTCGCAACAGAGTTCTCACAGCCTTACAAAAGGATTGACTGTCTGTTCCTTAATTGGCTTTGAGGTTTTTCCTCTTCGAAGTTGCTAAATTTAAACTAACGTACTGTCTGCATTTCTGAGGAGCCTGAACACTCCTCCTTGCTTACCCGTCCCATAGAACTGTGAGAGAATAATGTAATTTAGCTTCTAACTGGCATGTGGGCTGAGGCAGTTGAGCAGGCCACATAAAAGCTCCCTTCATTGAGATCAGGCTGGAATCAGTAGCATAATACGGGAAGACTCTTGGGCTTTTTCAGAGCTGCTCCTGTTGCTTGTACACAAAAAGCATAGGAGCTTAATTTTTGCAGCTCTCAAAACCAATAGGAAGCACTTATTCCTGGCTCTTATGAGTTCATTGTACTAATTAAGCAGAATTTTTTTGGTCTACACAGGGTGTAGGTAAGGTATTTGTGCTTGGTTGAGTGAAAGTCATGCATCATTCTTCTTGCCTTCCCCACCCCACCACCACTTTTTCTTCTAAGATCTTAATCTGTGGAAGAATTTCTGTACCCTTCCCAACGCAGCTGGTCCCGGTGGCTCTGCCTCTGAGGCTTACCAAATGTATTACTTGTAGCCCATCGTGGCATGAAACCTAGCAGCAGAAATTCTGGCTTGAAGTGATTTTATTTTTTTTTCCCCCCACAGAAAACAGAGCTGTGCTCTTTTTTTTTTTTTTTTTTTTTTTTTCCTCTAGAATGCTTAGGCTCCCTTCAAACAGCAGATGGAAGTAAGTATCAGCAGAGTACCTTATTGAGATGGAATAATAGAGCTTACTGTAATCATGGACCAGCAGCTCTCTAGAAGAGGTCCTGATTAAATCAGCACATGTGGTGTTAGAGGGAGAAGGAGAGCCCTTACTTGCAGTTACAATATGGGCATATTGATGTAGAGTATCAACTAAGGTCTCTGGTGTCTTCAGTTGGACTGGGACCTTTTCATGTGGATGTGCTGTGGGGAAGACCTGCAGGTGGACATCGTACCCGCTCTCTGGGGAGAAATCTAGAACGTGTGCCTGCATACTTTAACTTAAGACACTACCTACTATTTCTGGGGGTTGTCTTGGTTCTGAAGGGTATTACTGCATCAGCTCTTAAATTTTACTAAGTACTCTATGGTCATTAGTAGTACGTTGTCTGCCAGGAGTGTTCCCTTTCCATCTCCTGTGAATGGAGAAGAGAACTGAATTTTGATCTGGTTTCATGTAAGCTTTCCAAAATTCAATGTGAGCTAGAGGAGCTGCTTGTGGATGTTTGTTGGTTGGTGTTTTTCAGATGTTAAGGCAAATGTAACCTCTCAGTTAATAACAGGTTTGTCCAATTTTTCTGTACTTTACTTGAGGGTGTGATAAGGTAAAGGAGGAAATTCTTCTCTTCAAGACTTGCTTGGCCCTTGCCCCAGGCAAAAGTCTTTATTGTTAAGTCCTTATGTAGCCTTTTTTTTTTAAAGGTATAGTACTTTGAGGCGGAAATTCATCTACCAAATTCATAGACCAAAGAAGAAAATAACTGGAAAATAAATATGAATGCAACAGTCGTCATGCTGAGATGGTTGGTTGTAGTCTTGCATACTGGTTTAGTCCCTCCAGACAAGCCATTTTATAAAAACACTGAACTATATATATGCACTACAAAAGAGGTTTTTAACTTTTCAAAATAGTTTCTTTACAGTTTTGTATAACTTAAAAAGGTGTCTGGATTAGACGTTACAGTTTTATTTGAAGAAAAAAAAGAAATAGAATTGCAAATTAATGTTTAATATTCTTCCCAATGTTTTGTTGGCTGCTCTTTGGGAAACATCAAGACAAAGCAATTAATGATGTCCTAAAAAAGAGAGCAGTTCCTGTGAGAACTTCAACTGATTCCTGATAGTAGGTGTGATCCCTAGATTACAAGTTAGAAGTGCTTTTCGGTTTCCTCTTGACTGCTTGGAAAGACTGTGGAGATTCTCTGGAAAATTGGTCCACCTCCATGAAATTTCTTTTCTTCAGATCTTGTGTTTGGGAAGAATTGCCTTCTCAGTTGAAGGTGTTTAAATGTCATTGTCATCTGGGCGTGAATTGCTTCAAAGCAAAAGTGCATGACCTATTTGGAGAATATTTAGCTTGTACTGCATTTGTATGCTCAAGGTGATGATCATGGGATCTGGGGTGAATGCTGGAGTCCTTGATTTCAATTTAGTTCACAAAATTGTTCAGGCTGTAGAAACAAATCCTTTGAACATCATGCTGGCATTGTGGAAATGGAGAATTGCCCAAAGAGCTTTCTGTGGCAAAGTTGTATTATCAACATAATATTGTGTTTTTCCTGTGTTCCCAAATTGTTCAGGTGAAAATTGGGTGGTTAGCCTTCTCCAGTGGACCGTATTGCATTACGTGGGATCAGAGGACTTTAAGTAGAAGAGGAGAGTGAATAAGGGGTGAAAAAGTCAGTGTGAGCACCTCCAGTCATTGTTGAAGAGTATTTTTCAGATAACAAAAGATTATAACTTGCTGGACCTGAGAGAGGGCTTGCACCCTATTTGACGCTGTGTTAGTATGACTCAAGTAGTTTGTTACCTTGTTTTGCCTCTTCGCTGGTTGCGTTATCAAACAAGTACACAAAACCAGTGATGGATTCCCTGTATATTTGTCTTACAGCCTCTGATACAGAAGAAGCACTACCTGAAATCCTAGTGATGTGAGGGAGTAGCAGGGGAGATGTGTTATGAACCCATCTTACTGCAGCGAGATTCTCAGGCTTGTCTCCCTCATATGCAGTAGTTGGGACTCTTCTCCCTCTCCCCCCCACCCCCCAGCCCCCCACCTCTCGGACATCTACCAAGATTTGGGCAGCCAGAGAACTTGCTGTGCTACTTAAAAAAATATAGTCCTGTTTATGTTGGGCTAGAAAGTGTTGCCCCATTCCTCACATTTTCACATCAAAAGCATTTGAGAGTCAGTCAGCTCATAAACACATTTAGACCAAGGGTGTAAAGTGTAGGTTGCCTGTTTTTTATGCACTACAAAGGTCACGGCAGAGGCCTGATGGTTTTCCTGCTACAACAAAGACCAGTTGTACTACTCTTGGTCTTCTTACTTGGTAAGAACTGTTGAAATGCAAGTGTTTAGCCTCTAAGAGAGAAGTCTTGGGGTAACTTTTTCTTGTGTCTTCTTACTCTAACAGTGAGAACAAAGACTGTATTCTAGAGTGACTTTGTCATATTTGCTCATATTGTGAAGATATATATGCTGTTATCCCTTGAAAATGGAAAACTTTTTCCCCTTTACAAGGGACCCCTTGAGAAGGCACTCTGTGCCTTGCTGTTTGATGTATGGAGCCTGTAAGTATACAGGCATATGCGTTTAACCTTCTATGGTGCTGCTTCAGCTGTTCTTATCCAATTTGCTAAGACTGAATGCCTTCCTCTTGCAAATTTCTTTGTATTTTCTTATGTTGGGAGGGGTTAGTCTTTCTCAGTGATTGCCTGAAAGATTTGATTTTGATACTGTGGTCCACATGTGAATTTTCTGAGGCATGTGTTCCCGCTACACTTTGTAGCCCTTAAAAATCATCATGAGACAAGACTGGGAATTTGTCAACTTATCCAGTGAAAATGATGATGAATGTTCTAGCTCACCTTTGAGCATCCATCCGTCAGGAATTAGAGATGATAGAAGTGTCAATGATCTGCTGGGTCTGTTACTGCTTTTGTAGGATCTCTGTGTCAAAAAATAAAAGGTGCTTCTTCCTTTCTCTTCTGATCTGATAAAATAGATATTTTTGGGGGTTATATTAGGGGCTTTTCAGGCAAGTAAAGCTAATGCCCTGGTACTGGTTTATACAGTGAAAGATGAGGCAAGAGAGGTACACGTTTATTGTCTCGCACTTGGATGGCAGCCATGCCACCAGAAATTCTGGCAGATGTTTTAACACTGTCCATGCTACTAGTCTTTTGCATCATCCTTTTACTTGGTACTGACATATCTGAAGGTGTTCTATAACTATGTTTCTTACCTCTGTTTACTTCCAGCTTTTCCAGGTTAACTTTGGCATTGAGACAATAGTGCTGGGTTGTCTGTCTTTCAGCACAGTAGCGTTCTCTGCCCTACTCAGCACTGACCCTTTAGCACCAGGAACTGTGATTGCAACACCCTCCTTAACTTATGGGACAGTCCTGGAAGACAAGTTTGAAACCCACTGGTTGCTTATGTATGTAGTTACAGTTTTTATAACATAGTCTTAGCTAAAACAAGACACAGGTGTGTGTGTGTGTATGCACGCTGAATTTTTGGAAACAAGCTAATCCTCAGTTTTCCTTTCAGATGCTTCCCTCATTCACAGATGTTTACTTGAGAGAGCATTTCCACAAGGGCTCATGAGATTACTGGTCTGGTATATCATGATGAGGAGTGTCCCTTTCGGTATTTTCCATCAGTGAAGAAAAACTTTTTCTGTACTCTGGTGAAATTTTCTGTCTGCTACCACCATTTCTGGTGTCGCTGTCTCGTAATCAAGCTATTTTGGAGCTCACTAACCATGAGGGACAAGGTTTTCCAAATATTCTATTACCTGAAAAACGGGACTTCTATGTATGGGTGTACCTCAATCTTTCTTGGTGATGACTGTTGTATTGGAAGAGGCTACATCCTCCTTGAGACTTAAAGTGGAAATACTTGGATGGTCTGCAGAAACTAGGACCTCCAGAAGTCCTGTCTAACCTAAATTAGTCAGTTCTCTCATTCAGCATATTCACCACTGGTGTAATGAGTTCCTGTAGTAAGGAAAGCTTGTTCCTGTTCTGCTCACTGTAGTATAATAGCACTTATTGTTGAGATGATCTGTGATTCATCTAGGGTTTCAGTCGCTGTGTTCCTTTGCTATAATATGACCATTCTACTTAAGGGGGCAGAATGTTGGAGATGACAAGTAGTCACATAAAGTGGGATTCCTCATCTAATTGTAAATGTCTAGACATCTTATAGTCAGTGAGAGGGGAAATAGCACCTGTGGGATACAACTTAATCTCCATCTAAGGCTGGTGAGTCATGCCGCAGAAATGACTGTTTCCCCCGGATGGCTGTGAAGAGATGCAGTGAATATATAAGGTCATCATATACGTCAGAACAAGCTCTAAATTTGGGGAGATAAATCTCATTCTTAATGGTTCGTTGTGTTTGTTAGGACCGCTACATGGTTAATAAAAACAAAAGTGCTTTGTTTAAAGAATGTTTGTACATAGTGTTGAACAGCAACAATCTATGGGATCTGGCTGATGAACAATGGTTTTGTGAAGGTCAGGCCAGTCCAACACTCAAGATCAGAGAAAGAGCAACGCTGGTGGGGTCGAGAATTAACAGCACTGTTGGAGGTCCAAAGATGGGACATGGTAGAAATCTTCAAAGGCTACAAACTGTATATAATCTGAAAGGATGGTCCTTGTGGGTATTATTTTCTGCATGATCATCACTGAAACATCTAAACGTGCTGGATGGAAGCCCAGCTCCACACCCCAGTGCTTTGGCTGGCTACCAAACAGTACTTGGGCAACTGAAATTGGTAAACCACAGAAACTAAAGGAAAGTGTGAGTGGATGAGTGTATGTTTGTGCTTGCAAGCACTTTTAGCAAGTAAGAATGAAGATTTTTTGCTTTGTAATTACCTTACTTAGAGACAAGTATTAACATTAAGAATTGATGGCACTGTTACTTTATTTAAAAGGTAACTGTATAACACTTTCTACTATAAAACTGAAGAAAACAATAGGAATGTCTCTTAAGCTGTGGTCTAGGAGGACAGCCCAGAGGGATGAGTTTAAGTATTTCTTTACTAAATTTTGGTGATTTATTACATCAAATGTTTAATATCCTATTACCCAAGCTGAGCTCATTGTCTTTTATGAAGGATTTAACTCCGAGCTGTCTCAGTAGCTGTATCTCTTCAGCAGCCTTCAGTTTTTCCAAAATACATCTTTTAAAGCTAGACAAGATGGCATCTAACTAAAGATTCTTGAGATTCTTGGAGACAAATAACTTGCAAATAAATCAAAGTCAGGGCAAGAATTGATCCTTGAAGGAAACTTTCTTTTCCTTCTGGATTGTCTACAAGCTCAGCTTCTTGCCTAGTATATCTTTAGAATTGTCTTTCTTCAAGTATCATTTCTGAATCTAAAATAATACCTGTATTTTATCATCTTGCCCATCTGAACATTGTGCTAGGTGGTGTTCTTTGCTGCTACTGTGTCCGAGGAAGAAGTAGTGGCAAGAATTTGGAGGTTGCCTGAAGCCTTATAGTTGGCTGTCCATACCTTTTCTGTTGTGGGCATGTTTCTTTTCCAGGTTTTCAATTACAGAGTTTGTAAACTTGCTTGAGGAGTTCTATTGCATGATTACTATCTGGAAGAAAGCTATTTTTCCCCCTGGCTTTAATAGATTAGCTGTTACCTTATTGCTCTGATACAACTTGAACATCTTACTCTTGTGGAAGACTTGGGACATAAGTTGACACTAACTGTTAACTCATGTGATGCTATTCTTAGAAAGATAACAAAGCTGAAAGCTCTCAGTTTCGGGCAGTTTGAGTGTACTTTCCTCTTTTTTGATGAAGAATAGTTAGAACTTACTTACTTTGCCCCCAAATGGACTTAGTCTATGTGAACTCACTTCTGTCTTATATCTGCTCCCCAAATAGCTCACTGCTGTTAGCTTTTACTGCATTAACTGTAAGTGTGGCGCTGTTACGTGGGAAGATTTCATGTGTCTGCCTGTTTCTTTTCAGTTTCAGTCTTCCTTATGACTTAGTATGCTCCTGCGGTAGATTTGGTAATGTTTGTTTAACTTGACTCCTCCCTGTGTCAGTGAAGTGGCTGAATACCTCTGGGACCTTTCTGTTTAACCGTTTCCTTGATAAATACTATGTGGTGTGTATCTTACAGTCTTATTTATGGTCCTAGGTATTTTTTCCCCCATACAGTTTCTTTAGTTTTAGTGCAGTTTAGGGTTGGTGGTTGTTAAGCACATCGTTATTCCTGTTCATTGCTAATACGGCAGAAGCATCAGTGAAGTCAGGAGGCAGCTTCAAAAATTATCATCTGCCGTGGTCAGGAGAGTAGATTTGCTTCTGATGGTCAGAGAGAAAGCAGTCAGGCTGTACAGAGGTCACAAGAAATACAGATATTTTTTGGGTTTTTTTTTTTAGATGTGTAATCTTAAAGATTGGAGTTCACGTACAGTAGGATAACACCAGGTATCTGAAACACTCACTGCAAGTCACTGGAGTGTAGGCAGAAGTGATGTGTTCTGGTACAGAGTAGAAGTCTTACTACCTTTTAGAAATTTAAACTGCTACATTATAACACTAAGTAGAGTCAAAATGGAGGTTCTGTGAAATATCATAGGACACTGGCTCTCACATGGATGGCTTTGCAAACTTTTCCAAGAAGGTTGTAGCTAACAGTGGCAGACTTACTTTTTTTTTTTCCTACCTGTATTTTTGTTTGCCCCTACTTTTTTGGGTGCTGATTCCATTGACCATGAAGCCCTTTTATTCCTGACTCTCTTGTGGAGAGGAGACCCTTGGCACAATTTAAAGTAGATACATACGATACCACTGTGTAATCATGGTCTGTTCAGATTGCAATTGTTGAACAATTGCTACTTCTGTGTTATTTGGACCAAGGACCAATTTCATGGATGTAGAGATTGGCTATGTCCAAGTTTTGTACCGGGTCAAGACCTGGACAAGAACCATCACTTCTGTATTTTTTTGTCCATGTGAAGGCTATTTAGGGGTGTGGGCAGGACAGGAATGATAACGTGCTGAAGCATATCACCAAGAGACAGGATTTTGAGGTGCACTAGAGCCTGACTGGTTCATGTTTCAGAGAACTAGAGTTCACAGGGAAGTTTTTCTTTTCTTTTGAGAATGATACTATAACCTTATAACCTCTGATTCAGAGAGATTGGGGAGGGCTAATTCATTAAAAAGTAAAAGCATTTGGTTACATTTCTTTGGCAGCAAAACAAGCTAGCTAGCCCTTTTAACTTTCAGTCGTATTTAAAATAATCAAACAATCCCTTTTAATTTGTGTAAATCATGAGTCTAAAAGCTAGAGAGGAAACGAGACTTATTGAGTCTTTTTTTTTTTAATACAACTGTTGCTATAGTGAACATTAACTAGAGTATTGCACAATGTTCAAATTTTAAGCTATATCCATAAACTGGACACTTGTGATAATTATGTTCATTACAGATTTATTCCATGTCATGATTTGGGGGGTATTATTTTTATGGATAATATGAAATAGGAATAAATTTAAGATTAGCAAGCATACCTTTTCATCTGTATCAGCTTACTCCTTCATCAGAGGCTTTCACATAAAATATTCATATAACAAAACAAAACCAGATCTGGTTTTGCTAAGCTTTTTTCTAAGCTTTTTAACCATTAGAAGTAAAAAATATTTAACCATTTAGAAGTAAAAGGCTTAAGGTTTTTATTTCGTTCGTGTGTGTGGTTTGTTCCATTTTGAATACCAGCTACCTACCTGTTTATACTGCATTTTTTTCCTGGGGAAGCCCTCCTGTTGGTGTCTGATATGCTAAATTAAGAGCAAAGATTTGTTTAGTTGCTCATTCTTTTTGCAGGTGAAGAAAGCCTTTTTTGCCTTGGTGGCAAATGGTGTGAGAGCAGCTCCACTGTGGGAGAGTAAAAAACAGAGTTTTGTAGGTAAGTAGTTCTAACATTATTCAGCATTACTTGAATTTCCAGGGTGCTTTGCTGTTGCAGACGGTTGTCTGGGGCTAGCCATGGTCTAACATCCTAGAGATAGCCAGGCAAAGAGGGTGTCTTTTTCCTCCTTGTGAGGAGTGAAATGTCGCCAGCTTTCATGGTGTTGCTGTGCTTTGGAATCATGATGATTCTTTTAGGTCCTGACCTTCTGAAATTTGGTCTCTAATATGTGCATTTCGCTGTGTATTTAAAAATAAAGGTAACAGTCACAAAAAGAAAATTTGAAAATAGGAACTATAAAAAGAATTTAATGTTACAGTATTCTAATATACATGTGATTCAAGCATCTCTTTCTCTGCACATTCTCAGTAAGGTGCACTGAGAAATCTTTAAATAGCAGAACTAATGTTGAATGATTCAGATGTGTCCCATATTGGGAGAAAAACATTAGATCCATGTATTGTTTTGGGTTTTTTTTAAATCACGTAATTAATTGCCACAACGATAATCTTCCAAAATTAGATCTCTGCTGCAGTTAGAAAACAGGGTCATAGTGGCAGTTACAAAAATTATTATATGTACTTCATCTGACCTGGAATGTAGATTGAGGATTCTTGGAAATGAATGGTAGACACTTTATAAAGCATTTGTTAAAATATTTTTAAATCTGAGGGGGGAGGAGCAGTAGTTTCATGCAATACATCATAAGAATGTTGTGTCACAGACATAAGCTGTGTCTTTTATATTTCATTTCATTTCATTTTCTGTCTGTAACTAAGCTGTAGTGATTTAAAGCTGACCTCTAGATTAATTTTTCCCTTCCCCACTTCTTAGTTTCTTCAGTTTAGATGTAAGAGTAGTAAACAGTGGAGCAATTACATCTTCTCAAATTTAGAACTTGAAAGCTCAAAAAAAGATTAATGTTTTCAGGTAACTAAAATAATCATCAATATTATGTTATGTAGTTTGGTGTTGGTTAGAATGTATATACTGTGGATGTACTGTCTTTTTTTTAAAAAAAAAAAAATACATTTCAATACAGATGTTGAGGATTACCATAGAAATGATTGAATTAAGTTCTTTAGTAAGTAATGTTCAGCAAAATGAATTACAGTGTTCTTTCATTTGAGTCTGAGAGTCTGCTTGACTTGGCAAATACATAATGAGAGTGTGTCTTATTTGAAAAGAAAACGAAAGGCAAGGGTAGATCTCCAGCCTTTAAAGATGTTCTAAACCCCCTTTTCTCTTTCCACACTTTTGGGGGTGTGGATGCAGTCTGGATTCAAGGTTTTCTTTGAGTCAGCTTGGAAGAAGAGGAGAAACACATAGGCTATAATTTTGAATATTAATTCAGATGCATGTTTTTATTCTGAAGTATTGTATCATTGTGAAAGTTTGGAATACAAAGTTTGGAATTCCACTGTTGATTAGTCTAGTACAAATAGTATGTTAAATTGATTTAACGTTTATTAAATTATATATTGTTAATATAAATAGAGAAAATAGCTGGAAGTTCTATATGTTAAATATATATCTGAAGAACTTTTTTTTATATATCACTTGTTACAGGAATGTTAACAATTACAGATTTCATTAACATACTGCATAGATACTATAAGTCTCCAATGGTAAGTATGATGTTAAGCTATACTTTTATCATTTGCCATACAGCACAGAGACTGAAACTGAAAGATTGATGATTATTATTATTTTTATATAAGTCTTTGGAAACTTAGATATTTCATGGGTATACTCACTGCAGGAGTGTTTTTTGAAAGAAGTGATTGTTTTGTGAGCAAGGTAATAGAATGGTATCTGGATACCTGAGTTCAGTTCCCAGCTTCAGCCATGAAGGTGCTATGAGCTTGGGCAGGTAACCTAATCTGTCTGCTTCAGTTATACATGTATAAACATGAGGAATTTCCTTAATGAGTGCTACCGTGTATTATGTTTTGTGTGGCGCTTACCATAATGATAGGCTTCGTTTTGGATATGAGGCTCCACTTAGTATTGCAACTAATGAATAATGCATTTGGGATAAAGGACCTGGCTTAATGTACTTACTTTTTATATCACATTTAGTTTTTAGTATGAAGGAAAATACTTGCTTGTTGATCACTGTGTTTATTTGTGTTCAGCTTGTTTCAGAGCACACAATTAATAGTAATCACAGCTCTATATAAATGGCGAATATCAACCAAAAAGCATTTGGGGAGGATGTCTTTAAGTTACATGAAAAAGTTCATTGCATTTAAAAGTCAAGTATGTAGCTATTCATGGGTCACATGTTTATACAATCATCTTTGTCTCATAACTGTGATAGAGCTATTCCAAAAGGAGTATACAGAGTTCAGCAAAATGCTAGTTCACAGAGGCCTGGACGCATTAAAAGGTTACTCTGTTCTTGGAGTGATGGTGTAGAATAAACAATTTAAACCAGTTAAATATATGCAGATCTTTTAGTTACATGGCTGAGTTGCACAATCAGTTGGAGATCTGTTGAGTTCAATTAACTGTAATTTAAAATTCCCATTGGCAGTCAGTTGATGAAATTCTCTAGCCTGCATGTTCATACAAACATTTACATCCCTTTCTTGTTCCTGTCAGATCACAATTCCCCCTCTACCTAGTAAAACATACGTACTATGTTTTACTAGCTAAAAAATCAAGAGCAGCTGGATGAAGCAGACATCTGATGTATCAGGCTTTTCAAAGCTCATGATAATTTTTTAAATTTATAGTGAAATTCTTGTCAAATGCCAATATTGTGGTGTACTGTCCTTTCTTCTTATTAAAGATTTTCTTTTTTTTTTTTGCCCTGGGGATTTACAAGGGGTGGAGAGAGAAGCAAATGAAAAGTGATTGCACGCTGGTAACTTCCTTAAAATGGTTTCGATATTGTAACAAACCTCAATACTACCAATGTTTTCATGTAACTTTACATAAGGTCTGACTGTTGTCACTCCTGTTTACATTGTCTAACACCCTGTACTATAGGTTGTGCTTAAAATGGCAGCAGTAAGGACAACTAGTTGAGAAGCGACAACATTTGATTTAAATGATTGATGCAGTCTTCTGCTGGAAAAAAAAAAAAAGAAATAAAGAAAATAATGTTCCATCAGGGAATGCTCTAGTCTTAATAGGTAAAATTACGCTGAAAATATAATTCTTAAGTGTTTTAGCCATTCTTATCTAAATGCCTCACAACACATACAGTGTGAAGCATGTTGCTGTTCATGTACTAGATAATACCTTTAAATGACTGATGAGGAACATCCAGGTAGTTTCTCCCTATAGTGTGATCCAAGAACTAGGTTTAGCCTCATCTCATCAGCATCTAAAGTGGTCTCCTAGTCTTCTGACAACTTCAGCAGATCTTCTGAACTGCATTTCACTGGCTTAACTGCCTTTTTTTGTCAAGCGCCCTTAAAGATGATTTAACTTACTCACCCAGGTATCTTTTATATCAGCCAAAAATGGTATATTTTAGGAGTCCAATTATAGTATGTCAATTTAACATTCCCTTATAATCTTCAAAGGATGCTAATTCCAGAGAGTAATCTAAGCATTGTCTCCTTTAGCTCAAAGATAAATGTAGTAGGCTTTATGGAGACTTCTACCCCTCACCTGAAAACTCTTCAGCTTCAGCAGCGTTACAGAGGTGCCTGACAGAGAAGAGGGATAACGGGCACCTTTGGCCTAGGCTGTAGCAAGTACAATTACTATTACAGGTGTCTGTCTTGCAGCCTGATACCTTTAGAGAAAGGCAGCTTTCCCATCTGGAACATTTTTTAGAAAACCATTGGCAAGATGGAAGGAGCTACTGTAGGGAGGTGATACAATCTTTTGACAACGAACTTTGTGGAACAGCTGCTGAACAGCAGGAAGTTGGTGATGTGACAGTGTCTTTTTTTGGTTTTGGTGTGTTTTAAACTTCAAAGACTGGACTCTTGAGGGTGGTTTGATGTTATTGCTAATCTGATCTGATAATAAGCTGCTATCAAAAGGTGCAGACTTGCCACATCCTTTGTCCAGTATCGTTTGCTTGTCCTTTTTGCACACCAGTTAAGGAAGCTAAACTAGCAGAAAACTGACAACATTTTTGTAACTTTTCTTGCCTGTTTGGCTCAGCTGAACTCAGGTCAGATGAGTGCAGGAGAAATGCTGAGAGCATGCATGGCTTAGATGCAGTGTCTGAAAACATTTGAAGAATCTAACATCCGTAAAAGATTAAACTTGAGGGCAGGGGGGAATACAATATTTGTTCTTCTGATTGAACTGAGCACTAAACCAATTGCTCTTGCTTGTTTGTCATCGAGTAACAGTAAAATTCATCTCTTAATGTTAAGAAGTCAAGTGATCAGGGCAAGCTTTTTACTGGTTTGGGGGTGTGAGGAATCATTAGAGGGTTTACTCTGACATGATTGTGTTAAGGTGAGATAAATTACTGAGGAGATGCCTTTGAGTCTGTAAGAGATCTAGACTACAAACCTAGGCAGGTAAAAAATCTTTCCTGTCCCCTGAAATGATAGGTCCCGTGTGGTACTCTGCACTGAGCAGTATTGCACCCTGTCTTCTTGTTATTGCTGAGAAATGTTATTCTGTACTGTTCTTACTCTGTTAGATTGCCTGCAATGAAACGTAAGGAAATTATTCAGATATTTATAATATTGTTAATGATGTTGGGTTTAAAATTAATACTTCAAGCTAAACTTTCCATCTGCCCGTCGTAGGTTCAGATATATGAATTGGAGGAACACAAGATAGAAACTTGGAGAGGTAAGAATATTTACTACTTGGTTGATAATTTTAAATGTTCTAATGTTTTTCAGTATAGTGGATTTTTAATTAATCATAGACTTAGCTTGTCTCTCCACATACTTTTTAATGAATGCAGAAATAGTAAAAGCTTGTCTTTTGGCTCCTGCTGCTTATTTTTCTACTTGAAACAGCACATGGACTAGAGTCGTCTGGGCTATACCACTTGTTCATGATTGGTACCATTTTGCTCTTTAAGAAAGAAAAAAAGAAACTGGAGTATGTATGGCTGTAGAGTTGATGAATATATGTTAAATGGAAATGTATCTGAGGCAGGATGTGGAATGAATAGGTGACGCTCTGTACCGAGTGAACTGATGGATGAACAACAAGCTATGCCTGAGTGAATTGCATGATGCGACTAGAAATTCATAGAACTTGCTGGGTGTGAACAGAAGTGCTGAATGCAGGGAGGAAGCTGTATGTCAAAAACAGACTATATGCCATGAAATAATATTTAGAAGTACTGTATGCTGCAGACCCTCTCAGAAGAGGAAATGGTAAAGAATTACTTGCTGTTGTTGCAGTGACCCCTAGTGGAGCACTGGCACAGGCTGCCCAGAGAGGTGGTGGAGTCTCCCACTCTGGAGACATTCAAAACCCACCTGGACGCTGTCCTGTGCAACGTGCTGTAGGTGACCCTGCTCTGGCAGGGGGGTTGGACTAGATGATCTCCAAAGGTCCCTTCCAACCTTAACCATTCTGTGAATTCTGTAGTGGTAATCAGTCCTGCTTTTAAAACTTCTGGTTTTAATGTCAATATAGAGGAATGTGCATAAGTGGTAGAATATCTGAAGTAACTGTATATATTGCTCTCTTTCTCCCACTTAATTTTGTACAATGAATTCATAAAATGCTTTCATAAAAAACCTAATGTTTTCATATAAATTGGTAATGGTCTATTAATTTTCTATACACAGAGCTTTATTTACAAGAGACATTTAAACCTTTAGTGAACATCTCCCCAGATGCGAGGTAGGATTTTGCTTTTCTGTCTGGTTAACTTGAAATGAGCTAACTCCATCTCAACACTGAACTTAAGATTTCTTTATGTAATAAGAAATAATTTACACTGTAAACTAGAGTATAGTAAAAAAGGACTGTCTTTTAGTATAATCAAGGTATGGGACCTTTTTATTGTGAGTGAGGACTTTTTTTAATTATCCAAAGAAGAGAATTTTTAGTTTAACTTTTGCCTTTTGTCAGTGTAACTGTTCTGGTAAACAAACTAGACGTGGACCAAAATTAATTGCCAAAAATGATGCAAAAAAGGTGACATGATGACCCTTCAAACTAGCCTGCAAGTGGTGTTTTTGCAGGAAAATCAAAAACTGTACAGAGCCTTTCTGATGTCTTTTTCTCAGCATTCATAGTAATTGAAAACTTACAGTACTTTTCAACCCAAGTAACTTTCCTTAACTAAAGGAAAGGCAGTATCTGTGTGGTTTGTCCTGCTCTGCTATGAGGTGGTGTTCCTTAAAATATAAATGACTGTCCTTTTTTCTTCTTGATGGAATTTGAAAGAAATAGTTTTTAAACTGCCATTATACCTTATTTACCAAAGATAACTTCAGAGACAGTTGATCACTTAACAACTTGAGTACTACTTAATTGCTCCACCAAAGAGTGAAATTCTGATTCTTGCTTTCAGTTTGTGGAGTAGGATTGTTTATGCCTTGTTAAAGCAAACTGGTGAGGGGAACTCTAGTGTTTACCTCAAAGTAGTGATATGCTGTATCCTCAATAGAATTGCCACTAAGTCATGAGTAAGTCGTTCAGTTAAGTCATAAGGAATGTATTTTGAATGGTAGCTGGTTGCGAAGAATATCCTTAAGACAACAAAATCGTATAATTGCTTTCAGTCAACGGTGCAGCAAGAGAAGTATTGCAATAAAGAAGATGCAGTAGGACGTATATAAAAGGATACAGCAAGTCAACTTAAGACCTGACCCAGAAATGGCTTTGGGTTCTGTGACAGTCAGGCTGCAGCAGTTAAATGTTTACTCCAGGAGTGGAATCTACAGTGGGAATCTTGGCTCCATGTGTATCAAATGGGGATAGTTCATCCTGTAATGGACTCAGAACATATAGTTTATTGAGAATGGAAGGAAGCCTACTCCGGCAAGTAGGCGTTTATTAAAGTTTTACTGACTTTATTACTTACTAATTTATTGCAATTGGTGGTCAGCTGTTTTATCATAGTCTTACTAGGACCAAGGGGGGAAAAAAGTGTTACTTGCAAGAAAAGCAGACTTGCACAGGTTGGAGTATTGCTAAATTGAAGTCTGCAGCATCTGTAGGAATGTTTCAGATCTCCCGAAAAGAACTTTTTGCCAATCCCTAACCATAATTCAATGAAAAGATTAGATAATTGTTTTGGCTTAATTGCATATATGCACTTATCCATAAAAATGCTCTTTCTAGAAAATGTTACAGAAGTTTGGGATTGAGATGTATTAAGGGAAGGAATGCTCTGTTTTCCAGTGTTTGCCTGTCTCTGAACAGAAGTATCCATTCTCAGTGCAGGGATACTGTGAGCACAGCACTCACTGGAAAAACAATTTACACTTCTGCAGAAATATTTCTGCTATCTTTCTACCACAAAAAGTAACTTTCCATCACATTTGCTTACTGGCTTTAGATGTTCATGAGCATATCATTGTTGATCTGTTTTACCAGCTGCAAAAGTTAATTTGAAATCCTTTAACTTCTGTTTTCTATAACATTAAATATAATACAAATAATTACTCATGATATGTACTTCATGGGGGTTTGTAAATATGTGTATATATCACTTGACATTACTCATTGTCAGCTAGAATTCATTTTTTAAAAAGAATAATATTTTTCTTCTCAGCCTTTTTGATGCTGTATATTCATTGATCAAAAACAAAATCCACAGATTGCCAGTTATAGATCCCGTCAGTGGAAATGCACTTTATATACTTACCCATAAAAGAATCCTCAAGTTCCTCCAGCTTTTTGTAAGTATTTAAAGTCATGCTTTGTTTAACTGATTTATTCCCCCCCAGTAGACATCTTTAAGTCTTAGTACAGCCCTTGCTGTCCTTTCTGGAAGATCTACTCAGCTTCAGAAGCTTGTTTACATGAATAGAAAAATGAATTGTTTCCCAGAGATGAGATTATCATTACTCACGGTAGCTTATGCTAGTCACAGGAACGAATAGGAGGCCAAACAAAGCAACAAGAGTTCAAAATAAGCATTCAGCCTATAGTATGTTTTGCTGTCTTCTCTCTCCAGTTTCGGTGGGAATTACAGAGCTTCGGATCAAAAGCTTTTAGTGATGGGTTACTATAAAGATAAATAAATGAGAGAAAAAATTAGTTACGTAGTCTTAATTTAGAGCTTCTTTGAACAGAAGTAGTGCCTCTAGATCCAAGCTTGGTTTGGCTTTACATGAATCTAGTAGCAGATTACTGTAACAATCTGTAACAATCATTTGGAGTCTGTAGATGGATGAGTGAATACAGATTTCCTAATGCATATACCAATCATATGGAAACATGGTAGGTGTAGAAAACTGAACTGTAAATACATTCATTCTGTCTTTCCTAGATGTCAGAGATGCCAAAGCCTGCCTTTATGAAGAAGAATCTGGATGAACTTGGAATAGGAACTTACCACAACATTGCCTTCATACATCCAGACACTCCTATCATTAAAGCCTTGAATATATTTGTAGAGAGAAGGATATCGGCATTACCTGTTGTGGATGAGTCAGGTGTGTGTTGGGTCTTCTGTATACAAAAGCGTGTTAAGATAAATGGTGCTGAACCCTGGATTGATTGCATGGGGTAGGAGGAGGAGAAAGAGTAAATAAAATACAAAAAAAAAAAAAAAAGATGAGAGGACAAAGGGAATATAAAGACATTTATGCAAGATGTAGGTTGATAGGCTTGGAAGAGCTTCATAGTTTCATAGGTTAAGGGTTTTTTTCCATGTTTCCTTCTTGATCTGTCCGTTTACTTTCTGTGTAATTATAAGATCACCAATAAAAGCAGGAAGCAAGAAAACTAATTTTGTATTTTAAGCACTAACTTTGTTTTTCTTTTTAGGAAAAGTTGTAGATATTTATTCCAAATTTGATGTAATAGTAAGTATATCTCTTAAATTCTATTAATTATTTTATATTCAGTAAACATTGGCAAATTTATTAATACGTCAATTTTGGCTATTGTGTTCCTTAAGCTTTAGTTAACAGACTGACTAAAATAGATTCAATTCACTCTGCACAGCATTTCTTAATTATTTTTGATTTAAGCTATCCTTAGTAATACTACTTGCACACAGGCATCTATTGCTCTGGATGTTACCCAAAATTAGATCTGGCTGTACTCTTAGAAAAAGAGAGCATGGGCTTTTAATGTTTGTTTCTTTTTTTGAGAGAGGATTTTATTTTTCCAGCTGCTGCAATTCCATGGTCTGTTTTCAAAGGGAACGCAGATTTCTCCATGCAGTCTGGGTACTTTGTACAACTTGACCTTCTCAGTGAATTAAAATGACTTGGCCCATTCTTTTGTGTGAGTCTCTGACTCCAGAGTATTGCATCTGTATTCCTTCTGGTTTAGATATAATTCAGGCCACTGTTTCTGGTTTTCCATGAGGAGTGCAACAGCGTAGTCAGATTCATGCCATGATTTGTGAATCTTAGAGAGCAAGGGCTCTTCTATTCTTGTGGTCTTCAGAAAATTGAAAAATATATTTAGGGGTTTTTATTATCCCTGTCCCCTCCCACCTGTATACACCTGCCTTCGAACTGGAACTTCTGATAGCTATATTATTTTTTAGATATTTAAGTGCCCAAGTTGCTTATTCCACCAGCCTGCTAGTGCTAATGAAGAATCCAGATGTCTGAAACACTGCGTAGAATGCTTTCAGAAATACGGAGAATAGTCCCAAATGGAAATACTTCAAGCTTATAAATATCTCTGGCTGCAAACTGTGCTCTTAATCCAGAAAATTTCATGATGTCATTGTTCTTGCCTGTCTTTTCTAAGCATTTGTCTCTTTGTTCTTTGGGATTCTCTACTGTGTAAGATCCTGTTCTGCCATAAAAGCTGGTCAGGGAATAGGTAGTAGCTGTAGCGAGAACGATCTAACATATCAAAGACAATGAAATTTCACAGCTGGTGGGTTCAGTGTTTCGATTTATTTTGTAACTGCATTAAACTTTGAGGCAGGACATGTTTCCTTTGTTTCCCATTCTTTTTCGAAGACACTAAAAGGAAGAGGGTTCCTTACGTTTTTCATATCTTTACTCATTTTAAGCGATGGGGTAAAAAAAATGCTGGATCATTTCTTTGGAAAAATTATGCATTGGGATCAGGAAAGAAAAAATACCACAAAGGCCTTAGAATATAATTGTTTGCTCCCGGCTAGTAACATGGGAGAGAGTTAGGGCATCTATCAATTATTTGAGATTTTCCTAACATATACTAGTCTGCCTATTAAATGGAGGGAAAAAAGATTCTTTTCTTACAAGATAATCACCTCTGAGGCTTGCAGTTTTTCATCGGTCTGCTTCAACCTGATCTTCAAGCTTTAAAAGAAGAGGAAAAAAATCTGAAACGTATAATCCGATCTTCCAATAAATACTGAATTTGCAAGATTTAACTGGTGATTATTAACTTTAAACCATGTGGGTAATATGCTTAGTTAAATCAATGCTTTAAGCTGTGCCTGTATATACATCTCACTAAGTCGATAGATTGCTTTCATTTTAATAGAGTTCTGAATTAATTTTCAGGTTCTTGATGGGAGAAACCTAGGAATGGTGTGATGGTACAGAAATAGCTTTATATTACACTAGTTATTGTGTGTAGGGTGACTTCAGTTTGCAGAGGCTTTTTATGTTCTAATGTCCTTCATTAGGAATTAGTTAAATGAGTTAACTAAAACTGCTTGTATTATCTTCATAATCATCTCAAACCTATCTTGTCACGTTCAGCGTAATTCAATCCAAAATCTTGACCAATGACCAATCACAGTATATCCTAGCCAGAAATTAATTTCATTTTACTGCTTGGTCCAGTGTTTTCATTTTAAAGGTCTGTCTGTGTTGTTCCTTCAGTGCTTCAGCACAGAAAATCAGTAGGTCAGGATGTACCAACACTGTCCAAATATCGCTATGGTCTCACCTAGAAATAAGGTGTAGGTGTGGTAAGGTCTGAACAAAGTCCTCTTACTACAAGCATGGTCCTGTGCTTAAAATGAAAGTTGAGAATGTCAGCTTTCAAACTCTTTTAATCTCACTACTTTTAGTGGCGGTGATGAGTTTTCATTTATATTATTTTTATAGTACTTATTAAAATATATATGCGTGCACACACACGTTGTTGTCAATGGTAGTTCCAGCACAGTCCAGGAGAGGGAGTTTGAGCCCACAAATAGGAAAGGTGAAGAAAACCTTTTATTTGCTCTCTAATTAGATCTTCATTAAGATCTACTTCATGAGTGGTGTTCAGAGCAGTTGGTGTCCTCCCCTATCCTATGAAAAACAAACAACAAAAAATTGTGTATTCCTAAAGTATATTCTATATATTCTAAAGTCTGGAGAACTTCATCTTTACATTTTCTACTCATGGCAAAAGCAGGATGAGTCACAGCAAGCCAAATATCAGATAGCAAAGTAAGGAGTCTTTCATTGGCCTAATGTGTTTTACCAATTAACCCTTTCTGTCATATGGTGTTTAACATAATTGCATGTTTGACTGTTCCCAAAAGCTGAAGAGCATCTGCTTTGTTTAATATGTGACTAAGAACAGGCTCAATTTACACCAGAAATGTCTATCTACTTGATGCCAAAGAGTACTTTATTATGAAACACTGAGATGTGTTATGTGCCTTGGGCTTTGTTGTTTGTTTTGTGTTGTTTTTTTTCAGAATCTTGCTGCTGAAAAAACATATAATAACCTAGATATCACGGTGACGCAAGCCCTACAGCACCGTTCTCAGTATTTTGAAGGTGTTGTAAAGTGTAGTATGCTGGAAACACTGGAAACCATTGTGGATAGAATAGTGAAGGCTGAGGTGAGTTTGCTTTTTATCTTTCCCCTTCACTGCTAATTAAAAGTTGTATTACCAAACTAAGAAATAATACAAATTTATCCTAAGTTATTTTGGTTACTTGGTGAAAGTATTTTTTTCCTTAACTACGTGTGTTAGGTATCAGTTTGCTTTATAGACTTATCTTATAGATGCTTATAGTGCTGTACAAAATACTGTACAGTACATCTGTAATAACACTCGGTTATTTGTATTTCTGTTTTATGACATAAACTGAACTGAATGCGAAGCTTGTTTGAAAGAATCAAGTTTCTTCCAAGCCTGCCACAGGTTTTGCAGACAAATCATTCTTTAAGATCCGTCTTACAGCTAGGTTGATTGGCCTGTCGTTCAGGAAATTTAATGGGTACAATTAGTTAATACGTATGGAGTCCTGAACTGCTCTCATACAAATACTGTGAAACAGGGCCAGAAAATAAATTCTTGTGAATAAGGCTGCACTAACTGCTCTTGTAAAGGCTTTATCTGTGTGCTTTCTGTTCTTTTGGTGCTGTTTATCTTGTTTGTTAGTACTAGGAACTTTTCTTACACATGGAGGTGAATGAGTATGTAGGTCTTCCTCCCCTGTTATGCCTCTCTGCAGAAGAAAATCAGTATTACCAGTTGCAGTTGTCTCTGAGGTGTGATCAAATCCATTTAGATGCTTTAACTTCTTCAATTACAAGATTTTATTCTTTTTTTCGTCTTCAGGGCTGTAACTGTACATATACTTGATATAAGTGAAACTTCCACTTTGTTAATATCCCCTTAGAACCTCCATTAGGCAATTTTAACTTTCTATATTTTCTTGAGCTTCTTCCTGAAACTGAATAATTTTAGCATTGCTGACAAACATATTTCAAATTTGAATAATTTTACTACTATCTTAAGCTTTAGACATTGGTGTTTTAAGAACAACTCCTACCCTTTGGTTCAGTCTAAACATAGTGAGATTATATGTAAAAGTGAGTCAGTCAAAACTACAGCCTATTTTTAGCTGCCAGACGAGTGCTTGATCTTACTGGAAATGAAACAAATGAAACAAACAACTGCATTGTCCATTTTTCTTGAATGCATTACACTGAGAGAAGAATAAAATGATTAAATATGTGTATATACAAAAACTAATAACCCTGTCTAAAATATCACCTACATAGTTTCATCAAAAAGAAAATGCAACAATATTTTCTCTCCATTCTCCCCCCGCCCCTTTTTCTTTCCTCCCTGTGTCAGGTGTGTATGACTGTTCAAATAATTTGGAGCTCCTCTTTTCTTGTATCTGACTAGCAACAAAGTCGTTGACCTCAACCATAGTAACATGCCTATTAAGTCAAGACTGATGCAGCTTTTTTGCCATCACCTCTGTGAGGAGATGAGAAAAATTCTTTTCGCTTTCTTTACGATTATATCTGATTATTTGAACTTCCAATAGTGAAGAGAGAGAATTCACTTGGGTAAAAAGTAAACACATAGTAGGCTCTCAACCTTTGACAAACACCCTAATTTAGGATCGCTTAACTTATGAGCTGGTTCAGCTGTGATGTTTAGGTTATACAACTCTGTGTGCACTTGCAGTGTACTCTGGTGCCAGGACTGACACAAGGGCACTCTCCTGGGTCTGTGGTGGTCTTTCGCTGCTGGATCCTGCTCTGGCCGATGAGCCTTAGGATATAGGAGCATCCGCCTGCTTTCCCCACAGTTAGGATGAAAGTTTTGTAGTATATAAATGTTTCCTAGAATAGATTTGTAATGATAAAATCATTATTTAAAAATACAGTCTTACTGTTCATAAATCCTTCTTCCAAGTTGTGTCCTTGTGTTTATTAACTGTACAGTGAGTTTGCACAAATAACTTGAATCTTTTTTTCTGTCTTCATACAAAATGAGAATTTTAAAACCAAGCTGGCACTCAGTTTCAATTGTCTAGCCCTATGAGAAAAAATAGGTTAAAACCAACTTGGACATGTCAAGATACAACATGTTTTACTGCTTCTCTCTGCTGAGAAAGTATTTTTCAGAAGGAAGCCTCATTTTATACTGTATCTTATTTTTGGAGATCGCAGGCTGAGTTGGGCAGAGCCTGTAACCTGAGGAAAAGCGTTTGATGCGAGTGCCACTTTTTGAGAGCAGAAGTATCCTAAAGACCCAGATCTTGGCTTAGCTGGCACTTCAAATCTGATTTTGTTGCCATGTCAGATAGCTGTGTGCTTTTTAAACATGCACTGGTTTTCATTTATGTAGGGTAAGCATGTTCACACTGCAGTGTGAGATTAATATTGCCAACACTTTGAACCATTCTTTTTGGTTTTTTCGACTTGTCTTCATACTGCATTACTTTAAGATGGTTTTGTTTTTCTTTGCTTTAGCTATTATTTTAAATCAGGCAAATATCTCAAAATGTTTTCCCTGCTTGCAGGTTCATCGTTTGGTGGTAGTGAATGAAGCAGATAGCATTGTGGGTATCATCTCCCTTTCTGACATTCTACAAGCTTTGGTACTCACTCCAGCAGGTATGGATGTTGCCTTCTGAGCTTTGCCATAAGTCATTTGGTAGAACGTACACCCTGCGGGTTTTAATTTATTTGACAATTACAAACTTACGATTTTTCAACTTTTGTAACTGTTTGGTCATAGTCCTTAAATAGACTTTTCATTTTTCTTCAGGAAAACGCTGACAAAATCTTAACTGTCAGTCTTTTGCTTACTGAGGAATGCATGCAGAAGCTTCATGAACGTCATTGCTGTTCATATATCTTTTTAGAAAAAAAAAAAAAAAGGTCTTGATTAATGTTTTAACAGGAAAAACAGGACAAAGTTGAATGTTGCACATATAGACAACATCTGCAACAGGGCGCCTTCCCCACCTTCCTGAATTTCTGTACTCTGGCCAGTGCTCCCAGTGTGGGTGCAGCTGTGCTTTCCACTAGCGCTGCAAAACTGCCTCCTTGGAGCCCTGCAGTTGTCCAGCTGTGCTGTGGGTTTTGTTTGGCATAGCTATGTCTGAGACTTCACCCCAGACGACCAGAATTATTCTAGTAGAAATCTCTATAGTGTATTACTAAACATGATCCGGTTCCTTTTAACAAGAGTATCCAACAATAGGTTTATTTCTGCTACTTTTATGCTGGTTTCGGGGTGGGGC
This sequence comes from Charadrius vociferus, assembly GCF_000708025.1. Classification (NCBI taxonomy): domain Eukaryota; kingdom Metazoa; phylum Chordata; class Aves; order Charadriiformes; family Charadriidae; genus Charadrius; species Charadrius vociferus. The sequence continues at coordinate 5,399 of NW_009648785.1, read as the reverse complement.
GAGGGTTGGTTTTCTTGTCTGTGTTTTTTTTGGTTTTGGTTTTTTTTTTTTTTTTTTTACACTGTGCTCAACTTACTAACCTGCTTTATGTCCTTAATTGGAACTTCACTTTGACCACATAAGTGACTTCAGTGTAACAACTACTAAAGCAAAGCCCTCTTTTGGCTTTGTGAGGAAGACAAAAAATGTCTCGAGGATTACAATTTTGCCTCAAAAAAAAATATCAGACTAAGCAAATGGAGCTGGATACATCCTCCAAAAAAGGAATTCTAAACGTGAGCTTAACTGGGATCTCTCACTTGCACTGATAGATAACATGATAATGTAGAAGTCTTTATCCTCTGTAGATTTAAAAAAAGTTAATGTAGCTTTTTAAAATAGTAAGATTTCTCCTCTGAAAAGAAGTAATCCGTGATACTGCTGGAAGTGTCAGTGCATCTTGTTCCTTTTAATGACCTGGAAGAGCAAGTAACCCAGCTTTCTGTGGAAGGTACAGATGAGCATGAGGAATCAGCCCAAAGGCCTGGGTCAAATGGGCTCATGGCCTAGGGAGAATGGAGGGGTATGTGTCCCTCCTAAGAGGGAGATGTAAAGACGTGCAGACAGTGTCTCTACAGGCAGAGGAGGTAGTTTCCCCTGTGACTGGAGAGTGGAAGGATCCAAGGAGGGTAGATCGTACTATTAATGGAGCAAAGTTTAGACAGAAAAGATGAATCTGGATACTTACAAACCAAGAGCTTGGTTATACTGGAATTACACGGACACTTAAGTTGCAGCTCTGTGAGCTGATGTAACAGTGCTCTGTAATTAAAAAGGGCATTTCCTGCTCCCATACTCTGGGCCATGTGCTTCTGGCATTTAGTGTGTGACAGCACCCAGCCTCGCACCATCCCTCTGAGCTGCTTTAACTCATTGATCTAAGAGAAAACTGAGCCAGCAAAAAAGCTGCAGAGTTTTGTCAGTCTGGCTCGCAGAAGAGTCTAGTACTGAGTATAGGAGTTAGAGCAACAGAGGGGACAGGATTATGCCACTGGAAGAGGTGAGATGAGGGAAGGCATTGTTAGGAGCAGTTAGGCGTTAGATTGCAGTTCCACAGGCAACTGCCCCATTTTAAATTGGGATTTGTCTCATGAAGTGAGGGTGTCTGCAATGTAGATCTAGTTTGTAGAGTCGGGAGTGTGATTTACGTCTTAAAGTGGATGTGTAAGAATGACCAGATAAATCATGCCCTAAAAGTCTTCTTCACAGACTAGAAAGGAAAATGTATTGACTGGCAGGAATTAAGACCAGCCTGTGTTAGGGGGGGGGGGGGAGTATCAGTTGTGATGTGAAAACTGGACATATTTAATTAATCAAACACTGAAAGATTCTACGTTACAAGCAGTAACTCCAGGTTGCTGGCAAGAGATCCTTGCTGTCTGGAGTTGGATGCTGAAGCCAAACTCGCCATAGGGTTCAGTCGTTGCCCCATGTGGCTAGTCTGAGTGTTTGGAGAAGAGGAAGATGCTATTCAGTTCTGATGAAGAGGTCTCTCAGCTCCCTACTGTAAGCAAAATCTGCCTCTGAGCCAGGAAAAAATGGGTCCTTCAACACAGTGTAGTTAAACTGAATTCTAATATGGTTTGTTCTCAAGCAGGACTTCATTTTTTGAGGCTATTATGATGATTAAGGTTGGCTTCTAAGCTGATGGACAGGTTTGGGGTGTGGCTTTTTGGTTGGGGCTTTTTAAACTAAATTTTTGTGCTGGGGAATATCTTCAAAGCCACTTTTAGTAACTTCCCAGAAGAGTTACTTAGACTACCTTGCCAACGAAGTTAGAAGCAATGAGGGTCTCAAGGCCTTCCTCACTCTGTTCCCGTCAGCATTTCACAATCCTGTGGTCTCTTCTTTATAAATGGTATCCAGTACTGAGATTCTGATAACATGGTCGGACAAAGTTGCAGCATTCAGAATGAGCCGTGCTTTTCCAGAAGCCATGTGCTACCTGCGTAAGGAAATCACGCTTGTTTCCTCTTCTGTTAACAGGTGCCAAACAAAAGGAGAATGAAAGTGAATGACTGCTGTGAATGTATACATGTCTGTAGGAGAACTTGAACAAAGTTTCTGGGTCAAGTTTGTCTCAAGAACAGTGACTGCAATGGAAACAGAGCAGGATGGTTGAGAATGTGTATTGGGACTTAGTGATGGATGATGAGTCTCTTCCCCCCAGTGATGTCGCAAAAAAAAGCAGCATGACAAAAGCTTATGTTAAAATGTAGGCTTGTATTTCAAAATGTCTTCAAAACATTTGCTGGAAGACTTCACATGATGTCCTTCATTAAAATGCACTGTATTCTGAAACTTTTTCATTTTGTATTTGACAGAAGTCACTGGTCAGCAATGGATATATGTGACATAAGGCAAGTGTATGGCATATTCATATCATAGTGCCTTATGTCAAAATACAGCAATATGTCATCACTGTTGCCCATCACTGTCAAAGGAAGTATTGTGCTAAACGAGACACTGTATTTGAATGTGAAAGTCTTTAAACCTAAAACCAAATCAGTTTCAGTTCTCATTAGATTTGTCATAAAAGCTGTAATTTGAATATCAGTAGACTTCTTTAAAACTTTAATGACAGTTTTGTGTTAAATGTTGCATTCTGAACTGAGATGTAAAACAAGACTGATTTTAAAAACAGCTTTATTTATTTTTACTTTCATGACAATTTTTTACACATCTTTGGTGGATAGCTAAAATTTCACCATATCCATTAATAAACTGTTGATTGTTATACAAACAAGTGGTAGATTTTTCTCATTATTTAAAACTTTGGAGTTGCAGTAGCTGTGGCCTGTTGATCAGTCCATAGTACTTGAGCTGAAGATTCCAGAAGCGCAGATCGAGAGAGCTCTGTACTGTAATACACAGGTACTGTGGAGGAAATTAGGTGCTAGAAAACAATCTTTTTGTCTGTATTAAAGTGTAAAACAATGTTTGTACAACAAAACTGAAACTTTTTATTGTGTATGATTTGTACAGGAGTGGAGGAGCGAGGAAAGCTGTGGGGTGTTTGCTAATGTAAATGTGCTGTAAAGTTTGAAGATGAGACTTTTATAATTGTAGATTCTTGTAGATGGAAGAAATTAAACCCTACAACATCAGTTGGTTTTAGCGGTTCTTGCCGAGTCCTTTTGCATGTATAAATGTACGTGCATTTTGATTACTGTAAACTAGGTATAGAAGCATTCTGACCTTAAAGGTGGCTTATGCTAATGGAATAATGCAGGCAGTACTTTTTACTGTGTTTCCAGCTTGAGTACTGTACCGGAATAATGGCAGTAAATGGATCCGTTATTTTTCCATTTATAAACATTGAAGTAAAAGGTTAACAGGTTTCAGTTTGCTTATAAAATGTGAGGGTTTTAATAGTAATGAAAAGCCCTTTCTTCAGAACTTTTCCACTTTCTATAAGAATTTAAATTTTGAACTAAATGTGTGGAAAATTTTCTTCGTATCTTTCATGTATAAAAATGTTCCTGTAGTACATAATGGGAGCTGTTCTCTTTAGACTTTATCTCACTTTCTTACTCTGTGAAAAACATTGTCAAGTCTTCTCCCGTACCTTTTCTGACTAGGTAAATATCGACTCTATTCCCTGCAATTCCAGCTGGTATTGAACTGAAATAGCTGTTTTGCCTGAACAGCAGCGACCTTGGGGTCGGGTGCTGATTGCCGCTATCCAAGATGACATCAGCACAGCTCTGATTGTCTTTGCTGGGGAGATGGAGTGCTAGAAACTAAAAACAGTGGCTCTTGTTCTTTGTGGGGTGTGTGTGGAGGGGATAATTTGTGGTAGATGAGAACTTTGTATTAAGGAAAAGTGGTCAGCAGCAGTACCTGCAAATGCCACCCAGGCCGCGTTAGATGCAGCTGCGTGAAAGCCCAGCTCCTGCTCCAGCTCCTGCAGGGCAGGCTCCTCTTGGAGGCGGGATGCCAGGGAGCTGCCTAAATGCATCACTCTCTCTCCCTATCCCAAGTCTGCATGAGCATGTTCTTCAGCCCTGTGTTCAGGGTGTTTTCGAAGATGATGAAGAGTTGAGCCAATGATACTCTTTTTTTTTTTTTTTTTCCTTTATATATATACTTTATTTTTTAGCATTAAGTCTTTTGGCCCTGTTCCATGCAGACAGCTTTGGGCCTGTCTGTATAAATTAGTATGCAGAAAGCCAGAATGAATTTGCAGTTTTTGAACCACTGTGCACAGACTTCCTCTTTTAACATTATTACAAGTGCTGTTGACGTGTGGTGGACACAGGACTGGCAAAATCATGGAAATCAGCCGCCTCAGTGATGCAAAACTGTATTTGGAGAATTTCCACCTTTACTTTCTGGAATTCAGTTCTGAGTTTTGAATTTGTGAGAAGTAGAATCGCGGTGTAACTCCACAAGCATGAATAAACAGCAGTGCTATCAAAAAGGCACTCTGCTTGTACTGGCACAAGTACCAGTGCTGATGCAGTAAACAAAACTAAAGAAATCATGTCATTTTTAATACAGATCAGTTTACTACAAAGCTAGAAAAATGCTTGTTCCAGCATAAGGGAGGGACAGGAATAAGTAAATGAGGGTAGAGAAAGGAGGATTGACTCTGCAGCAGTGCCGCATGTACCAGATTAAAGTGACAGTGCAACGAAAACTTTCATGTAGGACTCCACGTGGGTCGTGAGAGGCCTCAGCCATGGAAGAGAATGAATAAAATATCCTTACACTCAAGTTCCTGCACATCTGTTTCCCGTGGACAGGCAGCAAGCAGAACCTGTCACTCTGAGACCACAGCCACAGCTCCAGGGCTCCCTTTCTTCCCACAGCCAGGACCCTGCTGCAGCTGGAGGTGGCAGTAAGCTCCCCCGGGGACTCTGCTGAAAGCCTCTTCCATCAAGCAGGTGATCTTCTGTCCTGAGGACGTGAGACACAGTAGAAATGGACTCTGTTTTAACCAGTAGGACTATGAAAGGTGTGATTGATTCCTGTGCTTCTGTCCGCATTTCCTTGCCCAGGAAGAGATGTCTCTGAAAGATGATTATTCTAAAGGGTTTCTTGGTCTTGGGAGCGGGTTAAGTTTGGGTTTTACCTACCCTGAATATTTTTAGCTGTTTAGGTGTAAGAAAATGCTTCTTAGTGGACTTCAGCCCTCAATATTTTTCAGTATCTAGAGATGCTCTGAACTAACTTAGGAAAAATCGCACTTTGCTGGCATTGATCACTTGACTGATGAAAACGTTTTTCTGTTTTACTCCTGGAATCCTTCTGCTTAAAGGGCTGAGATCTTTAAGCCCCCCCTCCCCCCGGCAGTATTTGCTGTTCACTGAGCATGAACCGCGATTGTTGCGGATCCAAGGCCTATTCATCTTCTT
>NW_009648784.1:96844-115450 GCF_000708025.1 Charadrius vociferus | reverse complement strand
GGAATTTCCTTTCCACTTAGAGCAATGCTATGAATAAGAGCTAATGAGCACAAACTAGTTTTATTTTAAAGTGTCCCTTTTTGAAGTATGGCTTCTGCAGGTGAAGATTCAGTATCTTTTACCAGTATCACATTAAATATACAATTATGAACTTTTCTAATTTATATATATACACATACTGAGGAGCCTTTGAAATAATTTGTTTAATAGATGTGATATCCTAAGAATATGTTCTGATTTTTTTTTTATACAGCTTCTTTTACAACCACTGATACAGAGACCTGAACTGGCAAATTTGAATTACTATGATTCACTTTTTGAAAGGAATAGGGTAATTTACGCAAATTATACTGCAGTAAATTGATCATATCTGCTAGATTTAAAATGAGGTACTATTTTATTTGCATTTGTTTTCATTTCTACACTGAGGATGTAACTTTTCCTAGAACCTAAGTAAGTAATATTCTGGTCTCTGGCCAAACTTTGTTACAGAAACACCAATAATTTAGCAGGAGCCTTTTTAAGAGTCTCCTCAAATACTTCATCATTTTAATTTTTACATGTTAACAGTGATGCCATCTTCTCAATGAAATTGGTTTAATAATGGCCACACTGGAAAACTGTTGCTGTAAGTGCACCAGCCTGAGAATCTGGAGAGGGATGGTCTATTTTTGTCACAGGTTGCCTGTATGAACTTGCCGAACTTGCTTAGTCTCCCATGCCTCAGACTCCCTTTTCATAAGCCAAAGCAAAGCATGTGTCCCCCGTCATAGGTTTGCTGGTGTAATATTTATCATTTTCATCGATTCCTTGACATGTTTGTTAAAGAGGAAAGGGGGAAATTAGGATGCCAAAACAAAAAAAGGCATTTTCGCAGCTCTCTGGTATGTGGGGTTTTTCTACTGTTGTTGTTCTGGTTTTGGGGTTGCAGATTTTTTGGGAGTGTAGGGTTTCTTTGTTTGTTGCCTTTTGGGGGTTTTGTAGTTTTGTGGGTTTTTTTAGTTCTCAGTGCTCGAAATCTAAAGACTCTCAATGTTAGGATTGTTCACCAAGTTTTTCCAAGTTCCTGTCTCACTCGTTGGAATTCAATCTGTGTCCCTCCAAGAGAATCCCACTGCAAAATCAGTCCAACATCGTCTGGAACATCCAGACATATTTGCAGACATTTGACTTTCCAAACTGCATACAGAGTATAGCTCACAAGGATGATCTGGAAACACTCCTGTAAACTCTTATATCTGGAAGCATATGGAAACAAAACAAAACAAAAAATCTCTCTCACAGAAAAACTCTGCTGTACCATCCACTAAGGAGCACTTTGCTGCTTATGGCTAGATAAAACACAGTGTAGTCCTTCACAAACACTTTTGCAGATGATGTTATATCACTTTGTACTGTCTCCACATGAATGTTTTCCAAACTCAGCTGCCCATAAATTCTAGAATAATATTTAACTGCTAAAATATTTTAAACCATGTAAACCACTCTTTTGACATGTAGTGAAAAGGTGTAAATTCAGCTAGAACTATTGCAATATACTTGGATTCCTCACTGAGCTCAGTTTCTTTTCAAGCAAATAACATTCATAGGCCATAAATGCAATAATAGCAGTTTTAAAATATCTGAAGTTTTATGCCTTACATGGGCTTTTAAAAAGTATTAAAACATTCAGACTCAGGCATGTATATTTTGGCAATTGATGTTTCAACTATATTGCATTCTATCTTAAATATATTATGCATCTTAAATATATCTTGAGACATATCTTAAATATTTATTATTGTCTGTCTGTTCATTTATTTTAGCTTTCTGTGTTACATCACATTTTCTTTTTATTCCTTTTCTCTATTTACTTTTTGTTCCCCACTAACTGATGCACTGATGTCACAAGCAGGTCTAGGCCAGGTCAAATTAAGGACCCCAAACCTCTAAATAAACTTTCAGATTCTGGTTACAAGATGGGCACAAGTAAAAGCTGCCGAGGTTGACTCTCGCTGGTAGTATTTTACTTCTAGAAGTTTCTTTTCCTCTAGAACACAGAGTACAGGCAAGAAGTACGAGTTTAAATGAAAACCAAACTTTGCAATCAATCTAAAAGGGACACAGTTGCAGAAGAGCTCCTGCAGCCACTTTGCACCGTCAGCAAAGGCTGCTTTCACAAGGAGCATGGGGGGCTGTGCTGCCACACAGCTCTTGAACCTCATTTCAACTTGCATCATACTCAACCACCTTTACTGGTCCCTGAGGAACAGTATTTCCCTGAAAAAAAGCCGTGGAAAAAAACTCTGTTCCCTTCTGCTCCTGCTACAAAGTATTATCCACTGTGCATTGGGGTCCATCCCACCACAGCCTAAATAAAGTAAATATTTCATATCACCCTTGTAAATATTTCATATCACCCAAGCCTGCCAGCTACAGCTGGGCCATGCAGTGTACATGCTGTAAAGCTCCATTCTTTTGCCTTTGCCCAAAATCTTTGGAAATTACTATCAACACAGGATTTCAGACCTGTCCCCTGCATAATGCTGACCGAAGTAAGATACACGAGATGAGCTTTTGTTTATTCTTCCAATTTTAGCCTTTCCTTTAAGCAAATCAACAGGCAAGGCATTTGGCCTAACTCCACATTGGAGACAGCTTACAATAAAGGACCTGAATTATAAAATACATTATACTAATATATTAGTAACAAAACTGAATATTCTCTTCTGACATTTTCTTCACTCACAATAATTTGTTAAAGAATATGCTTAATAAAGCAGTGACAATAGTGAAATACCAAATCCACATGCCCCCTCATGTCCTTTCTTTTCTCTAATGAAAAATGCCCTGTTCAGAGCTATCCTCCCGGGATAACTGGTTTTTCAACCCAGTCTACTCACAGGTCAGTTAACTACCTCACCAATAAGAGTAAGGCTATAGCACTGAGGGCATGATGTCTCCTCTACACGTGTGTCAGGGGGAGTTACTCAAGAGATGCTCTGATGTAGTCCCTTGCATCAACCACTGCTTAGTGGCTGGAAAGCACTGTGTGTGTTCCTGGAGCGAATCTTATTTACCTTCACCCAAATAGAATCGAGTTTGTGTTCTCCAAGACATATTTGTAATATGAATGGAAGCATGATAAGTGAGGAAGATTATGACCCTCCGTGTCCATCAACAGTATCAGAGAACGTGAGTAAAGTCAGTCACCTATTTTTATTTGTCATAGAAAGAACGCAGAAGTTTCCCATATTTCCTGTGACAATGGCACATGACAACAGATAATTTGAGCACATAAATCAGTAACCTCTAGGAGTCAATAACCTGAGGGAAAACCACATCTTTAAAAGGCTAGAAGTTATGGTACCTGGAGCCTTCCTAAAACTGTCCTTTGTTGGCCAACACTTTGTAGCCAGAAAAATAAAATGGGAAACAAAGAGAGAAGAATGTATATATGCTTCCTTAACTCTACAGCAAGAAGCCAGGCAGGAGACACAGTTCCACACAGAGGCTCTTCAAGAGAGCCAAGCAGTGGCGAATTTGGTGCAAATACTATTTATTATCCTCATGTAGCAATTCTAATTTCTTTTAGAATGAATCTAGAGGCAATTCATTAATAATAAAGATGATTTAAATCTTCTATTGGGACATCTTAATTAGGATATGGCAATTCACAAAAACATCAGGAAAAAAAATGCAATGATTTGCATAAATGTAATTTGCTAAAACAATTTTTGTTTGGAATAAAGTTAAAACGTTAGGGTTCTACAGGCTGCACATTGCTACATTCCTTTTTATACCAGCAATATCCTGAGTTTTGCTCTGAAGATAGCGGCTATGATTTGTAAGACCACCTAACCATTTTCCTTGAACATTCCTCAGACGTAAAAGCTATTTTCCACACTTTGTTTCCATAGATACAGTGATTTTTTTTATTAATCAGAATGATAGCCTGCAAATTGCTAAGCAAACACACCATCAGCAAGCAGTTAATATTCCACGCCGTGTCTGTTTAAACAGGGTCCCGCTCTGATCGCATTTAATTTTGGACAGTTAAGGCAGAGTGGAATGGGACAATGTGATACTTTCTAAATGGAGATTTTGACACCGTGACTCAAGTCAGAAACTTAGGTCAGTTATCACTTAATACCAAGGTTACAGAGCATACTGAGAAAAGCAATTATTTGCTGCTTAGGGGAAGAAAAAATCCCTGTCTGGGAGACCAAATTAAAGCATCATTTCATCCAAGTATTTGACTAAATTGAATTTTAATCCAGGAAACCTAAACAGACAAACCGAACAGCAGAGGCGAAAGGGTTATCTCGATCTATCGAGTAAACAGAACAACTCTGGACACACACATCCGAAGTAAAGGCTCCAGCACCTTTTGTGAGACAGTGATTTGCATTTTTTTCTGTCTGTCTGAATAGGACAGTGAAGCTAAACAGATGGGCTAATAATTATTACTGGGCTAAAGTTGCCACAGTAGTTTTCCAAGTATCTGAAAGACTCTGAAGAAGTGAGAATACTCAGAAGTATTCAGAACTCAGAGGTATTTTAAAATTAAAAAAGATCATTTTAAATCATATCCACAAACATTCTCTCTCTCTCTCCTTTATCTTCTCCAAATAACTGAACTGCTTAAAAAGGACAATGAGATTATCTCAGGAATACTTGCAAGTTGAGGAAATAAAATAAATCATGGTTCCATATCAAAGACAGGGAAAAGGAAGTGTGTTGCAGAAACACAGTATTAAAACTGGTTGTCCCCAAGTAGTGTTCACATAACACAAGTATTTGATACTCATGTTAGAGTCCAATAATGAAATATTCCACAGTATAAAGCATAAATTTAAGGTGCAAATCCGGTCAACTCTAACCAAGACGAGACAGTAGAGTCATGGATAAAAAGTAATTCTGTGGACAGAAAAAAAAAAAAAAAGCAGCAGAATGTTGGACCTCCCAAAACAGACCTATAACTAGGGATGATCCTAAGCAAAATTGAGCTTCATTTATTTTTGTGACAGAAATAATTTCCAGTTTCTTGATGTTGCTGTGGCTAACATATCTGTCATGATGTTAATCTGACAGATGTTTTTATTTAAATTTCTCAAGCAAGTCCACCACCAGTGGGCAGATATTACTATGGCAACTCAGCGCAATTCAAGAAACTGTTCTGAAGTTGTTAGGCAACACAATGCCATCAGCTGCTGATGTTACTTAAGCTTAGTGCAGTTCATGCTGTCTGGAGTCATCTAATTAAGTACACCCAAAAAAGAGCACTCAATTGGGAAAGAGATGTGGAAACAAGCTGTCTTTGTGATAAAAAATAAAAGAATGACAATACAGAGTGAAAAAGAATAAAACAGAAAGGTAGCTCATTTTTTTCTTTTGCAAAACTCAGTATAAAACAGAAAATGGGTTGAGTAGGTTTCTAAAATGCAGGTATGTCATTCTTAATAAAATTTATATAATTAGGTGAAAAATCAGATTGCAGATTTTTTTTTAATTCTGAAAAAAAAATCAAAAATTATGTTCATTTTAGAACACAGTTTCAGTTTATATCCCTGAAGTAATTTTACTTTGGCCCGCATTGGTCTATATAAAACAAATGTTAGTAGCTTTCCTGAGGAAGAAAATTCTTAATGTAGTTTGAGGAGTGCAAATCATCAGTAGAGCTGCCCTTCATTTTGGCTGTCATCTAAAACATTAAGCATTGATGGTCACAGAGATAAGCGCTTTATCTCACACAGGGAATGGCTCCCGCAGAGGAGTGAAGTACATTGCCAGAGCAACGTGGACAAGTTAATGCTGCTGCTGCTGCCTGCCAAGTGCTTGCTACATAGGGAAAAAAAAAAAAACAACCAAACAAACAAACAAAAAAAAAAAAAAACCAAAAGAAAAAACCAAACCAACCAAAAAAAAAATCAAAACTTCATCCATTCTTTTGGGCAAAATGCAGCAATAAATTCAAACACAGCTTATAAAGCAAGGACTAATCAGTGAACTAGGAATTATTATCCAATGACTTGCTGTTCCACCTGTCTTCTGTATAGTGAGCTGAGTATATCCTTACAGGTTTGGGATAAAGACAGAGAAGGCAATAATACCTTGGAAAAGTCTTCCTCTACATGCAAAAGCAAATGCCTACTGACAACATCCAGTTTATTTCTCATTGTCAAAGGAAATTAAGAACAGCTAACCTCACAAAGATGACTGGAAAAAATCACTTGAAATGTGCAAGTGCAAAGGACTGAAATAAACTGAATTAAGACAGGTTGGGGTCTTGCTGTTTTGTTTTTTTTTTAATCTACAGTTCCAGACAGGCAAACAATTTTAAAATGCTGTAAGACACACCAGGTCAAAGTATCACAGAAACTTGTTTTGACACTTCTAATTAAATGCGGAGGGACTTACTTGGGCCTAATACAGCAAAAAATACTGAGTAGTTTATACCCTGAGGGATCCTAGCACTATCCTTCTGCAGAGGTAAGCACAAAAATACCAAGTGAAGACAACTGCAAATGCACCTACTTAACTCTTCAAAGTAAAAATTAGATCAGTGACTACAGTTTTAAGAATTATCTCCTAGACTAGACATAACTTTCACATATCAGAAATCTTATTCCCCCAACACCTTGAGGACTGCAGCTCTACAATGCAGCTAGCTACTCTTATTACTCTTGCAACATTACTTGTCATGACTTGTGGGACTTCACCCAAAAAAACCATGCAAAGCTTAGATTTTCCTGCCTGAACAGCTGGAGCTCTCTGACACTAGTATAAACCTCCAGATAAACCTGATAAACCTCCAGGTTTCTTTGAGGAAAGTGATAATTTATTGGAGATTTTCTGTTGTACTATTTGAAACAGAGTAGCAGGACAAACACTATGGGAAAAAGTAATGATGAATCCAAAAATAAGTGTTATCTAAGGTAAACATTATTTCAGGTTATAGATCCTGGATAGCGTTCATCAAACTCTAGCTCAGCCCCACCTCACCTCTTCATTTCACATCCACTATCCATTGGAGAATTATCTACTGACACTTAAGTTTATATCCACCGCTCCATTCCTCCTTGCTAGGAAATACTGACCTGCCTAGTCATTAGTAATAACAATTTCATAGAATCATAGAAGGGTTTAGGTTGGAAAGGACCTTGAAGATCATCGAGTTCCAACCCCCCTGACACGGGCAGGGACACCTCCCACTAGACCAGGTTGCCCAAGGCCCCATCCAGCCTGGCCTTGAACACCTCCAGGGATGGGGCCTCAACAACCTCTCTGAGCAACCTGTTCCAGTGCCTTACCACCCTTAAAGTGAAAAACTTCTCCCTAATGTTTAATCTAAACCTGCCCTCTTCCAGTTTAAAGCCCTTCCCCCTCATCCTATCACTACATGCCCTAGTAAAGTCCTTCCTCATGTTTCCTGTAGGCCCCCTTTAGGCACTGGAAGGCCACAATAAGATCTCCCCGGAGCCTTCTCTTCTCCAGGCTGAACAGCCCCAACTCTCTCAGCCTCTCCTCATAGGAGAGGTGCTCCAGCCATCGGATCATCCTTGTGGCTCTCCTCTGGACACGCTCCAGCAGGTCCATGTCTTTCTTATGTTGAGGTCTCCAGAGCTGGATGCAGTACTCCAGGTGGGGTCTTAGTTCTTTCACAGAATCCTAGCTAGGTTCAGCAAAAACACGGACTTACAACCTTGGGGAGGTATGGAAGGAGAACAACTTCAGCTTCCTTGTCTTTTAAGCAGCAAAATAACTTTTTAAAGCCTCAAAACATTCTTTTGAGCTAGAAAATCATCCAGAGTATAAATATCAATTAAGTTGTAAAGTCAGACTTCAACAAACCATAAGGAACCACGTGGAAAGTTTCTTAATACATTATAGAAGCTGTGGGTCAGTATAAGAATTGTAAAATAGCTAATAAACCAGTGAGAGGTTTATTAGCTGCAGAGGCACCCAGGATGTTAATATCTCAGTAACTACTTTTTAGTTCATATTTCATTAGTGATACTAGTTATGACATGAGGCATATAAATCTATGCATGTTTCACCGACGACAAAATAATTTGGCTATCAAGCCGCTGAAATGCAAAAATGATGAGAGTTTTGGCCCCATTTCTTTATTGCATCAGTTCTTACAGAAAAAAAAAAAAACAAAATGGAAGAAACTAGTGTAATAAATCTTTTCAAACTAAACCAACACTGAGTCTAAACATCTATTACATTCTGTTTAGAGTTCATAAAGAATCCAGGAGGATCCATTGGCATAGCCTGTTGCTGGACAATCTCCAAATATTTATTTTACATATGTATTTTTACTTGGCAGCTTGTGCTACTGAAAATATAAGTGATGAATACAGAATAATATGCAGTGCGTGTGATGAAATTAACTGTTTTCTCCTATTTTTTTTCTTCTAATTTAAATAAAACAGCAACAACATAGTTCAGAGATCTTTTTCTCAGTTGCTTCTATTTGCAGATCACTTCATAAAAGAAGATAGCTATTCTTGGTCAGTTCTGCATACCAGATTTTCCAAAGGCATCTACAAAACACTAGACACCAATAAGGATATTCTTGGGTCCCTTCCCAACTCCATTAAAACAGTAATGAAATGTAGTTCTGTTTAGTGGTAGATAATTCAAAGTTCTTAGTTGGAAAACTACATTTTAGAGAACAGAATCTTCTTCTAGCTATAAAACCTGCAACCAGTAGCATTCTCTCCAGTAATGCAAAAACCAGAAACAATGTTACTGAGTGACAGTCATGGAAGCATGTAATCCATATACATTGTTTAGCATGCAGTATTGGAGAGTTATAGTTTGCATACTTTTTTTTCCTCTGACAAGCAAGGCTTCAGTGCACTGAGGAATGTAAAGATTAACCTGCCCCGGTTCAAAAGCATTGAACCCATCTTTGCTGGAATGACCTCAGCCAAGATGCTCCTGGGAACACATTTTCTTTTTTCAAGGTCACACATCTTAGAATCAGACAATCATAGAATGGTTTAGGTTGGACGCGACCTTAAAGATCATCTTGTTCCAATTCCGCTGCCATGGGCAGGGACACCTCCCACTAGACCAGGTTGCTCAAAGCGCCATCCAACCTGGCCTTGAACACCTCCAGGGATGGGGCATCTACCACCTGTCTGGGGAACCTGTTCCAGTGTCTCACCACCCTCACAGTGAAAAATTTCCTCCTAGTATCTCTTCTAAACCTCCCCTCTTCCAGTTTGAAGCCATTCCCCCTCATCCTATCACTACATGCCCTTGTAAAAAGTCCCTCTCCAGCTTTCTTGTAGGCCCCCCTTCAGATACCGGAAAGTTGCTATAAGGTCTTCCCAGAGCCTTCTCCTCTCCAGGCTGAACAACCCCAACTCTCTCAGCCTGTCTTTATAGAAGAGGAGCTCCATCCTTCTGATCATCTTCATAGCCCTCCTCTGGACCCGCTTCAACAGGTCCATGACTTCTTGTGCCTTGCAGTCAACAATCTTTATCTTCTCCACCACTTCCAACTGATGGGCATCCATTTTCTAATAGAAATGTTAATCCATAGAAGCATAACCTTACCTTTCCCATTATTAAATTTCCTATTGCTGTTATTTTGTTTTACAAGGTCATGCAATTGCATTTATGCCATGTGTTTATGATTGCCCTATTTTGTACCTCCTAACTTTGTGGCATGAGTAAACTAAAATCAGTACATTCCTAATTTTTGTGCTATAGCTATTAGTAAGACCAAAGTTCAAGACCAGGTTGTAGGCTGATGTTTGGGAGTATTACCTAGAATTTTTACTCCACCCTGATTTTTTTTCGTTCGTCTTGGCCCATTTTTGTCTCTTTTTTCCATAACTGTTTGTCCCCAAATGTGATTGTTTAAGTATTCTGTCCTTCAAAAATCTGTTTAAAAGGATTTTTTATTATCATTATTTTGACACAAAGGGGTCTACAATTTGTTTGTTTCACTCCCTTTCTTCAAATCCAGTTATTTTAAATATCATTCTCCAGTCTTCTGGTGTCAACTAAATTAAATTAAAAAACCTTTCACATTCCATGGCTATCAGATATTTGAAGAGGAAATTATTTGATCCCTTTCAGGTGATCATATTAAAATGTTTTGGTTTTCCTTCCAGATGTAGGAATCCTCATTTTCATGCAGTTATTTCTGTTAACCATCACTTTTTTGCCTCTACAATCTATATTATCAACCTTACTAAAAAGTGAAGTATTAAGTTAGGGGGCAATATCCACATTATCTTGAATCTCCAATTAGAAAATATGTGCTAACAGAGAATAATGTCAAGCAGAAAATGACATTATTATGAGGCATTTAATTTCAGATATGGATTGTGAAGCAAGTGCTATTTCTGGTGGTGAATCCTTAAGCCATCAAGGAGCCATCAGGAACGGATGCTATTTAGATGTGATTTTAGTAATTAGTAAAGACATAAGATAAGAAATTGCTTTAGGGGCAAAAGAATGAGCTGAGGAGAAACAGCTATTTAGTTCTAATTAAACGGAAAGATAAGTAAAAGGAGATATAGTCCAAAGATTCAGTTTTAAGTGTGCAAACTTTGATTATTAATGGAATGATTTAGAAATTTTAAAGCTTTGAGATTCAAATATGGAAGAAACTTGATATGTCTTTAAATTAGTGCTTCTCAAGCTCCTTTTCCAGGGAACTGTCATGCAGTGGTAAAGTGTGGAACAGGGTCTCTCCTACATACAGGCACATATATGGGACTGGCCATATGGTTGGGAAAACAGTAAGAGACATGAGCTGCTATTTGCATCTCATGGATACACTATCTGCATTTTTCTCTACAGGAAATGTACATTTAAATATTCTTTAACCTGTGGTATGTCAAGAAAGCACATATATACATATGAAGATAAGTCCTTCAAAAGTTCTCTACTGTCCCTTTACCTCCTCGTTATCATCTACAGACTTCACTTGCAACTTTAAGAATATTATTGAACCTGTCTGCACAAGTGCAGACTGTTGCTGCATACTAGCAGATCAGTTTGCCCACTTTTTATTACTACAAAAGTGGCAGTCCTAACCATTTTCCTATCACTGATCAACAGCCTGCCAGCAGCCTGGCACCTACCCTTAACCACTGTCTCTTGAGTTAGAGTACAGTCATTCACGACAGGGACCTAAATCGAACTTGTACTCCAAACACAGAGCCAACATACAAAGATCTGCCTAGGATTAAGACAGATCTGGTACAAAATCCCAGGCCAACTCTCTCTGTTCATTGTGCACAAGAGAAGGAATAACAAACTTGTGATCTTAACTGTCCCCACTGAACATCCTCCAGCTGAAGGCATACCTGCACCCATGCTGCTGAGGCACTGGATTAGACAGCTGTAAGCATGATCATCTGTTGGCGTTGGTGGACACAGCCACCAGAAAGGGCAGATCCTGTCCCTGTATCAGCATGCCCTGCGGAAGCACTGTGTGTGCCACAAGCACCTCCAGGAGGTCCAGTACCTGGGCTTTACATACACAGTCTAATTCACTACAATCCGTGAGGCTGACCTCCACCTCACTATGTGACAGTACTGCAGACAAAGCCAAAAGTCATACTTAAATCAGAAATGGCTCACTAAAGCAGCAATTTCACCCTTCCTGAGTTTCAGATAAAAGGATTGTGTTCTGGAAGTTAGACTGCAGCCCACAGTATGGGACAGATGAGAAGATGAGAGTAGTAGAGGTGAAGTGCTCTCCAACAGCAGGAGTCCCTGAAAACATTCTATCTGACTCATTAGGAACTATTCTTAAGCTGAGCGGAGAAAATTGAGTCATAAATGACTCATGCACTTACCAGATGGGAGGAAAGCATATATGAAATTTGGGACCGCCACTTGGTGAACATCATGAGCCATGACCGCTTGAACTGTGAGTCAGCTTCACTGCCTGCCACAAAAAAGGGAGCATACAGAGTGATGGATGCAGAAGCAGTATACACCTTCACCTTCTGGCTAGTCCCCCTATTGAAGTGTATCACAAAGGAAAGGTGTTTAGAATACGACTTCCATCTCCATTTAGCTACCAAGCAAGCACAGATGCTAACTGGCCTTATCCAAATCAGACTTATGTCTTAACTTTTACACAGCTCTAACAGGTAGTCAGTAAAAATTCAAGAGATGAAAAACATTTGGTCATATCTGCTGGGTTGCAGGTAACTTCTTAGCCATTAAATATACATAGGTATTTTGCTACCAAAGCAAAAGTGCTCATGAAAGGCAGAAATCTGTATTTTGCACATCATAACTGTTCCAATAAAAGTGGAAAAACAAGGCAGAGAGAAGGCAACAGCTACTCATCTTCAGTGGCACTTGCCAAATTTCAGGATTATGCACTTCGTCTTTTAGAATCAGAAATCTCAGACAACAGAAAGACTAAGTTCAGAGCGTGGATTTACATCAATCCCTTAATTTGACCTCCCATTTTCCATACTGAAAGCCTTACTGAGCTGCCTGTGCACATGCTGGAAAGTCTGTAACATCCAATCCAGCCCTTGAAGCCCTAAGCAGTTTGCTCTGAGACTGGAAAGCTACTATAAATCAGCTTCAAGCTGACATCTAAAAATACAAAGCACATAGCCACCCATCCTTTTTCTGGCCTGACATCTGACAGTTCAAGGTTAGTCAAGGGCCTATCAGCCCTGGCCTACTTATTTACTTACTAATGTCATAAGCAGCTTAGTCAGACACAGCTGTAAGTTTTTTGTCTTTAGTCTTACGGTCCAAACATTCCAGATTTCCAACCAAGTGACTGCAGCAGCCTCCCTGGAGGTGTGTTATTCTGCAGCTTTAGCAGAATAATATTCACTTGACATATACTTGCCCTGGGAGTTGAAGATGTAGCTTCTATGGGAATGAAAACTATTTGGAAACAAGGGTCTGTTAGGTGTGACTCTAGACCAGAATGTAAACCTCAGCTTACTGTGGTCACTCTATAGATGGGTGTGTCCTTCCAGTCATGGTACAGTTATCCTATTGTAAGTATGATACAGATTTTCATAATTCCACAGTCGAAATCTCCACATTATTACTTGTCACAGCCACAGAAATCAGCCTAAGAGGTGTTCCAGTATGACCTAATATACCATAAAGTCCACGAGCTATTTGCAGGAATACCTTATGCAGTTGCTGGTAAAAGTATCATGATCTAAGTAAACGTTAGCATTTAAATAAGTTTAGCTATAGAAGATGTTTTCACAGTACCTAAGGAAAATTCAGATTAGAGCTTTTGCTGGTCCGTAACACTAAGTAGCACTGCATATATTCTGACAAATCCAAACTACTTCCTAAGGAACATCAGCATTGTTACACGCCATTTTAATCTTCTTCTTTTGCAACATATGCAGCCTTTGTATGTATTAGTTCCTTTGACAGTATAACATCATGGCTACAAGACAGTGTGTTTTCTTATGTGAGAACAACCCCCTCATGGTACCAGGCTGTCATCATCGACATGTAACAGGCAATTTGTGTAAGAGAATTTAAAATAAGAGATTAAATATTGCCAACCATTAAATTCTTCTGCTTGGAAAAGACTCTTCATCAACATTTGAAGTACAAGTATTGCTTTTACTTTACATTTAACATATAATGATTGACACTAAAAAATATGTTAGCATTATTATCAGAGACCCAGCCACATTCCCAAGCCTTCTCTTGCCTTTCTTCCATGGGGACAAATCCAAATCAATGATTTCCATGCTAAATATTTGAAATATTTGAGTAAAGTTCAATTCAAGTCAACTCTTCTTTTCTTTTGGATGTGTGTATTCATCATGAGTGGCAAAAAAATACAGAGATTTTCATCCAGAACGGCAATTCTGCTAAGAAAAACATAATCCTGGCTGAATTGACTTTCGTTGTTGAAAGAAGAGCCCTTAGTACTAACTAGAGTTTTCTCCACCCACTTCTTCATAAGATGGGATTTCTCCATAGCTACAATTGCAAATCTAGAGCTTAAATTGCAATTAAGTAGTTCCTCATTTCCTTGTCGAGGCTAATTTCAAAAATGCAATATGCGAGGTCTGATGGGAAGAAACATCTATAGATACGGTGCACAGACACTGCGACCCTCATGAGAAAATTCCAGGTGATTTTTCAGTTTACAGCTACTAAGTTGGTTTCAGTCTTGCATTCCAAGTCTTTCTGGCATGGAACCCACAAAGGGACACAGAAATGTGATCTTCATGGGTCATGTTTGTCAAAAGTTTATTTACCCACCAGGCTAAAAGGGACGTGTGGCCCCAAGCCCTCAGTCCTTTTCTTTAAAGATGTTGCAATCTTTGCATAAAAGAATAAGAAACATAATGTACACAAGAACAGCCTAACTTTATTGCCAAGTATTTTCCTAGGAAACAGACACCTGCATTATCACCTGTGTTCCAACACTTGCTTCTGGTGTTTTGTAATAACACAACATAACACAACCTGCTGAAATATTAAGAAATGGAAGAGATTTCAGGCAGATCTTTCCAGCCATTACTGTTGTGTCAGCAGTATTGTCTTACCTTGTGTTAAACAAACTTTTGCCTTTTTACTGTAAAAGATTGGGGAATCGACCTGCCAGATGTGAACAATTTAAGCTGGTTTTTCAGCCCTGGTTTCAAGGAATAAGGTCTTCTGAATTTGAGTTTGCTTAGTAGACTACTGCTAAGTTATCCAGAAGTATGGTGTCTGATTAAATACAGTCCTGGAGGACAAAAGATCTGGAAGGCATTGTTTTTGTACTCTCCCACTGAGTCCTACATTAAAATAAATTACAATGTTTGTGCTTTGGCTTCTTTATGTGTAAAAGACTGAACTGTAAAGCACTACAAAATCGTATGCAAGAATTTCAAAATTGATATATAACTCTTGGGAATGGAATAAAAGGGGAGAAATAAATAACATTGCTTATGAAGTGTATGTTTAAAATGTTAGAAATAATTAGAGTTACACAAACTGTGGTAATAACAATTAATTTCTTTGACTCCTGAAAGTGTTAGCCTAGCTAAAATCCTTAAAGAGTCCTTGAAAGACATCATTTACATCACAAAAGTGACCCCTCTGGCAGAACAGGGACATCAGAAACTCAGGAAAGAACTGACATCTGGCTTCTCACATCTGGCTTCCTGAGTTAGCCCATTCCTCTCTCTTGTCCCAAAGACAAGCTAGTAATTACGGAATTTTCCTCACTTTTATTTTAAGGTACCAGAACCTGAGTGACTGTAAAATGAACTGCAGTTTCTTTAAAGAGTGGAGTAGGTTTTACTAGAGAACAGGTACTACAAAACCAGCCAGTGGGAGCCAAGTCACCTCCTATAGCTATCTGGAATGAACATGTGCTGCTCAGATTAAATGCAGTCCTTGATATGGCCACAGAAGATACGTAAAGCTTCAGAAGATCTAAGGTCTCCCACTGTTGATAATGACTCATATCCTGTATTTTTCACATAAGACAGTAAGTTCCAGCTATTTATGGTACAGCCCATTAAAAATTTCTTTTCATGAAGAAAAAACGCTGTCAGTTGCCATTCAGGAGCTGATGTAGGAGGCCAGCTAGCATGTTACAGAAATTATCAGAGAAAAATACTATAATCACAAAAGCGCCAAATGTTTCCTCTTGAGCGCTTTGAGATAGCAGATGCAGTCATAAACAGAATCTTTTGTCTCTGAAGATTCTGTTCATACCCAGATCACCGTAGAAAAAAAGGAGTGGATAAATATGGTACAAATTATTTCAGTCCACTCAGTTCTGTGCCATGTATCTCTTGGACTTATCAACTCTTCCCCCAACTCTGCCCTAAAACGCAGGATGTGAACATACCTACACCGTTGTTGAACCGTATAGGGAAGGAGCAGAGTGTGTACATGTGCCCGCTGCTTACTCACGTTATACTCAACATCCTGCAGACGAAAGGGGGAATACTACTTAAATGCAAAGCTACAATTTATATTAGTTTTCTTAAAGCTTTAACAGTCTAATCAAAGAATTATTTGTCCAGTTAAAGCATGATACTAACATTTATAGTTCAAATTTTACTGAGTGAAAACTGATACACACAAGCTTTCTACTATCTACCCTTTTCTCTGGTGTTAGGCTTAGCCTTTCACTGCCCTTTGGGTCCTAAGGTCAGTCACTTCAACTTACAGGAACTCTATAGTGACACTTCAGTGTCCCAAACCTTCACTGGGAGGAGCATGATGGTGGTGAGGTGATGTTGATGAGGGGGAGGAATGGGAGGGTCCTCCTTTTTGTAAGCCGTGTGGTATTACATTGATGGTTTCTTCCTCCTCACCCTACAGACCACTTCGGGCTACCTTTATACATTTTCTAACACATTTTTACACTTTGTTCTTTCACCAGGTGTTTCTACCTGCTGGTTATTTCCTATAAATATTTTATACAATGAAAAAAAAAATCAACTACAAAATTACTACGCTACAGGAACTTAAAATAAAACCTACAGTCATTGCTGTGGAATTTCAGTTGTGAACCGACTCAGCAGTCTATTAAAAAGTTTAAAAGACATTGCTAGGTAAAAGTGCTGAGTTTTCCCCATGCAAGTGGAATACATCTTAATAGATGCCTTGTTTTTTCAGTTACAATTTTTGACTGACTCATAGTACCCAGATGCTAAACACTGTTCATATTTCACTACACATACAACAAGAGTTCCCAGTTGCACAATGTAATTCATTTCAAAGTAGTCCCTGATTATGGAGGGATGGTTTATAAAATCAAAACGGCCCTTTAAAAATATCACCAGCCAGTAAATTTTACAAGTGCTGAGCTTCAGTCATGTAGGAAATTAGGTGTCAGGAGACTTGAGTATAATATTGATTGATCTCTCCAGAGTAATAATCTGCCATCATTCCCCTTGGAATCAACAGAATTTTGAATGAAAATCAATAGCAGGATATTATGCTGTGATTAAATGCCTTAGGGATGCTGTATACAGTGGAAAAAAAAAATATTGAGATTATTCAGGACGACATTACTGACAGTACAAACACAATCCAATACAGTAACTGTAGTTCTGTTGAAAGGAAACTTTCACAGAATCACAGAATGGTCGAGGTTGGAAGGGACGCATCAAGATCATCTGGTCCAATCCCCTTAGCTCAAGCAGGGTCACCTACAGCAGGTTGCCCAAGACCACGTTCAGTCAGAATTTGAACATCTGCATGGATGGCAATGCAATAACCTCTCTGGGCAACCTGTGCCAGTGTTTGACCACCACTTTCATGACAGAAGTGCTTATTAAACTGCCTATCCCTACTAAGAATTGATCATATAAGTAATGCCAAAGTGAGAACAGACAAAGGTATTTTTCAAGTAAGATAAATCATACATGCCTGTGCTGTCAGATCTTTCCCCATGTAGGGGAAATTTTGATTCTTCATTGTGAAGTAGTCAAGGCCAGCTCTGACACGCTTGTCTTTGGAGATATAAAGGCAGCATCTGCAATCTATATGTACAACTTCTGACCAAAATATACCTACAACGGATGAAGATGGACAGTAGACGTCAATACCTGGTTATGGGTCCCAAGGGATGGTTACTTTATGTGCATAAAACATATTCATTGCTTTTACCTAAAAAGATACACAGACCCAAAACCGCAAACAACAGGACAATGTACAAAATACCGGTGGGTAACACTGGATCCACTTTTCTGACTGTGATTCTAAACTATCCATGTCAAAAGCTGCAATGAAAGACCAATGGAAAAGGCAACTGCACTATTCAGTGGAACAAATATTTCTGCTGTCAAAGCACGCAGAAATCAATTCTCAGGTCCACCTATGCAACCACTCCAGTTTCTGGTACTCTGCAAGATTCTTGACTGTGGAATTGTTGCAAAGGGAAGGATTTCCTAAATGTGAATTCCTCCAGTCCCATTCTAGGGAAGAATGGATCAATGCCAAAGCCAAAAAAAAAAAAAAGGCAAAAAAAGTTGGGATACGTACACTTTCCATTTAGAATCAGAATAATTCAGGTCGAAAGGGGCTTTAGGAAGTCTCTACTTCCAAACGCTGCTCAAAGCAGGGTCAGCTATGTGGTCAGATTGCTCAGGGCTCTATCCTGTTTAATTTTTTCAAAATTAAATTTGCAAACGACTCCTCTGAGGGACATGTATATCAGCAGAGAAACTGGCAAACTGCCAGAGTATAGCTGATTTACTCCTGAACTGGAAAACATATGTTGAAACTGCCAGCACTGAGGTCAACAGACAACTCAGGATTCAAGACACTTCTGAACTACTATGAAAATTCCTGGATCGTTGTTACAGCATATAAACATGAGACAATGAATCCCAATTAATTTGTGCACAACGCTGGACTCTGTGGGACATACTTGAAATACCAGTGCTGTTCTTTAGAGAACTCCATTCTTTGTCATAAAAAGAAACTTTATTGCAGCAATAAAGCAATTTATATGGCTTAGACTTTAAGGCTCAAACTTCAAGGTTTCTTGCACCAAACAAATGTGAAGTCTGGCTCACAGGGCCCGCTACTCTTCTGCCACACCGGTATTAATCAGAGTAATGTCTTTACTAAAGTAAACTTTTTCTGAATCATGTTTGGCCAAACCATTCAGCACAA
>NW_009648784.1:78680-96830 GCF_000708025.1 Charadrius vociferus | reverse complement strand
AGGAATGGGACAGAGATGTGCTGCCCAGGGCCAGAAGTGCTTCTGCTTTTGGCCAGATTATTCTGGAGACATAAATCCAAATTATTGCATAACATCTGGGAATCCTAACACATACCCATATCCTACTGAAGACTAAGCACATCAGCTTCACATTTGGAAAAAATCAAGTAAGCAGAAACAGTAACTAGTCAAGAAACATTTAGTAAAAATCCTCCAGAAACTTTCAAAGCTTACCATAGCCTCCGCATGAAAAAAATCAGGTAGCATCTGAATGTTTGTAAAACCAGCAAGGCAGGAAAATAAAAGTCAAAAGTGTTTCAACAACAACAAAAACCCAAAACAAAACAAAAAACCCCAAACAAACAAAAAAATCCCACAACCCACACCACTCACAGGTCACGGCAATCTTTCCAGATGCTGGTTCTTGTAACTAAATTTACCTGAAGAATTTACAGGTTTAATGTTAAAATCGGAAAACAGTGATGAGTGGACAATTGGATTAAACTTTTTTTATTTATTTATTTCATTTGTTATTCATTCTATGTACTTCATAGAGGCCGTTATCAGTAGCTTAGGTATTATGATGCAAAATTTCTAATAAGAAGCCTATGCTCATGCGCTCGCAAGGGAACATGGAAATGCAAACTTGGCTCCTCGAAGCATACAGCCAATGGAAACTGTGCAGCATGAAAAATTCTGTGTCCTACACTAAGTGTTTTTGTTAATCCTCTGCTTATTCAATTAATTTCTCAACCATCTCAAAGAATGAGACTATATTAGTAGTTCCTACATTTACTTTCACTAAACTGATTATAAAAATAAGAATCAAACAAACAGCCAAAGAAAGGAGAATAATCCATGAGTGCATTTCAGTTCATTTGACCTCAAAATACCATTCATCAAAAGATTCCTTGCATTTATTTTTTTAATATCTTCACACACACTCTAAAACTCAAAATAAATAAAAAACCCCACACTAAATAGTTCTTTGGAAATGGGCCTAAGTTTATCTCTTCAAAGGTATGAACAAGCAGGAAAGATACATTTTTAGCAGCACTCTGAAATTCCCGTTTCGGAGAATGGTTTGTGAAGTCTGAGAGCATGCCATGCAATGACCTTCCCTTTCTTCCACGTAATTAAGATATAAAAGACCCTTAAACTGTATCAGTTTTGGCAGTGACTGTCTCTCAAGTACCTGGATTTAATCATCAACAAGATGCCTCTCGTTCTCTTTTGTTGTACTCTCATTTCATTGTCTGCTGTTCAATATTGCAGAAATTCCGCAATTCTAACAAGAAAATTCAGAACTTAATCTTCTAAAATATTTTCCTTCCCCCTCCCCTTAAAAACATCCAAGGCTCACACTAATCCCAAGACTGGGAAAGCTGATAATATTTAAAGGTTGGAGAGAGTATAAAGGAAGAAAATAGGTGAAAAGCATCCTGATGTGAAACATAATCTAAGATCCACTGCCAAGCAAGCTCAGAATGTTTGCATTTCATCATGCATCTTTTCATTCGATTGTGTCTAACCTTTCATATGTTTGAAAAATGAGAATAATAGAAACATCATCTAGCAATAGCTGTATTAATGGATAACATCTATTTCACATAGACTGGCAACGAACTATATAGTTTGTAAAAATGTTAATGCATATATGGGATTAAGGATTTCTTACTTGGAAGAATTATCAAAAGTTACATGGAGTACTGCATTAAAAATACTGCCTGAAAACAAGCATATGTAAGGCTGCTTTGTATTGCTCTTATGGTTAAATTGAGGCCCTAGTATTCTAGTTACTAAAACATAACCATGACTCTTTCTCACCCTCAAAAACAGGAATGATTTATATCCCTTAGCAAACTCATGTTATAAGAATAAATATATAAATCAAACAAATTATAGATTTGGCAAAGAATCAGGAAGTCTTAGAGGATTCGCAAACAACAATAAATTGCTGGTTAAAAAAAAGTCAGTCACATACTTGTATCACATACATGTTTTGAAAGAACAAAGACAATAAATACTTTCTTTTTTGTAGGATTTACTTCTTTTCTACCTGTTCTTAACTTGGAATTCAGTTCTCCACATGTTCAGTCATGCAGGGATGAAGACCTCCATAAAACATTCTAACTTTTGCACGTTAAAAAAAAAAAAAAAAAACAACCAAGCCACAATTAAGCTATAAAAAATGAAATGTTAACTCAGCAACTTCTTACTTGAATATACACTGAGAACAGAAACAGCCATTGACTTTAATGACTAAAACAAACCTTTCAGCTTCTTTTGCTTCTTCTAGGAAATTAGCAGCCCAAGCAAAGAGTAAGCAACTCTGCCTGGCATTGCACCTGCCACAGGTAAGCATCTGCAAGTAGATGCTATCACAGACCAGCAAGAACACAGTAATTATTCATTGCTACAGAAGGGAGCAGTTCTTCGCTCCCAGACCTGCTCCATTCCATCACACATACAGCCACATGTTAGTCAGATTAGATGTGGCACTTCTCCACAAAGAGATGTTCAGGAGGTTGGAGGCTATCAGTTTGAGTGCTGGGACTTACTAATGAACAAGCCCATTTTAAAAAGGATGCTCCACCTCTACATCTTGCTTGGATCTCGCAATCCCTCTCCCTAACACAGCAACAACAGCAGACCTTTACTTTTAGGAAAGGGAGGAGCTTTCAGTTGCCATGCTTCACCATGCATCAGCTGTACAGTCCTGTTATAATGGACCCCATGGGGAAAGTGGAGCACTGTAATTAGAACAGGTGAGAGACACTTCCAACCTTCTGAAGGACCCTAGGCATAAGTGATAACAGTCACATGAGTGCAACCACTTGAGTTTGTTTAATTTTTTAATGCCAGACAACACAGAATGTGCTACAACAGACCACATGAATCTGATCTAATACCATACTGCTACCTAAAGGGGCAAGCTCCTTCCCCTTACCCTAAATAGTGTATTAATGCTGCTTCCCTTGTATTAGTGCAAGCATTTGTGAGGCCACATGGTGAGCTTATCAGAAAACTGATTTGGCTGGAACTAAGCCAGAAAAAAAAAAAAAAAAACCAACATAAAAACTGTTTCATTTTCAATCAGCATGGTTCCTTGCTCCAGAATATTGTGTGCTCCCTTGGCTACAGCCCAAAGGACAGGGCAAACGCATGGCAGAGGATGAAAGGGCAGGCAGGATCTCTCTTTTCAACAGAAGCCTGGCTTAAAAACACCAATGCCAGAGACGTGGTATATATTAAACAATCTGAATGGAAATGCTAGCCATGGACTGTACATCTTCTATCCTCAATTAAGATGTACTGAAAAAAAGGTCAACATTTCCTTAGTAATTAAAATCAGAGATACTTGGTTCAGCAAGTATTTGATCGTAGAGGAGCGCTTTTGATTTTCTTTAAGCGCATAAGTTTACTGAAGTGAAAAGTAACACTGTTCTTGTCATTCTAGAGGTGAAACTTGAAATAAATGGTGCACACTTCATAAAACTGAGAGCCTGCTTTGGAGACCAAAATAGGAGCTCTGCAGTCAGTGCTACAAAACATGAAAGCAATGGCTGGGTATGCTATTGCATGAATCATAGGTGGGGAGTGAATTAATCAGTGTAAAAACCTCAGTAGATAAAGTAGAGAAACTAAAGGATCTGCAGTTTGAATTGTTAATTTCATTGTCTTTTCAATATATTTCCACCATACAGCCAATATTTCATATCTCTCAAAGGCATTACCATTGCTCAGGGTTCTTCAGGGAAACTAACCACAGCTGAACTGCTTTAGTTTCACATACAGAGGACACATCTGCAACCAAAGCTTTTCAATTTCATTACTGACCAAAAAGCACAATCTAAATTCTTCAGTTCTATTTCTTCTGTAGTCACGTTTTTATGTGTATTCAAGACCAACATGATAATTTATCACGCAGAAATGGTTATGCAAAACTGTGTCTATTTCTACTGTAAGAGGGTGGGGGTGAGGGAACTTATGCCTTTCAACAAGAAACTTTAATGCGGAAAAACACAGTTTATTTTAAAATGTCATTCCTATGACATTTTTGCCTTTTTTGGAGACGCGTGGCTTGTTTAAAAGATACAAGTACTTTCGAGCCCACAGTTCCCCAGGGAAATGGAAATGTGAGTCCGATTTCTTGCAGTTGCATAAAAGCTCAAAAAACACAAGCATTAAATCTTAACTTTTTGTCTGATTATTGCCAAATGACAAACTTTAAGATCTTTACTCCTTAAACAACTTCCTTTCCTAAAACATCCTACCAACCAGGCTTCCCATGAAATAAACCCCCTTTTACTAATGGACTTGAAAAAAACACAATGAAGAAGTATTCTCAAATCTTGTAGCTCATTTAGATTGCTAATAAAAATCCTTTATCAAATGTCATAAAACCTGCGATTACAGCAACTGCTTTGTAGATGCTTGATTGAACCTGAAATGAAATTCAGGAGGTATTCAATGGTACATAAGGATTTAATTACATCCTTCCAACACTTGACATTATAGATATTCATAACACTGAATTTTGATCCCAGAATTTCTTAGATTTCAGCTGTGTCTTGAATGGAAATTCAGTTACATATTCAGTATAAGACATGAAAGAAAATAGGAAGAATTACTAGTATAAGTGTTTGGCTATGTAACAACCTGCCTTTGAAAAGGATGCAAAAGACATACATTACTGAGCTCTACAACATTCACTTGTGCAGGACTGCTGCAATGCCACTACTTGTATAATGAAAGGTAACATCTTTAAGGAAATGCATGCATTTGAAACTATATCCCTATTTCCTCCCATTCTCTGACTGCCAATGGCATTTACTTGCAACTGGAAGTTTCTCCTCTAGAAAGCAGCATCTCCAATATCACGGCATCCCCCCAGCATTAGTCCAAAAGAATTGGCAGCTGAAGGTACTATACCAATCTACATATTCTTCCCAGATTACAAAACTCTATTGGCCTTTTGTTCTTTAGTGCAAAAAGGGCATGGTTTTCTGCCTTCTCCCACCAGTCTACACACAGGTTTTCTCCACATCTTTGCCTCACTCATTCTGATTCAAGTGCTAATAACACAAGAGGGGCCTTGGTTTCTCCCACAACTTTAATCTGACCAGTCCAGTACAAAGGTGTTTCTAACCATAGGAAGTTCCCATTTTAATAAATGCAAGTTTCTAGTACTCTCACTATACAACATACATGAGATATAACAGTCACTCAACTCAGACCATAGGGGTAAAGAGGCCCCTAAGGATGCTTTGCAAAATAACATATAACCTATATAGTAACCAAAAAGAGCAATTGTTTGTGGATTTTTCTGTGGTACCTATTGCCTTTTTGTCTTCAGAGTTACAACAACATGTATGGTATACAAAATTGCACTTCTATGAGAAGCAGAAACAGATTGATCTTATCCTATTAAGAATGAAGTGGCAAGATGTTAATGCCCATAAATCCATGCTAGAAAAATAGCTGCATTTCACAGGTAAAACACATTTTTAAAATCCAAAAATGACAGAGCAGCCTTTATCATTGCAACACATAGATAAAAGAAGCAAATTAAGCACTTAGATATGATTCCTGTCACCTGAAATATCTAATGCAGCACTCCTGTCTCCTAACTTAAGTGCTCTTCCAGTGTTCTCTGCTGCACCGCTCTGTTAACTTTAAGTTCCATGTGATTTCTATATCTACAGAAACATGCACTCACATTACTGTGGCTACTCTTATAAAACGAACCTGCACACCACAAAGTCACAGTTCTGTAACGGGTGTTGCAAAGCCTATTATCATCAAGTAGTATTTAGGAAGAAATATACGTTTGAAGTGATATGACAAGTGATACTATAGTTAAGAAATAGGATCTCCTTCAAAAAAAGTATCAGTGATTCCAGAAAAGCAGAGGACACAAAAAATTCTGTTTTCCATCATACATATACTTATATACGTGTATACATACACATGTATGTATATACATGTGTATACATACACATCGCTAAATATTCCAATTTTTTATATCCAGTTCAACTGGGATTCTCTAACATATTATACAGATGAATAAAATGATAAAGATTCCTTGCATTCACCATTTTAAATAGATTAATTCCATTTTTAGCATGACAAAAACAAGGCAAAGAGATCAAGAAGTTATCCATAGTTTGAGGCTGGACTTACGTACATCACATTAATCTATACTTGCTAGACAATGCCGTGATTTCTAAAGTACTTTCTCCATTTCTGTATGTGCATTAATCTCACCTGCAACATATTTGAAAGATCAGCCTTTATCTTTAATGGTTACTTTTTGAAAAATAGAACAATGATCTCAATAGCAATTTACCCATGCTCCAAGTGACACATTCTATCTGTCCTTTCTAAATGAACACATAATGCATTTAATCAAGTAACCCTAGACCACACTGTTAATCAGTGCTGGAATATAATTTATCAGTACTTATTTCCAGTTCCATTTGCAAAAATAATTAATTAGCTTATGGAATTAATAAAAAGAATAAACTATGTTATTATCTGTCAAAAGTAATGCTAGACATAGCTCTTACTCATCTTTGGATATGCAAGATTCTGAAAAAAATTCTAAAATCAGACTTACATGTAACACGACCTTTTCTTAAGTGAATAATTAATGTTCAAATCAGGCAAAGAGATGTATTTTTTGAAGACTTTATGATAATCAGTCAGAATT
Source organism: Charadrius vociferus (assembly GCF_000708025.1). Classification (NCBI taxonomy): domain Eukaryota; kingdom Metazoa; phylum Chordata; class Aves; order Charadriiformes; family Charadriidae; genus Charadrius; species Charadrius vociferus. Next base: position 90,115 of record NW_009648784.1, on the reverse strand, counting down.
TCTGCAGTGCTCCCCAAGTATGCACTAGAAAATAAATGGCTACATAAAATGCACATGGCAAACAAAGATTTGAAAAAAATCTGATATATTTTGATTGCATAAGTGGCAATAGGATATTTCCTACAAATGACAATGGAGAATTTATCTGCCAGCACTAGTACTGCGGACATAAGATGAAGGATATAAAATATAACACATTACAGAATGTTAAGGCTTAGCACATTTTGAAAGTTTTTGGTCAAATCCTATAAATACAGGACTTGCTTTAGTGGAATCAAGATTCCAAATAAGGGAATAAAAATTAATAATCACTTTGAACCCCTTAGTCATACTGATCTTCACAGAAGATCAGATTATTTGCTAATAATATTACCTAAACATACCTGTTCTGTTATGCAGAAGGCAGTACCTCATGCTTACAGAAAGCTGAAGTTACCTTCAAAAAGGTTCACTCAAGTGTCCCTCACAACATGAGGCATGAAAAGTCATTAGAACAGTGGAAGCTGTTCACTGTTTAGCAGGACTAGGCCTTTATTTCTTAAATAGGAAAGCAAATATTTTAAGTAACCAAAACACAATCTAATTTTCAAGACAGTCACAGAAACTGTTAAGTTGAATATGAGGTAAAACAGCAGGGAATTCAGAAGACAAAACTGCCAGATGACTTTTGAAGTGGGTAACGTATCACGTTACAAGAATTAGACAAACAAAACCAATCAAAATGTGCTCTATTAATCACCTGAAATTCCTCTCCAGATTCAAAACACTGCAAGTCATTCCAACTTTGAAATTGAAAAGATTTAATATCACAAGAAAAAACGACAATTTTATATTTCCTGCTAAAGCATCTCCCTCTTCCACATTCAACCTTCGCTGTTCCACAGGAAGGGGAGAACCAGAGAAGCCAATTCCTTGTATAGGGGCTGGAGAAAGGGAAGAAGAGAGAGGAAACCCTCTGGAACACCAAAAAAACATGGTGCAAACCAGCAAGATCAACAGTGGTCATGAAAAGACTCTTGTTAGTCCCCCCCTTGGGCTCCTAGTTTGCTAGTATCACAGAGGACACCTTTCAAAGCTTACTTTTGTGTCGTGGTTTGGCCTCAGGCAGCAACAAAGAACCACAAAGCCGCTCGCACAACTCCCACAGTGGTGGAAAAAGAAATTGTCAGGGCAAAACTCGTGGGTTAAAATAATGCAATTTAACAGAACAGCAAAAGGAAAGATGAAAACGCGATTACAGTACCGCTGCGAAGCGCACCGACCGCCCCCTCACAGCTGCGGCCGACCTCCCCCCCCCGAGCGGCAACTGCTCCCCTCGCCCCGGCTAGCGCCTCTTATAGCCCGGCGGGGATGACTCACGCGGGATGGAATACCTGCACCCTGCCGGCTCCCGGGGAAATTAACCCCATCCCTGCCGGAACCAGGACATTTTGCAAGTTTAACTCCATGGTCACCCCTACCTTATCATATCTCTTCCACAGATTCATCACGCTCTAGCTTAAGGTTACTTAAGTTCTGATGATGATATTCCTTTTCATTCAGCTTAGACCATAGAGTTATGTCATTATACAGTGAGACATTAATTACTGTTCAGTAAAACATAAGTCACCAAAAAGCATCTGCCTAAAGATAATGAAGCCCGCATCTGGTTAAGGATTCAAGAGAAAAGGAAAGTACAATTATCTTACAAATTCCTGAGGATGGACAAAATATGTAATTCACATCTAAATCACAAGTATTTGCTTTCTTCTTTCTCACAAAACAAAAAGTAATCCTCAAACGAGCCATATTTTATTTAAATTTACTTTGCATACCTCTCAATTATAAATATTTACCTTGTCATATATCTTCATGATTATACTGACATCAATAACGACAACAATCGAGTCTCACAAAAATAATGCCTCAAAGGGGATATTAAACAATCAGTGTAGAGTAAATAATTAGTTAAAATAAGTTTATTATTCTGGAATTAATCTTTGATTATAGGCATATAGTGAAAACATCAACCTATATTCACACAGCCGTTGAAATGCAGTCCTGGATGTTTTATTGGAAAAACATGTGTCCCCATCACTTGGATTAAACAAAATCCTTCAGCAAATTTTGTATCTAGTTTGTGAATCAGCTAGGATATGATAGGCACTGCAGCAAGGCTCGTCATCTGTTTACCCAGTATTTCACGCATGCCGGCCAGCATGTTGATCTTCTTTAAAGCAAGGCCATTCCGAGAAGTTGGTGTTTACTTACAGCAGTAAAAGAAACAAAATCCCTCATCAGGGTCCAGCCAAGTAAATTCAAGCCCACATAAGCTTTCCAGTGACCACATGGGGCAGTACAGGGCACAGGACATGCTATTTCCATAACACAGGTCTCTGTAGCTATGCTTAAATACAGATTTCCATTACTGTATTATTTCTCTTTCCACACCTTTAGGTCAAGATAACTAGTTGTAATAACACAAGACATCTCTTGTTGCAGCTGCAGCTCCAACCTTTCACATATTTCACACAGCAAAGAGAGGGAATGCAAACAAAATATTTCTCAGAGTAATCATGAATACATAAGAACTGTCATATTATGAGTTCTCTTCTTTACATAATATACTGGAAAGTACATGGAATAAGTAGGCAGATACTTGGGACTTTCCCCCCACACACTTTGTGGCAAGTGGAAAATCTCTGGTATGGTTTACTTCTGCAAGTTAGCAATCACCTTTACTATAAAAATGTAAGACAACTTTGTTTGAAGAATACTTGAAGATTTTTATGTTAAAAAACAATTGTATATATGACTGGAAGCAGACTCACCGATCAATTTCCAGTCATTTTCGTTCAAGCTTGTTATTCATGTAAACAATTATAGAAAGCTAGAATTATTTTCTAAATGCATCAGTATGATGCAGGACTAAGATACACTTTGCTTTGTCTAACGGAAAGAGCTTTTAGGCTGTGAAAAACGCTAGTGATGGAATTGTCAACCATTCAAACAAGTAAATAGCTTTTTTCCTCTAAATTATGCTTTCAGAAGATTTTCATAGCTATTTAAACTCAGTCGCTCACCACTTGTGAGTCGTTACTTCTGTTAAAGGTTCTTTCTGTCATTTATGTCCAGAAATCTTTACCTTCAGCTCCTAGGAAAGTTCTGAGATCCACAAGTCTGCATATTTCTCCAGACTCTCTGAACCTGAACTTCAGACACTGAAACCTGGCAAGTACAGCCTTCCACCAACATCTCAATACTGTTTAATACATCAATCCCAGCCAGGTCAACTGACATCTGAAGAACACTCAGAAGCCTACAGCCTGCTGGCTGTAACTCAGGAGGCTCCCTTCTCCATGTAACGCAAGAACCTGCCTCCACAGCCAGTCCTTTAGAGAGAGACTTTCTCCCATCTGAGCTCGTTATACTCCACATCTGCCAGAAAGAGCTACTTGCACAGTACTATCAGATGCCTGTTAGAGCTAACTCCCCAGGACAATAGGTAAGTGAAGACTGAAAAGGCCGGACTGACAAAAATGAACCGGGATTCACATGCCCTTGTGGGACAAACTAACACGTTATTTTGTAAATGGAAAAGGCTAGTAAGTGGTAGGTCATTAGAAAAGATTTCCTAATGGGACAGTTTGTCAGGCTGCAAGTAACCTGCTAACTTGGGACTATATTGTCTTGTTGGTGTCACTGTATCGGCTGGAGAGTTTAATAAGTCATTCTGTCTCTAGCTGCTTACTGTTGTCCTTCTTGAAATAGGGTGCCACACCTTCCAAATCTGCTGCCTATTTGCTTGTATGATAATACACCCTGGCCCATTTTAGTAAGAAAGAAAAGTTGTGTCAGAAGAGTTATACTCCTACTGTTTAAACTAACCCAGCTTATTTTTTTCTCTAATGGGTAAGAAATCGTTTATGTCATGGACCTTCAGGAAAACAGGAGTGCTGGTAACCTCTGTCAGTATAGGTGGAACTAGAACAGGACATGCATCTAGACTTAATGTTCAGTTTCAGAAGGCCACATAGTTCTTGCTTTTTCTTTTCCTTAAAGGTGCACATAAAGTTATTTGTTATTCCAGTATTAATCTGAGTATCATATTTCCAGTTTTAAGATGGGAATAGAAATATCCCTTTGCTTCAGAGGAATGTTGTGAAAGTCAGCTGGTTGATATTTACTAACCTTTTGTATATCCATGCTAAGCACCACAAAAGCCTACAAAAATAACAGTTCTGTGTTCATTCTGTCCTAAGGACAGAGAGCAGAAAAAGCACTGACTACTCTTCAAACCATGAAAAAAAATATAAATAATAGCTTTGCACTAAATGTATGCAATCTTTTAATTAATATATTTTGATATATTAAAGCACATACACAAATAACCATAACAGCTACCAATTTTAAAAAATTGCACAAGCAAGTGTGATTTCTTACGATTAGGAGTAATTTCCTATTAATCTTAGCAAAGCTACTTCAGTCAAGTTCTTTGTGATTAGAAGGCACCTTTGACTAAACCACAATAGTCTGGACTAAGCAATCTGGACTAAACCACAAGTATACTGCATGGTGACAAATGGTATATACACTGAGGAGAGATGTTTGGGTTAGTATTTTCTGAACATTCTAAGTTTACAGAGCATTCTAAGAGCACAGTGTAACAGATGGAAGGAGAGAGTGTGTCCTGATAAATTACATACATTTCTGTTCCGATTTGAATTGTAAATACCATGTTGATACAAGTTACCCTGTGATTAAGTTGCAGTACACGCTTACGTAATCTTCTGCTAATGTGAAGTGTTGAAAAAAATGCTCTCTGTTAACTAGAAGCATGACAGTTATTTGAATGCAAGTAAAAAGCAGTTAATAGAGATGTCTTTGTAAACAGATTTTGATGGATTTAGCTCCATCGTTTATAAAACCAAGAGACTAAACATAAAGTGCAATTAGGATATTGAATGTCTTCAGTACCAAATCCCTTGTGAATTGCTATGTGAAATATGGAAGCTGTCACTCAGAATTAACAAATATCACATTTCAGTATTTTACAGAAACAACAATTTTTTCCCCACTAATCTCTATTAATGCAAATTTTGGAAACATTTCATCTCCCAGTTCCTTGAAATGAAGGTATCCAGCACAGTGAATATAAGGCTGGGCAGTTGAAACTAAAGTCTGCTTTTAACTCTTGATCCAGACTTCCACTTTCACTTTGGGTGAGCCCAGCGGCATCCAGACTGAAACTGGGAATTATTTCCATCTTACGGATTTGAGTGTGCACCTTGACTATGTAATGGGAGGAGACTGGGTGGGCACTGTTACCTGGAAGTATCATGGGCAGGAAACCCCGTCACATAGGATGGAAACTATCTCATGCAGTGCAGGTGCAGCCTTGAACAATCTGTCTTGGACAAAAACCTTGCTTAAATTCTAAAGCCTCTTTATTTAGTGAGGAAAAAATGCAATCAACAGGTTAAAGACTAAAATTAAATAATCACTACAGCCACGAACCATAAACTGCTGTAACATTATGCAAGGTCTACTGTCCAATGTCAACTGACACACAACTAGCTAGTTAGAAATCATCGCTTAAAAAGTTATTACTGCATGACCCATATTTTATGTGCCTGCTGACATGTCCCAGGAGTTATATGCAATGTACAGGCTTTCACAAACAAATGTAAAATCCTGTATTCTGACCTTCTCTTCAAAAATCTCATATTTCCACACTGCCTGCACAAGTAGAATGTCTCAAAATGCACATAATCAAACCTTCCCTCTGTGTTACTGCACTCACAGGGTCTTAAGAGTTCTTTAAAAGAGAAAGGTCATAAATTGCCTTCTATTATGTAAGCACAAGATTGAAAACTCCTCTATTGTAAACCTTCCTTTTATTCAAAAAATACAGTAGTACGGTAGAATTGACTTTATGAATTGAGAAATTTCTAAAGATGTTTGCAAATAAGTGTCCTACAGTACTGTGATATTTTCTTTTGTATCTCAGAGCCAAAAGATATTTTACTTTAAATTACTCACTAATAGAAATAGTTTTATTATCTTTGTAAAGCCATTTCCCTCAATGCAGAAAACTGTGAGATGGGCTCCCTCTAGAGTCTTATCTCTGATACAAACTTTGAATTACAAAAGATTGCACAGGTCATTTACATGTGCTTACATCCTACTTAGTTCCCTTCCAAAAAAAAGTTCTGAGATACCACTACTGAAAAAAAACTTCACACTCCTAGTTAAATAGGTTTATGTATTTGCACAGATCAATTAAATTCTAACGCCGAGCAGTAAATTTTGCTCTTCCATGTATCTATCACAAGATCTAAATAAATTGAGATACTTCAAAAACCTGAAGCTAAGCTTAGAAGTGGAATCTATCTGTATTTTAAAAAAATCTTTAAATAAATGCATTATGTACATGTAAAAATATCCCTTTCCCCTTGAACACCTCTTGAAGTTGTTTCAGTAATTCAAGTAGAACTCTCAGCCATCTGGAGTTTGATCTTGTTTGATTCAGGTCAGTGGATGCTTTCCCACTGATACAAGGATGAGAACATGCAAGCAGATTATTAGCTCCACAGTAACTAGAGAAGGGCATAAAAAATGTGGGTGGACAACTTTTGCCATCAACTAGTGAAGACTGTATTCTAACCCATACTCGTGGAAGATCTATTCTTGTCTTCCACCGAGAAAACACTGAATGTGGAGGGTGGATGGTGAGCAACAGAGTGAGACTGGGCTGTGTTGTCTTTCCCCCACCAAATACGCCAGGGAAGCAGACCTGAAGCAGCATAGATGGGGCAGTATCAGCAAAACGGGCTGAATCAGGGAAAAGACTGGCCTCATTAGTTTTTTTCCCCTAAGCAAAGTGAAATCATATTGTGAATCTGAGGATATAGTCCCTGACACAATTCCGTTAGCAGCTCCATGAAAATATATGGCACCTCTTTCTCCACCTAATACAAGCAGCAGTGATGAACCCTAGGGACAAGGAATACAACAATTTTACAACAATGGGCTGTTTCATTTCATTTTCTATAAACTGGTAAAACAAAAGAAATGAACAACTGGAAGAAAAAAAAAAAGAAAAACATTTGAATGTATAAAATCCCAGTGTTAATCTAGCACCTTCCCAGCCTTGTGTTTTTATGTTTTGTTTCCCGTTCATTGGGAAAGAAAACACAAAGCTTTGTCTTCAGAAATATATATTACATTGTAGATATGACAGGCTCTTCTAGAACAAAGAGATTATTAGTTCCTCATAAATATGACAATTACAGTTAGGTAATTAACACAGCTGAACATACATAAATCACAACCAAAATAAATGTGGATTAAAAATCTGTCATTGACAGAGATATAACAAATCGTAAAAGCTTCCCTCATTTCCTAATACTAGGCTTCACGCTCTTGTTTTGCACTACAGTTCTAGATCTAAATTCATATTGTACTTCAAAAAAAAAAAAACAAGAAACCAATTAGCACATCACTAGATTAAGATGGCTATTAAGTTTTCTTCAAAACAGTTAAGAACAGTTTTCAGATCATTCGTTTCCCCACTGCAGATTATCAGTTAATTTACATTTTCCCTTTGCAATCTACTGGGTGCATTGCTAGGGCTGGTATCATAGTCATCCTCTGCAGAGTCTGGCAAGAAAAAGGTATAGCGAGTAAAGAGTCTGATGCCTTGACTGTCTCAGTCTTCCTTAAATTCTTAGGCTGAGCACAGAAAACTGTCTGTACAATCTCTTAACAGTTGCACTGCTTAAAAGAAGAATACAGTTGAACGGCATCACGCAGGCCCTTAGGCTTTCGGACATGTATATGCCAGAGTTCAGTCAGTTAAAAGCACTGCAGGCTTAGAGAGCAAAAATATTCTATAAAATATCCTCATTTTTTTAAAATCACCTTATATTAGTGAGTAAGCACCAAGACAAATAGAAATAAATGCATTATGTCATATTTTCCTTTCTTTATGCTTCAGTGCAAAATTACACATGTAATTGCACCACACAAATTTTTGTTACTAATGCATTAAGACTTCCTTCTAGTTTTACCTATTAATAAAACAAGCTAGCATCTGTTATTATGGGTTGGAAAGGATTATCAAATACAACATCACATAAGTTTTCGAACACAAAATTAATTCAAGACCATCTATAAAGCTCACTCTGCCTTGAATTTGTATTAACTTCCTTTCTTCTTTCACAGGTCCTACAGCTCCCCACCAGCTGGGTAAAAGACGGGGCTTGAGGTTTTTTTAGTGTGCTTGGAAGGTAAGTTTTTAAAAAATAAGCAAAGGAATGAATCATTATCAACATAAATTTCTTCAGGGAGAACCCTTTTTGGTAGCTCCATATTTTATTTAAAAGGGTTTCAGTCAATGTGCATCCCAAAACCTGAATGTACTGCATCACACAATACACCATCAGAAAGCGTAGTGACATTTAGTCTGTGATTAAAGTAATTTTATGACAACCTACAAAAAATATGTTCAAACATGAATAAATTAAGTAGTTACTCTAAACCACTTGTCTATTGATTTCCTTAGGAAATCAACAGCCACACCAGCCAACCCACTACCCTGCCTCCATCAGGATAACTTTGCAGCTCCAAACTCTTACTGCAGCTAGTCAGCAGGCTGTTTGGCCTGGGGCTGTGCCGAGGCTAGGCATTTAATATACTCAATCCAAAACTAAGGCAGCACACTTCCGGGAGCTCTGATTTGTCGGGTAGACAGGATGGAGTCAAAGCAGAAGGATCTGAGCATTAAATTGCTGCATAAATTGCTGAGATGAGCACCATGCTTTCTCTCTTCCTAGAAGGCAACAGTTAAAAACATCCCTTTCAGCTGAGTCTGGTACCTTCTGATCCAGCGCTCTTTGTAACACTACTACTGCTAATCCATCCCACCACCACTGAGATCAGCACATTGGCATGAGCACAACTCCTCTGTGCTGCAGTCAAACATCCTTCACTTTACCAGTGGCAGCCAAGACCATAGCAGGAAAGCAGGTCCAGGTGGGACCTGGCCGTAGGTGGGACCCAGCCCCAGGTCCCACCACAAGACCATGCACACTGGCAATGCCCTGTTCCCACAAAACTGGGATCTGCCCACATCTCGGCTCTGCCGTTGTTCCAGGCCAGGACCCAGCTGCTTGAGTGCAGGCCCACAGCTGCCCTCGCCAGCCATCACCCAGCACAGCCACACGGCTCAGCTTCAACTACAGCACTGGTTCAATACTGATACGAAAGTTGTTTACTGTAAAAGCAACTACAAAGCTCTTAGTAAGTATTGCATTTTTGAGCAAGTGCCAAGCAGTTAAAAATTGCTTACATATTTACAATAAATATCAAAGACAGTCAGGGTTGAAGCACGCTGATTTACAATCTATGTATGAATGCTAGTTTACATAACAAAAATGAATCACAGTAACTTTGGCTTCCAGCATATTCTGATAAATTCTTGGATCACATTAATGCATTATGGCATTTCCACAGCTGTTAAATCTATTACCTCGATTGTACAGACTTAAGTTCTGCAAACATTCACACACACAAACATCCTCTTTCTTTTTTTTTTTTTTTAAGTACAAAGCACTTCAGTGCAGTCATGGTTTTTTTAAACAAATGCATACGAATGCAAAGTGCATACAGAACTGAGAACGTGTGCTCAACTCCTCTAACTTTGAAAATATTTTCTTTCATAGCAATCCTAGTAATATCCTTATTATTTGCTTGTGTAAGAAATCACATATTATTAGAACCTTTCACCTTAAACATAAATCGAGGACAGAGTTAAAAATCAAACATAAACATCTTTTTTCTTAATTCAAATACTATTTAGTAAAGAAGTTGAAGTAAGATGAGATTTCCAGAGTTGTAAAGAGGACACCGTGACAATTCCCAGTGAGTTTATTGAAACTCGTGCCACTTCACACCGTAGGAAAAGCAGTTCTCTGTTCAGGATCCAGCCTAGGAATCCAAATGGGCATTGAAAACCTTGTATTTTGACTTTAGTACACACATTTATTGTGAGTGCAAACTGACTGAATTGACAGATGCTTTAAAAAGCCAGTGTTTATTAGAAATCTTCGCTTTATTACAATTTCAGCATAGAACTTAAAACTATATGATGATTCAGAGCACGAATTAGGTATCTATTTACGGATCATGAATTTTAACAGGAGCACAGGGAACAACATGAAAGGAATATAGATAAAAATGCCATTGACATCAGTTTTAAATTAACGAGCCAAGATTAGTTGGCTATCGTTACTTAGGCTCATTAAGGATATCTGAATGTGAATCACAAGAAATTTAAAATAATATATTGTGTTTATCTGTCAGGCTTTTAAAACATTTTTGTCTCATCAGAAATTATAATACAAAGTAAATAAATGCACAATGCAAATAAATCCATTTAAAATTCTCTGTGCTATTTCAAAGACTGAAACTGCATCACCCCATACAGTCAGATGTATAAGCAATGATATATGTCATAGCAGTGGAAATGAATGCTTTTTCTCACAATGCCGCCTTCAGAATTCAAATGAAGCATGATACCTAATACAAAAACCCCATTGTATGTTGACAGCTATAATACAGGTAGAAGAGGTCATGTTAATACAGCACATAAGTGTATGCAATTGGATGTTCCAGTTATTCTAGAACATGTCTATAATGAATAAACCTCTATCTGCTTGCAATGCGGAAGGGGCAGCATCACCATTGCAAAGAACAGCAGTCAAACACCTGTTCCATCCTTCAGTGGTAAAATACTAAATAAAACCAAAATAATGACCTATGTGCCCCAAGGGAGGATGATTTTAAATCTCAGTGACAACAGAACAGTTGTTTCTAGTCCACAAACTAGCTGCCACACAGTTTGCTCCTACTGTGTATGAGAATATAGAATCATAGAGTCACAGAATAGTTCGGGTTGGAAGGGACCTTTAAAGGTTGTCTAGTCAAAACACCCTGCAATAAGCAAAGACATCTTCAACTAGATCAGGTTGCTCAGAGCCCCACCAACCTGAACTTGAATGTTTCCAGGGATGGGGCATCTACCACCTCTCTGAGCAACCTGTTCCAGTGTTTCACCACCCTCAGTGTAAAATATTTCTTCTTTATATCTAGTCTAAATCTTCCCTCTTTTAGATTAAAACTATGACCCCTTGTCCTATTTTAACAGGCCCTCCGAAAATGTTTGTCTCCATCTTCCATATAAGCCCCCTTTAGGTACCGAAAGGCTGTAATAAGGTTTCCCCTGAGCCTTCTCTTCTCCAGGCTGAACAACCCCAACTCGCTCAGCCTGTCCTCATAAGAGAGGAGCTCCAGCCCTCTGATCATCTTTGTGGCCCTCCTCTGGACCCGTTCCAACGGGTCCATGTCTTTCCTGTGCTGAGGACTCAAGAACTAGACACAACACTCCAGGTGGG
>NW_009648784.1:71836-78431 GCF_000708025.1 Charadrius vociferus | reverse complement strand
GCACTCAATCCCCCTCTCTAGGACATTGACAAAGATATTAAACTGGTCCCAGTATGGACCCCTGAGGGACACCACTTGTCACCAATCTCCATCTGGACATTGAGCTGTTGACCACTACCCTCGGCATGCAAACATCCAACCAATTCCTCATCCACCAAACAGTCCATCCATCAAATCCATAACTCTCCAATTTAGAGAGAAGGATGCTGTGGGGCACCGTGTCAAGGACCCTACAGAAGTCCAGACAGATGACATGTGTAGCTCTTCCCTTGTCCACTGACGTAGTCACTCCATCATAGAAGGTCATGAGGTTGGTCAGGTAGGACTTGCCCCTGGTGAAGCCATGCTGGCTGTCTCAAGTCACCTCCCTGTCCTCCACATGCCTTAGCACAGTTTCTAGGAGAATCTGTTCCATGATCTTCCCAGGCACAAAGGCAAGGCTGGCAGGTCGGTCAGGGGTCCTATTGATTAACTTGAAGAGCTGGACGTTTGATATGTAGAGATTTGTTGAAGACGTATGGTTTCCACTACACACTGCATGTTATAGTTCAGGTTAGAAGAAATGCAACAGCCATGAAGAAATACTGAGGCAGAAAGACAAGTAGAATGTAATTGTGACAGACTTGTACGTTGACAACAGGGGGTACCCTGCATAAATAGCACCATACAGCCACATCATAAATGCCTTGCTCTGAAGAGCATTTACAAGCATAATGATCATGATGTCAAAGGAACTACTTTTGTGAATAAATGTCATCAGTGAGAGTAAAAGATCACAACCCAAGCCATTAATATGCAAAATACTACTCTTTAAATGACTAATCTAATATGACCCCAGCAGTCACTTTCACTGCCTTTGACAAGCATGATTTGATATCCTCTAGCCTAAAACCATCCAACTCTGCCTCCTCCAACCCAATTTGCCTAATCACTGACTCTGCTTGCTCCTTTTCAATTTCTGTCTCTACTTCCTGTGAGTACAGCTTTTCCTAGCCCCAGTAGCTAAATTTGGACTAAAAGGCAGACAGGGAATAACTGCAGTCTCTAAAGAGCACAACGCCCAGGCATAAACCCATGAATGGAGAGCAGAAAATCTGTGCTTCAGCCTGCATTAAATCATTCAGCCACACGCACAGACACACACACTAGCAGACCTATATGCTAAGGAATGAGAAAGCTGTGCAGTGAAGGGAGGAAGCAGGACAAATACAGACTTGTCTCATTTTGTCCTAATTCATATAATTGGCTTGACGTCGAACAACTTAACTTGCTGTTCATGGGCCATAGCCATAGGCCATAGTTTGTGAAGATGGGAAATATTAGTACTGTAGTAAGAATGCTTTGTTTTGTTTCCGAACAGTGCCAGACAGCTCAGAATTGCTAAAAGAGGGCCAGTGCGGCGTGCAAAGTGGCAGTAAGTCAGCAGAACTAGAGTAAGATGCGAAAAATGTGAAACCCCCAAAGACAAGTTTAAATAAGAAGCAGCAAGCCCATCTTGCATATTGCCTAAATACTGTGAACATTAACAATGGCTTCCATTTGTTTGCTCTTGGTTTGTTGGGGGTTTTTTTGCACATTGACAGAAGACTGGCACAGCCATTCTTTCAAAAAATGACACATCCATCCTCATTTTTAAAGGTTTCTGCTTTGGTTTTAGACTTTTGGACGTTGTTGTTATTCTTCTGCACTCTTCAATAAAAACTTCTTCAAGGATACTAGGAACTGAATCATCAATATTAAAGCATCAACTGTTGAAATACTCGGACAACTCCACCATCTGCTAACACTGTGGCCGTTTGCATGTCCCCCCCAGTATGTGAAGTCTCACTTCAGGAGATGTGGAGCTCTTTAAGACCTGATTGTGTTTATGGATGCATTGTATACAAATTAGTCACCCTTGTCCTTAAATTATTACTGAATTAGGAAAAACCGTTCATTCATGATAGAGTAGGGGGAAACATGAGTTTTGGAATCAAAACTAAAAATTTTTAACCTTTTAGTGGACTATAGCAAAGTCATCTCTGAACACCTCTTCAGCTAAGACGTCTGAAAATCCTGTAAAATACTGTAACTCGAAGCTTATTTCTACAAAACAAGTTATCCTGTTTAGACCTACAAAAGCATCAGTGTTAACACTTCATGTCCTTATAATAAACTGTGCGTTAAAACAGGTGTAAAGATTTCTGGGAGGCCATTAGGAAACAAAATGAGGTGCAAATCCCTGGAACTTACAGGAGAAAAAATACTCTATGACACCATGATCAGGAATTCAAAAGATCAACCACTGGCAGACCAAGTCAGACAGAAAGTACATTTCTGTGTTCAAGACCTGTAAAGAAACCCTTAGACTGTGAAGTATACTTTACAGGAAACTTCTGCCCCCACAGTCATACCTCATTTTATCTCTTCATCTTTTCTCAACTGTCACAAACTGTCCTTCTGACAAGCACCTTGCAAACAGCTTTTCAATTGCATCAGAGAATCTCCAAATACACTTGAAAGTTACAGTCAAATAAAGCTCTGCCTGTTTATAAGACCACACTGCATTTACGGAAGATTCTGAAAGTTTGCTACCGAGGCTATGGAATTCCTGGTGGGCTCCTTTGGATTTTTAGGGTTTAGTTTGAATTTGGCAGGTAGCTTTCATTTGTGCAAGCGTTCCTCAGGAATTCTGCCACTAGGAATGACTGAAGAGACATATCCTTTCTACTCACACCCCTTCTGCTGCCAGCTCCACATACCCTGATTTCACATTGATTCTCCAGCAGCCTGCAACAGGAATTAGTCTGCAGGCACCATGGCTTGAAAGAGTTGTATCCTATGACACTTTCAGCATCGAGGAAATAGTTTGCTGGAAAAGGCCTGACTAATGAATGGAAAAAAATAAAACCCAGTTCCTCCTAAATTGCCCACCATGCACCATACAGAAACCTTCAAACTGCTGCAGTCTACTTTAGCTTTTGATCGTCTTTAAACTGCTAGCAAGAACAAAACACTTACGTGACAAAAATCGGTAAAGTTAAAAATGTGCTCAAATTAACAGAATTTCTGCTCAAAATCCTCTTCATTAACAATTATTGCATATTTCACTGCAGGAAAAAAAAAAAACTAAATCCTTAGGAGAGCTGAATGCTAATTTTAAAGCAATCAAAAATGCATAGATGTTTTAAATTACAAGAAATGGTTCTGCAACATCTTGACTATTTAAACAGAAGCAGACGGTTTACATGGCTTTACTGCTTAATTAAACATTTTATATATTCTATAAAATGATATCTGATGGCATTCTTTCCAATTGGCTTACTAAATTTAAATTACAAAATAATTTTATGTATGCACCATATTAACCAGAACATTCATTAAATTATTCATATTCAACACAAACTTACCAACCTAGTTTCTTATTTCTAATACATGTGAAAAATCTAATTGTCCATCTCTTTCCTATTTCTTCTTCATGATAATGCTAACATTTTTTCATAATTCTACTGGGTTCCTTTATTTTAAATAGTCCTAGTTTAAAAGCCAATATTTTAGATTTTCCCTTCCTATCCCCTTTACAAAATAAAAAATAGCAAAACAGGAAAAATAAGATGGAATTTATTTTATGAAGACCTTAAAACCAACTCCAAACAAGAAATAGGTATGGATGCTACTATGATACTAAGATACAAGTACTGATGAGTGTAAAAGATTTGAGAGAGATTATAATGAAGAAGGTTTAATGAAATTGCTCAGAAATCATGTCATGAAAGAAAGACAACTGGGAAAAGGTACGCTGTCCCCAAGTTCCCCAGGGGGAAATAAAATCAGGTTACATAGTTCCACAAAGCCACAATCACATAGTTGGAAGAAAAAGAGGGATGCAAAGAAAAGACCAAGTATAGCAGGTAAAGTTTTAATAGAATCTTTACTGAGTACAAATTTGATGCAGTAATTCCAGCAAAAGGAAGGGTTTCAAAATTATTATTTAAAGTTACTGGCATGACTTTTTAAAGCTGATTCAGAACAAACATAGTAGAAGGCAGAAGTACACAAAACAATAATATAATCACTGAGACAGGGGCTTGTTTAACTGTGTGACTACTGAAGACAAGCTTAGGTTAGAATGAACTTCGTTCTGTTATCATGGCTTATACTTCAAATTTGCGAGAAAAGGTAACATCATTCATTGCGTACATAAGTGGCCCTGCTGAGTTACATTTCAGTACGATCTGACGTAAGCAGATGACAAATGCCTATCACAAAGTGAAGCATGAAGTTGCTTTTAAGTGACTTGTGAGTCATGTAAAGTCATCAGTGTTGCAAGTCATTACACCCTCCACATAAATCAAAAGCTCTAGCATTAGGGCATGTTGCACGTTTTAAGCTACAGCAACTTTTCCTCGTTCTTTCTGAGCACTTGTTCAGCACTCTGCCACTCAGAACTGCACTTTGGGGCCCTCACCTGCTCCTCTTGACCCAACACAAGCCCACACCAATGAGCAGGGGAGCAAACAAAAACATTAGTAGGTATTCCTTAATTGATTAAATGCAGCTATGTCACAGCACAGTTCTGTATATATGACCAGTACAGTGTAGAAAGACAAATAACCCTATTTTTCCATCTAGACATGCAGACATATATTTTGATTAAAAAGAGCAGTTGCAAAAAAAACCCAAAAAACTGAAGCATATTATTGAGTTAATCAGAATATCAACTTGAAAAAAAAATTGCAGTAATATGATAAAACTAGGATAGTTAGCTGTTAAAGTGATCTGAATCCTTATGACTAAGAGTGTCTGCTCCCCATCTCCTTTAACACTCAAATAAGGCATTCAAAACGACTGGCAAAAGGAACAGCAGAATAACTCACAGAACTCACTACCATTAGGAATTAAAGCAAATACTTCAGTGTGTATTTTTAGACATGCATTGTTTTCAAAAATATAACATTAATTTAAATTAAGTTAAAATTATTAAAGTTTTAATCATGACTGAAGATCAAGAAATGCCTATTCTTGTATTCCTCTAGCTAAACAAGAAAGCTTTTACACTTTTCCACAATATATCATGCCTTGCCTTCCAGCGCATTTGCGTTCAGAGAGAGAACTGATTTCGCTTACCTAGCAGTTGCTTATAGTCCTCTAAGTGAAGCTTGGGCTGAAAAAAAGGAAGCAACACTTGACAGTTAGTTACAGTAACCTTACTGAGGACATATTTCATATGTTTTAGCATGCATTCTTTCCTTAATACCCCTGAGAGACTTTATGTATCATCGTGTGCTAAATGAACTCTTAACGATGGCAAGACAATATCCCCACCCCATCTGGGAGATCCTAAGTCACTGAACACCACATAGAGATAAATGTTGCAAAAAAAAAAAGTCAGTCCTTCTTTAAGAAGTCTCATTTAAATCCTGAAAACTGAAAATTAAAAACAAAGGAACCATCCACTAACCTACCATGTCACATAACCATTAGGAAGGAAATACAAATTTTGCAGCAGATATGTTTTTCAGCATTAGTCTGACAGATGTTTTGATTTCTGTAAGTTTGGAATAACATGAGAATTATAAACTAATTTCTCAGGTGCAGTCTACTGGAGTATAGTATTTTTGTCTTTGTTGACTAAACAGCTTTTGTCCCCAATATTTCACAATGAAAACATTTGTTCAGACAGCTAAGACTGAGAAGTAAACACAAAAAACATAAACCAATCCACTTTCAACCACAGCCTTAGGTGCTTCTATGTCAGTTTGACATCAGCTGAAGTACCTAACTCATGTTTGGTTTTGTCTGTATAAATGAGAGTAAGTTCAGAGAGTGAATCATGACACTATTTGACATAATTTCAAACAAAGCAAGCATGTGGAGGGGCAAACCGCAAGAAATTCTGGATTATAGACATTGCAATATAATCCAGAATTATCTTTAAAATAGATAATTCTTGCAAAGATTTCTTGCAATGTGTATGCGTTAGAGAACCTGCTCTCTAGGCCGTGTTCATAAAACTAAGTATGTTTTTGTCTCCAGAAATAATAACAACTGGCAGCAAGCACAATAGTCCTTAACCATACCTGAACTTTCAAAAGAAGTCCACCCCATCCCCCAAAGCACCCTACCTACCACTTCCCAACCCCTTCCCAACCCTCAGCCTGACACCCTGCACTGAGCTGTTCGCCTGACCCCAGTGCGAGGAGCGCCCAGTGCCCTCTGGAAGGGACACAGCCACCCCAGTTACACTTCGCATGTTATTTGCCCCACTGTCCTCCGCCCAGCGGGAAGAGCTGCGTTCGGCGGGAAGTCCCTCGGCAATGTCTTAGGCCTGTTTGATTTCAGCCAGTTATGCCACTGTGGACGCGTGTTGGAGCGGCAAGTGACTGACGGGGGGAGACCACCGCGGTCCGCCCACCTGCCCTCGGGAGCCTCTCTCCACCACCAGCCTCGCCGAGGCGAGGGCAGCTCCCCGAGCTGCAGAGAAACGCCCCTGGGAGGAAACGGACCCCCCTCGCTGCCTCCCATCTGCAGAGACCTGTGAGGCATCTTCGGACACGGCTCTGGGCTCAGGTGAGGGCACCGACTGCAGAGCCTGTGGCGGGCTCTCCTCAGCAGC
>NW_009648784.1:62434-71332 GCF_000708025.1 Charadrius vociferus | reverse complement strand
GGTCCGAGCGCGGGTCCTGCGGGTCTGCCCGGCTTCATCCGCGGGGGGAGTCCGCCCTGGCCGTGACGAGCGGCCCTGCCTCCGCCCCGCAGCCCCCCCTGCCTCAGAGCTCCCCGGTCCTTTCGGAAGGAATGTCCCCCGGCGGTGCTGAAAGTAAGTTTGGAGGAAAAGTGAGCCGTGCTACAGTCGCTCTTTTTTAACGCGACAGAAGCGGCGGGTTTGTCCCCTCATTCGGTAGCGCTTTGCGTGATAACCTCGTTCACAGTACGTGTAATCCATAGCTGGTCTGTCACTTGCGTGGTCTTCAGAAAGCAGGTAATTAGCCATCAAGAAACTTAATGTTCACGTGCAGTCTGCACAAGCTGGCCATGGGGTTCTTCAGTAACGCATATTTGTTCAATAAATAGGGAAATACTTAATTGCTTTCCCCCCTCCTCTCTTCTTATAGATTGTAACTTGTGACATGAAGTAGGACAACCAGCATTTCGAAGAGCTCCATCATAAGTACGGCCGCATCTCTGAACGTTGTCGGATTTGCTGGAGGCTCTTCCCAAAGCCTGCTCAAATCAGAACCTGCAAACTTTCCAAAAGCTTCGTAATGGAGTTCTTGGTAGCCAAAGGA
The DNA here is from genome assembly GCF_000708025.1 of Charadrius vociferus. Taxonomy (NCBI): domain Eukaryota; kingdom Metazoa; phylum Chordata; class Aves; order Charadriiformes; family Charadriidae; genus Charadrius; species Charadrius vociferus. The sequence continues at coordinate 70,710 of NW_009648784.1, read as the reverse complement.
GATTACATTAGATACTTGAAAAGATCGTTATTGCTACTTTTATTATGTGTAATAGTTCTTGTGTGCACTGATCAGGACTACTATAGTTTACTTGGAGTATCCAAAGAAGCAAGTAGTAGAGAAATACGACAAGCATTCAAAAAACTGGCATTAAAGTTGCACCCTGATAAAAATCAGGTAAGTTACATCTTTAACAGGTCAAAGTTGTGAGTTAATTGATCTTAAATTAAACCCACTCTTTCTTTAAACATTATCTGAAATGTTTGTCTGTTCTTGTGAAGTAAGGTAACCACCTGATAATAGGGTTCAGCTCAGATTTTCTGTAGAGAATATTGACAAAAAGGAATAGACTGGTCGTGTGTGGTTGTGTTGAATTTGGACCGTGTTAAAGTGCTGTAGTGGAAAAAAAAAAAGAGGCAAAGTCATTTAATTCTCAATTATATTTTTGTAAATGGAGGAAAACTTACATCTGCGCCATATTACCTTGTTGGTAAACTGGTGAATTTGTTGTCTCTTTCTGTTTCGCTTTGGGGAACTTAGTGTTTCCCTAACATGAAGTCTCATCTAAACAACAAACACCACCAGTCTGTATTTGAGACATCAGTCTCCAAGTATCAAAGAGGACAAAGCACAAATTCTGGGACTACCAAGGCATAACAAGGGAGGGTAATAAGGAACTGTATAGTAACTAGAGAGAGAAGACTGGGAACGGCTCAATCTGTGCAACCATATTTTCTGAAGTATAAAGAAATAATTTTAAAATCTCTTTTTCCTCAAGATTTCCTGAAACAATCAGAAATTCACAGGAAATAAAAAGGGCTGGATCTTCATATGTGCAACTGCAACTGCACAGAGCCCCTGAAGACAGTGATGTTCATGGGAGCTCAGGGCCTGCCTGCACAGAGTGTGTTGAAGCCTCTGAGGCGCTCATGTTTTACAGTGGATTTGAACATGACAAAGCTCAAAGAGAAGGCTGAATCTCAACAGAGTTAGAAATGCCAACCTGTAACTATTAACTGCAAGTTTTGTTTTTCCCTGTGTTGATACCTTTCAAAATAATAACATTTTGGGTCAGATTCTGTAGTTTCCAAGTATACGAATACTACTAAAATACTACTGAAGATTTTCCAACAGGTTATTTTCAACATTAAAGGTGATACATAGAAGATTATGCCATTACACAAGTTCCATAATGATAATTCATTTCATGTGTATCTAGGTAAATAAGTTAAGAATCTGTAAGAATAAGTGTCTTTTGAATGAAATGTGGAAGCAGAAGTTCAAAGAGTGGGAGAGCGCTGCAGGTTTTGCTCACCACTGTTATACTGCACTAGCTCAGAACCCAAATGGGGATTCAAAATAGGTCTGCAGATTTGTCACCATTCTAGTTCCAAAGCTACCTAGAACCAGAATGCTTTTTTAATAAAAAGGTCACCTCTGTCTATACTGTCAGATCAGGAGGGATGATAAGTCTTCATTTTTGAGTACTTTTCCTTTTTTTTTTTTTTTTTCCTTCCGTTGAAGAAACAGAATTGAAAGTAGTGGGATCACTGGAGAATGTTACAGCCTCCTATCAGATCGTTTTGTGTTTCAGTTGGTACATTAGTGAGGACGAAAAAATAAGCAGCAGATGCATCTGGCTTCCAGAAAGGAAAACTTTACTATAGTTTGTTTTGAGGTTGCTGTGGAATGTTTGCTTCCATCACAATTGACATCGTTAGTAGGCATATAAAAATTATTTCCAAAGATTATTTTCTCAGCATTATGCGTACAATATGGTTTATTAATTACTTACGTACTAATGATAGTTTTCCTTAAATAGAATGATCCAAATGCACACGAAAATTTTTTGAAAATAAATAGAGCCTATGAAGTACTTAAAGATGAAGATCTGCGGAAGAAGTATGATAAATATGGAGAGAAAGGCCTTGAAGATCAGCAGCAAGGAGGTCGTTATGAAAGCTGGCACTTTTATCGCTATGATTTTGGTAAGTTATGATCTATGTTCGTGATTTGTTTAAAACAGTCACAAGTAGATGTAATACTCGGATCTATATCAGATCTTTTTACACATTTCTGATATATCCTCCGCAGATTTCTGCCTGCTCTGTTGTTCTCTTGTAGCGGTCATTTTCTGTCTGTTGACCCAATCTTTTATTTACCCTGTTAATGGCTACCCAAAAATGTAATAATCTATTTACCTAGCCTTTTGTTCCTGCTGCTTACCCTTTTATTGGTCATCTAACTTACTGGGGTTTTTTTTTAAAGTGCAAAGCTTTTTCTTTTTTTTTCTCCGCTTAAATTCCAGTGTTAATTTCATCGGTATTCTTTTTACCTCTTTAATGCAGGAAGACCTTTTTTGTTTAGATAAAGTATTCTCAAGTGGATTTTGAGAGGAGATTTTTTGCACTGTCAAGGCTATTTTATATGCAGTTATACAATTAGAGATCAGTAAAGAGGTAGTAGAAAATGAAAAAATAACAACAGGAGTGTACCTAAAATGATCTTGAGACAAGGTATTTAATGTTTGTCTGGACAAATTTTAGGTAGTTGTTGGGAAAGGCTGGGATGAACTGTTTTCAGAGCTGCTGTAACAGGAATAAGTTAAAATAGGAGCTGAGGAACATGGTCTGATTGATATGAAAGAAAAAGCTGACATGAGCCTCCACCTTGGGGGGAAAAAAAAAAAATTCTGGTGTAGTTTGGTTTAATATGTCCCAATCTCTAAAAAATAATGTCTGCGCAAATTGAAATTGAATCAGCCAGAGGTGCAACTAGCACAGGAAAATATGGAAATTACCCCAAAACTTCTTTAGATAAACAGATTTACGAAATTGTATCTGTCTGAAGTTGCACTGCTTGATTGAGAAATGATATCCTTGAATGTCTACTTACCAGTTGTTTGGAGAGTATCTATATTTTTATATTTTATATATGTATAAAAATATAGGTATTTTGCACATATGTATGGGTGAGTGTATGCATTATATGCCATTATATATAAAAAGTACCTTGTCGCCTGTAGAAATTAATTTCATTATTTATTTGCATTTAATCCTTGTATACCTCAGGTGAAATGGCATCTCACCATGTTAGGTACTGTAAAAGACCTGTAGCCATAGTAGTGTAATATAATGCTGTCCAGTAGTATTTTTGGTATCTCTGCACTGCCTTTCTTGTGTACTTGAAGCAGTAGACTGTTTTGTAGTGATGTTGTAGGTAGGAGTGGCTAGCTTTTTAGAAAAGCTGTCTTCCTTGTCTTTATTCTCTCCACTTTATTCCACTGCATTCACTCATTCTGTTAGTGGAAAAGCTTGTGGCTGAAACGCCTTTGTGATCCAAATAGTTTAGATAACCAAAGGCTGGGAGAAGAAGTGAAAGCCTCCAGGCATTACATATAATGCTCTTGCTGAGAGATGAAGCTTCTTGAATTTTAATCTGACAGCTGGTTGATGTTAGTTCTAATACTCTTGCCATAACAGTAGTAGTTCAAGTTCTCTGCTCACTTAGTTGGCTGGTCTACTAAAACACCGGAAGAACTTTTCTGTTCTGATAGTGGCTTTTGTATGAGGGCACAGGAGTTTGCAAGAGATTAAACTAAGGTTACGTATTACTAAACAAATACAGCTTTGCTGTAAAAGCTATCATTGCCAGCTTACTAGTTCAATTTAAGTGTACTGTCTTCTGTTTTCTGTCTTGTGAATAAGATGCTAGTTTGTTTCTTCATTTTAAAGATGGCAAAAATAAAAAGCTTTTTTTTTTTTAATAGGTATTTATGATGATGATCCTGAAATTATAACATTGGATAGAGGAGAATTTGGTAAGTTTTAAATAGCTGTCTGTTTGACAATATGGCAACCCAAAGTAACAATTCTCATATTTTGAGCTGTGTATGTGTAGACTTATGTTACATATCTATACAAAAAGCTGTCAGAAAATCATCTTCAGATGAGAAAACAAAAAAAAAAAACAAAACCCAAATCCTTAACACTTCCTGGTAGATGGTAGTTAGCAAATAGATCAATATCAATAAACAGTTTAGATTAAGTTTGAAAAATATTCTGTGAGATCTGTAAGAGTAAATTATTTGAATTAAAATTTTATTTCTCCTAATTTATCCTTACTGTTTTTTTTGGTCTTGTCTGAAAATGCACTTGATAAAAATACACTTTCAGTGAGGACATCATCCAAGTTGTTTTCTTTTAAAATTATAGCTAAGATGTTTTTAACTAAATGAGACTAGAGAGAAAAAATATTGGATTTTGTGTGATTTTTCATCTGCATTTTGAGCACAGTTTCCTTTGTACAGACTGGATCTACATGCTGAACCAGTTTTATAAACTATTCTAATAACAGAACCTCATGATGCTCTCCATGAGAACCTGGTCTTGCTTTGGTTGATTGATTTGCAGAATCTACACATTCCTTAGTTGGCTTGTTTGTGAGGATATTGTAATATAGGCTAATATAATTTAGAAAATTCACTGTAAAATTATGTCCAAAAATGGAGAGACTGAAAGCCATGCAATTCAAGCTGATAACCTCTGTGTGTGTATATTGTGTTTCTGTTGTTTTCTCTTATAAGCAAGAGTATTTAATTATGTTTCCCTTGACTTTTCCAGTAATTATATTAACTTGGATTTTTAAATTGCATTTTCACCTGTGTTGTGGTTTAACCCTAGCTGGCAGCTAGGACCATGCAGCCGCTCGTGCAGTTCTCCCCCTTACCCCAGAAGAGCAGGGAGAAGATGGAGAAAAGGAGGGGAAAGGGAAAGATTAAAAAAAAAAAACCAACCAAAACACTAAACTCATGGGTTGAGATAGTTTAATAGAAATAGTAACAGAAAAGGAAAATAACAATAATAGTAATGACACAAATCACTCTCACCGCCCAGTGAATTGGCACCATCCCAAGCAGTGATTGTGGATTCACCTTCCCTGGCCAACCCCCATTTATATACGAAGCATGACCTCTACAGTGTGGAATACTCCATTGGCCATTCCATTTTCCTGTCTGTGCTCCTTCTCAGCTTCTATGGGAAGCTGAAAAGAGTGGTTGAAAAGCATAAACATCACTTAGCAACAACTAAAACAATATGCATTATAGATGTCTTTCACAGCCATCACTAGAAAGAAAACTAACTTTGTCCCAGCTGAAACTAGGATAACCTATTATACTGGGATTCTACATGAAAAGATTGCCTGGTGGAACCAGAAGATACATGAAGTGATATAAGGAAATGGAAAGTTCTAGTGGGTAAAAATCTTTTAGAACTTGAATTTTGTTTTTAGGATAATGAGACTTACACTATCACACATTTCAGCTAGGTTAATCTGTAGAGAGTAAATTTATTCTTGATTAATAGAACAGATGTTGAAAGTCAGAGTGCTGATATCCCTTGAAATACGATTTTTGCACACTTGTCTGCAACAGCGGATATGTGCAGGTGAGGTGCAATCTTTATCCCATCTGAGTTACTGCTACCAACTGTGTCTGACATATTACTACTTAATTCAGCTCTTAGGGAAAACAATATAGTAAAAATGTACATTCTAGATATCACAATATTGTAGATGTGCATTACTTACAATTTTCTTCTCTCCATCTAGATGCTGCTGTTAACTCGGGAGAACTGTGGTTTGTGAATTTTTATTCTCCTCGATGCTCTCACTGCCATGAGTTAGCACCTACGGTATGTATAACAAGCAGGTTAACTCTGAAAATTCATTGGTTTTAACAGCATAAAAAAACTTAATGAGGTCAATTTTTACACTAAAGCAGAAACCAAAGACGACAATTCAAGATGCTAGGAATAAAACACGTGCTAATTTTTCATTATATCTTCATAGGAAAACATCCTTCTTTTTTTTTTTTTTTTTTACCCCCGTTTCTTCTAGTGGAGGGAGTTTGCCAAGGAGATGGATGGAGTAATACGCATTGGAGCTGTCAACTGTGGAGATAATAGAATGCTTTGTCGAATTAAAGGGATTAACAGTTATCCCAGTCTGTATGTTTTCAAAACTGGAATGGTGAGTGATAGAACGTCGGGCATTTTTAGAAAGACTGAAATCTGGAAGAGTATTACTTTAGTACTTGTTCAATCATAGATCTTTATATAACAGTCTTACTTTTAAGATACTATTTTCTTTTAGTAAATTACTTTTTCTCTTCACCTTGGTTAAACTAATTTAGAAAGTTAACTTCAGAAATAGATATCTGGTTTATACAGTGCTTTCTTCGAATCATTTTACCATGCAACTTATCACTTCTGATTTGGCAAGATGCTGTCAGCAGTGGTGCTGTAGCAAAGCAACAAGTCTGCTTGAACAGTATTATAGTATTGTAATGAGCTTTTCAAATACAGGTCTCTGATTTTGAGTGTAAAGAATATGACTGTGTACCTAATGCAACTTGGAAATTCCTTCCACAAGATTTCCTCCATGCTAGCTGCATTATGTATGTCATGCTTTATAGCTGCTTGTTAAGTAATGGTGCCAGGGGTGGTGTACAAATTGCATTCAAATAGTTGGGTACATTTTCACAGTGATAAGATTTGAGAGGTTGAATGCAGATATTGTGTGTATACTAAATGGACTGATGCAAGCAATCTGTTTTTCAATAGAAATATAATCACTGGGAGTTGGTGTTTCTAAAACTCAGTTATCCTTGTGTTGTGGGACTTGGAAAGAAATCACATTACAGAATTTAAATTTTATTCCAGTATGGGAGGGGGAGAACAGTTAGAGTTAAGGTTTGGGGCAGGGGCAGTCCCACAAATGCATAAGTACTGTTATAAAAAAAATAAAAAACAGTAGGTTTTGGGGTTGATTTCCCTTTCTTTTTTTTTTTAACTTTATAAACTTTATTCTTTGTCTTCTATAGCAACCAGTGAAATACTACGGAGACAGGTCAAAAGAGAGCTTAAAGAATTTTGCCATGCAATATGTTACAAGCACGGTCACTGAGTTATGGGCAGGTAATGTTCACATATTTTGCTTGCGGTGTTGTTCTTGAAATTGCTTTTACAATATAAAATATGGCAGAAACTATGTATACAACCGAATCTGACAACTTTTGCTTAGTGTTGAGATTAAAAATAGTTCACTGTAATTTGCTAATACAACTGCAAAACATTCTTGTTTCATAGTCACGTTTAACTAGTCACAAACTGATGCAAATTGTTTCGCTCTTAGGAAATTTTGTTAATGCCATTGAAACTTCATTTGCTTCTGGCGTTGGTTGGCTGATCACCTTCTGTGCTGAACGTGGGGGTAGGTGTACTAAATGCTTCTCAAATAAGGCAAACAGGAAAAAAAAAAGTACTTTTGCTGATAGTGGCGTAATACCTTTTGCTTCTAATAAAAAGTTGTTAAACTTCTTAGATGATCACGGTATTTGGACTGTGGGTCATTTTGAGCTCCAGTTTAGAGGCAGTTTCACAAAAGGGACATTAATAGAAACATTACGCTTTTGTGCTTCTGTAATGTCACGTGAGTCATTACAGCAGCACTCAAGTGTAACCCCTCAGGAAGGGAACTGGCAGAAAAGGCCTCTGATTTCAGTTTCCAGCTCAAGCTCAAACGACAGCTGTTGCACAGGTGCATGCTGGCTTGTCATGATAGCTGAGTAGAAGAAAGGATGTATCACCCCATTAAACCACCAATACTCAAAAATTAGCTGAATATTTTCTCTTAAGTTAGGTTTGGACACAGTAATTGGCTTTTACCGATGATGTCATGACAGAGTTTAGATTTGCGTTATTTTTTTGTAGCCGTCACTGACTTTCTTGGGATCAGTATTGGATACAGCATATGAGACAGTTGCCTTGGTTAGCTGGTAGAGCTAATTAAATGTGCTACACCTTTGACAAATAAAGATTTCTCAGTCTTATGAAGAGACCTTTGCTCTGTGAACTGAATAACCAGAGCTACAGTCTTGCATTTACACTTGTAAGTAGTTTGATTTCAAGTTGTAGACCTTCTGTTACTAAGTTTTCAGCTTTGTTCCAATTAAAGTGAGGTTGGTGCATCTTCTTATTTCAGAAGAAAATCTGCATCAGAAGGTAACTATTCAAAGTCTGGATGGGTAATTAGAGCAAATGATATATTTATTATAGTGAGTTATTATTTTAATCACAGAAAATTGGTATTTCCATTGAAATCTCATTCCAAGACAGTATGTAGATACTTCTTCGGGTCTTTTTTTTTTTCAATCAAGGCCTCAATAGCCTCTCCGGGCAACCTGTTCCAGTGCCTTACCACCCTCAAAGTGAAAA
>NW_009648784.1:58377-62348 GCF_000708025.1 Charadrius vociferus | reverse complement strand
GGATCATCCTCGTGGCTCTCCTCTGGACACGCTCCAGCAGGTCCATGTCTTTCTTATGTTGAGGACTCCAGAGCTGGATGCAGTATTCCAGATGGGGTCTCATGAGAGTGGAGTAGAGGGGCAGAATCACCTCCCTTGACCTGCTGGCCACACTTCTTATGATGCAGCCCAGGATACGGTTGGCCTTCTGGGCTGCGATCACACACTGCTGGCTCATGCTGAGCTTCTGGTCAATCAGCACACCCAGGTCCTTCTCCTCAGGGCTGCTCTCCAGCCATTCCCCATCGAGCCTGTATTTGTGCTTGGGATTGCCCCGACCCAGATGTAGGACCTTGCACTTGGCCTTGTTGAACTGCATGAGGTTGGCTTGGGCCCACCTCTCCAGCCTGTCCAGGTCCCTCTGGATGGCATTCCTCCCCTCCAGTGTGTCTACCTCGCCAAACAGCTTGGTATCATCGGCAAACTTGCTGAGGGTGCACTCGACCCCTATACTCTTAGTATAGCAAATAAAATATTAACATTTTTAAAATGAGAATTCTGTGGTGATGAAGCAAGAGAATGTTATTCATGTTATTTTTAACTTAGAGCAGACAACCATCAAGTGCTGATTACTAGATGTTACAACTTCAACTCACTGAAATACCAGACAAATAGCCTCTTGAAATGGTTACCTTTGTAGGGAGGAAATGGGTAATTCTAAACAAGAGTAGGTTTATTGCATTAATAATTTTTGAAGTTTTATGTTTGTAAATAAATAATTTTTATTTTGCAGATTGCTTGAGTTACCAAACACGCCTTAAGCTAGCTGGCATGTTGGTAAGCAGTGTTTCACTTTGAAAGCATTACCTGTTGTAGTTAAAACAAAGTAACAGAAGTGAAAACATAAAGTTGTAGCCAAAACTTTTACTGAGTTTAGTGGAACCAAGATTTCGCCCATTAACTTTTAGAGGAGTGAAATATTTTTTACTTTGTAGCTATTGGAACAACATTGAATTTTTAAAGGATTTTATGAAATATGAATGAATATTAACTAATTAATTACAATTTGGTCTCCTTCTATTTTCTAAATGTTTCGTATCATTGCTTGTGTTTGGATTTTGAAAAGCATTTCTGAACCTGAAATTAAAAAATACTCTTTGTTCTTGTGTGTGTTTTGTTGTTTTGTGTTTTGTGTGTTTTTTTATTACAGGAAGGTCTTGTTAATGTAGGCTGGATGGACTGTGGCACCCAGGGTGAGCTTTGTGATAATTTAGATATCTCATCTAGTACTACAGCATACTTTCCACCTGGAGCCACCATAAATAACAAAGAGAAAGGAGGTGTTTTGGTACGAGTTGTTTCTCAACTGTTCTGTCTTTAGATAAAATAAGGTGATGACAATGGCAAAGGAATGTATAAATAATTTCCAGATTGATTATATACAACTGAAAAGACTTTTTCTTTTTACTTCTACGGTATGAGTTTATATCCCACCTGGCTTCTAAGGCAGTGATCCCTGGAGGTGGTCCCCAGTTTGCTGGTACGCTGGGAAAGGGAACAGCAGCACGCTGCAGTAGCAGCAGCAGCCTGTGGCTCAGCCTAGCCACCTCCTCAGGAGCCTCTCTGAGCAGCTGTGGGAATCCAGGGGTGGGATGTGCTGTGTGACAGGCCCAGGAGCTAGTTCTGAAGCTGCTACCCAGCTATCCTGGGCACGCTTGGGAGATCTGCCGTGTGCCCCCAATTTTTATTCCACAAGAAGTATGCCCCGGGTGTCACAACTTTGGGAAATGCTGCTCTGAACAGAGTACTGACATGTGTGATAAAAGTACTCCTACGTTGTCTTGTCAGTACAGATTATGCTGTTCAGCTATATTCTAATATTGCAACCTCCTCCTACATTTGTATGGTAGTTTTAACTTCCTTAATTGATGGGAGACATTTCTCAGTTTGAAGCATGGCTTGTTCCTTTATTGTCACTACTCTTATCTTTGTCTTTAAAAGGAAGAAATTAAATTTGTAACTCTACGTACTTTCAACCTTGTAACTTACCAACTGTGAGTTATTGATTCTTAACACTTCCTAAATTTAAAAAAAATTACTGAAACTTAAATATCTGTACAGTGCAGTTAAGGAAGGCTGTAAAACTACATTGCAAATCTAGTTTATTTGATTGAAAAATTTGGTTTGAAATTTGATTTTGAGACTTCTACCACCCATTTTGACAAAATACGGTATCTTGAGTTTAATATTGTGGGAAAACAAGCTAGAAAACAGTATTTTAAGAGTGATACTTGTGAAACTATATATATGAAAAAGTTGATCAAATAACATATTATTAACTATACTCTTCAGTTGATGGAAAGGAACAAATTATTCTAATTTCCCTGATATTTTGAGTACTATTCATCAACAATCAGGCTGATGCTTGTAATTCCTTATAATAAACACAGTTAACTTTCCTTCCTAGTTTCTTAACTCCCTGGATGCCAGAGAAATATATCAGGAAGTTATGCAGCATCTGCCAGACTTTGAAATAATCTCTGCAGCATCATTAGAGGTAAACTTTTAAAAATATGTTAAGATTCCTTTAAATTATGTATTTCTCCATTTTTTTATCATTACTTTTTACATTTTTCAAATCCTGTTGATACAACAAACTAGTATTTATTTAACTGAAAATGGCTTTTTTAAAAAAAAATTAGCTAAAATTATTTAACATTGTTTGTCTACATTTACTGTTGTTGTTTAGCAAAACAACAAAAGTAAGGGGGGGGCATGGATTTAATAGGAAAATAAAAAAACGCAGAAATTGCCATTGCAACTCACTCTGCCACTGTTACTTTCTAGTTATTTTTTAAATCAACTACATTGTAGAGAATTTTATTGTAAATGTATTTTGTCAGTAATGTAAGAAAGAAGACAATACTTCTTAATCCATGATAAGTTATGTATGAACTGAAATTAGAAGTCATAAGAGTTACTCATGTCTTGGAGGAAAAAAAAGAGGAAACCTCTTTTCACACTTATAGTAGCACTTCGCTGTTTGATCTACAATAGGAAACGTATGTGCAAACAAGAAGTATAGAGGGCAGCATGTAGCCAGCTTGTTTTCAGATTTTTTACCTCTTTTCTGCTAATGATGCAGTAAAGTCTAGTGGAAGGACTACATGAAAGGATTTGTTGAGTGGAGGAGGTCACTCAGAGATCAGATGAATAATTGGGCATTTGCCTTTATAAAACATAGAAGGAATTTACAAGTTGGTATAAGTTGGGAATAATTTGTTTTTCTCTTTTTTTCTTATGGTGGTTTGGGTTTTTTTTCCTTTGTGTAAAGGACCATCTGGCTCATCACCGATGGCTGCTTTTCTTCCAGTTTGGGGACAGTGATAAATCAAATGTACAGGAATTTAAGAAACTTAAATTTTTACTTAAAGATGAACATATTCAGGTAAGACTGCTCGCTCATCTAGTGTTAAATACCATTTACATTCAGAGAACAAGTAAATATGTTTTTCATTATTATTAACTATTCCTACCCCCTGCCACCCCTGGTACTGAAAGAGATACACTATCATATTGTAGACCAGTAGTGAAGTTTTTAATTTAAAGCAAGCAATGATGTTTCCCATATGGTTTGAATAATTGAAAAGTAGTTAGGAAAGATTATCTTTTAAATCTTCTCTCTCGTGGGAAATGTCACCACAGATCCCATTCAGTTCACAATTAAAACTTAACACTTTAACATCAAATTGATGTATGTGAAACTGTATTTTAATTACTCAGAAAACCCTATAATTATCTTGAAAATTTTCTTAGTAAAAGGAAAACAAAATAGAGCTTTGTACTAAAGATGTATGGATTATGTTTTTCTAGAAAATATGTATTTTAAAAAAATTGTTGCATTGACTAGAACTCCAATGTCACATTTATTTTAAGTTTCTTTTTGCTTCCTTGTTATTTTGGTTGCGGCGGGGGGGGGGGGGGGGGGTTGT
>NW_009648784.1:25354-58288 GCF_000708025.1 Charadrius vociferus | reverse complement strand
AATTCTTTAAGGTTTTATTCCCCTTTTTGGCCTTTAAAAATTAGCTGACAACCTAATACAGCTGTGCAAGTAGTTTTCCTTGAATGTCATAGTTACAAGATTGTCGTAAGACTTCTGTTGTTTTTAAAAAGCTACTAGATTTCCATATTTTAACCTTTTTTTTAGTGAATCTATCCTAACTCTTACTGCCTTTCAAAATACGTTAATCTATATACATTAGGATGCCTTAATTAAAATGGCACTGTCTGTTAAATAGGTTGGCAAGTTCGATTGTCTTTCCTCACCAACCATCTGCAACAAGCTCTATGTCTATCAGCCTTGTTTAGCAGTCTTCAAAGGAAAAGGAACTGGAGATTATGAAATTCATCATGGTAAGGGAAACTTTGGCAAGGTTAAATCATTACATAATCACTTTGAGAGGACACTGTCTTTGTCAAACTGTATTTGTTTTCATAAAGAACAGTTTTGTAATTTTAACATTTGCTATTTTTCCTCTGACCTTACTGTAGCCTTGCACAAACTTATAATTTCCTTTGTTTTTTTTTTTTTTTTTTTTTTTTTTTTTTTTTTACGGGTAAGCAGTCATCAGATGCCAAGAGATGTATTTTGTCTTTACTTTTCTGTCTATTTCAACATCATTTACATTGTTAAATACCAATTCAATCTCTGAAGCTGGTCAGGACTGCTTCTGCTTTGGGTAGGATAACCAAAGAATGCTGTCAAGCACACCCTTTGTGGAGGCTTAACGTGCTAGTTATACAGTGCTGCCAACTTGAGAAACTTGGATTTGATTTCACATGTCATTACACTAAACCTAATTCCATGTTTTGTGGACTTCTATTCAAGAAGTCCACAAAAAAAAAATAATCTATATTGAGGCTTTTACGGCTTACTTTCATTTCCAAAATAGTAGTTTCCTCCACGAAAGGTTGGAACTATGTAAATTGTACCACTGAAAAGATTCAAAAATGCTGGTTGAAGACGAATGGAGCCTGAAGCGAAACTGTAGCTTGCGGCAATAGGTGTAGCTTTATCCAGAATGTAACACAAGACAGTTATGCAAGATGAGGTTCTCATTTTTCGGCCTCTGACATATTAGAAACAGAAAGAAAGGAGAAAAGTGTTGGACCACTTAGAAAAGAATAGTTGTATCTAAGGGGGAAAGATGATCCCATACATCTCCTGGTTGCTGCTGGGAAAAGCCTTATGTACTCTAAAATTTCCACTCCTGAATAGTGTAACAGAAATACATTGGACTACAGTATATACATTCTTTTCTGAATGGTTTGGTTTACTATTTACAAAATAGATGGCACCTAGAATGTTTGCCAATAGTCATCTCATTGTAGTATTTATGAAAATATAATACTCAAAAGAATCAAGTTTTCTATATGCTATGTTGAAGGGCTTCAACAGTTTAATATCTAAGAACAGTAATAAACCTTAAGCCATTGTGCAGTGACTTCAGATTTAATTACCCTGGAGTTCTTATTCTCAGTTCATTTCAAGAGACAAACTCAAATTTCTGCTGACAAATATGTATATGAAGAGCTGTGCTCTTTGCCCACAAGAGCTGTGTCATCAGGAACTTAAATTACACCTAAAAAAGCTGTGATTTCCCCATGACATTTATTTTGCTTGAAGTCTTTACTGTGTCAATACCTTTGCCAAGGCAAGTGTATCTAGAATAGTAACTTTTTAATTCCAACAAACATTAGTGAGGTGGTAAAACAGCCAGTAGTCCAGTCACTAAAAAACATTCTATTTGTTTGACAAAAACATGTTTTGTTTTGGATAAAACATTTACTTGGCTAATATTAGGTAAATACCCAGTTTAATATTTAGCCGAATAACAACTGTCATCTTAAGCTTGTCTTACCTACACCAGTTCAACATTGTCTTCCTGAGAAAAAGTGAGCCAGTATCTGTTCAATTTATTTAAGCGGGCCAGGTTTAAAGATCAGTCACGGGAACTGAAGGACTCCTGTTGCTGTCACTGAGTTTTTTAATGAGATCTCTCACAGGGAAAAGTAAAGTTTTCTTTCTACATTTTTCTTTGAAGGAAAGAAGATCTTATATGACATTGTTGCATTTGCCAAAGAAAGTGTCAACTCTCATGTTATCACACTGGGACCTCAGAATTTTCCTGACAAAGAAAAGGAACCATGGCTTGTGGATTTCTTTGCACCGGTAAATATTAAATATCTGTATTTCCCTTCTTCTAAAACCTGTTATGTAACAACGTAACAAAATACTATCAGTATCTTGAAAGTGTCCTTCAGCATCATGAGATGGTATTGTAATTTCTCATTCCTTGGCAGCACTAGTCCCTAGACTGTGTGGGTTTTGTATTTAGTGGAGTCTGTTGTCAAAGCAGCATATTATTCATCTCAAACAGCTTACGTTCTCCTGAGAGCCAACTGCGGGGAAAGCAATTAGGTTTACTTGTCTTTTGTTTTCTAGTGGTGTCCTCCTTGTCGAGCTTTGTTGCCAGAGCTGAGAAAAGCATCAAAACATCTTTATGGTCAGCTTAAATTTGGAACACTAGACTGTACTGTCCATGAAGGCCTTTGCAATATGGTAAGCTGCAGGAACTAAATTAAATAAAATAAAAAAAATCTTTCAAAGGATATTATTTTCTTCTAGTTGGGGATAAGGGTATGGGAGCAGACAATGCTTGTTCTTTAATACTACTTTCTTAAAGGGTAGTAAACCAAACAGGACACTTGTATCATCTTTTTTTTATAGTGTTATTGGAAGACTCTGGAAGTGTCAGAATTTAGTCATTCCTGGGGTTTTTTAAGAGAAAAAAAGAATTAAAGCAGACTCAGAAAGCTTTTTCTAGTGTGTATATAAATATATACATGCATTCTTCTTGTTCCTCACACAGGAGGATAAAAAACAGTAAAACATTTAACCATACAAGTTTCATATTAACATAACACTTTTTGAAAATGTCTGCAGAACCACTTCTAATTCAGTTCACCCTAACTGACGTTGCTTTTTGTTTTGTGGCACTTCAGAAGTACAGGATCAATTTCAAAGTAAAAGAAAGTTTATATATTACCAGTTTGCACTTATTTAAAGATATAATAATGGAATGAAATTATTTTTTCTTTAAATCTCGCTCAATTTTCCATGTTTAAATTTGCTTAACTTTTGCTTCAATGAATTTACCATGGTAGAAATTAATGACATTATTTTTCCCAAATTCCATAAAATACTACATTTTGACAGCTTTCCTGCAACTGCACGTTTTATTGTTCATAACAGCTTTTTACGTTAGAATGTTTGTATTTGTCTTTAAAATGTGAATGTCTTAAAACATATGAAAAATGAGCAAAAAATGAACAAGCTTTTTAAAGTTGTATTTAGATGCGTTTACACACTGAAGAATTCAAATCATGGAAGCATCTGTGTTCAATAGTAAACAATACAGTTATTGATACGGTACAAGCATTTTCACCTGAAGACTGGGAATAGCTTTAAAGTTAAGGCTTAGGAGGCTCATGGATTAATTCCTGGATTTGTGGAGCATGGCAAAAGAACTACTGACTGGTTTTTAAATTCAGAAAAAACAATGCCATCTCTGAATACATTTGGCATCTTTTCTGTACTGATTAGTAATGGTTTCAGACTCCCATCTGCATGTATGTCTGAGCAGTTGTACTGTGAAAACTGGATAGATGAGCAGCTGTGAGCCACCAATAGCGATGGCAGTTAAAGGAAAGTACAAGAAACCTACTAATTCCTTGCAATTTCTTACTGTCTGTTTTGTTAGCATAACATTCGAGCTTATCCAACAACAGTTGTGTTCAATCAGTCTGATGTTCATGAATATGAAGGACATCACTCTGCTGAGCAGATTTTGGAGTTTATAGAGGTACGTAAATTATCATCCTTGTTGCAGTCATGCTCTGTACGCAGCTAATCCGCAAACACGTTCTTCAGTTGGAAGATTCTAAGATTTTATTTATTTTTTAGTTAATAGACTAGTAAGAGAAAGGGCGCAAAAACCTTGGGCAAGAAAAGTGATCCAGCAACTGTCAGTCAGGGACTTGACACCTAATGGATTAATTTCCCTACTCTGACAAGTAATTTCTTTGAGGTCATTAGCAAATAACTTAAGATCCCTTCCAATCTGAAAATAGTAATGATACTTATCTCATAGAGAGGATAAAGGAATTAGAAGTATGAAGTGCTGTAATATTAAGGTGAAAATGCCTCAGGTGCACACCTTGACATGGGAGGAGTTTCACATTTTTGTCGATCAGCTTGCTGCCCTCCACATTTCTCAGCTGTTTCTTGAACTTCCGTAACTTGCAGAACTGCAAATCATTGGTACTCATCATTGTTGCTGCCAGAGCTCTGGCACCCACCTTTCCTCTGGCATTCAGGTTCTCTCACTGCTAGATCCGCATGTTATTTTCCACTCTTTGAAGAGACTGTTCATTGTCTCTCCAGGCAGCCCAGAAAAAGCAGGTTTAAGAGCACACATGCAGGAACAGGTGGAGATCAGTCTTTTTCAGTTGATGTTCAGAGGCCCTTAGTGCACCATATGTATTCTTCTGCATCCCAGCCT
Source organism: Charadrius vociferus (assembly GCF_000708025.1). Taxonomy (NCBI): domain Eukaryota; kingdom Metazoa; phylum Chordata; class Aves; order Charadriiformes; family Charadriidae; genus Charadrius; species Charadrius vociferus. The sequence continues at coordinate 53,706 of NW_009648784.1, read as the reverse complement.
GAATAGCATTGTTGAGTCTCTTAATGCCTGTTCTTGCCAGGTAAGCTGATTGTTTTGCCTTTTGCCTCCCCTTATGGAGAGGAGGGAGAAAACCTCCCTTTTGCAGCCTGGCTGTAGGTTTTTTGATAGCTCTTCTCAGCAAATCAAGCATATGATTTTAGGTTGGAGGAGTGGTTTCTGATTCTTGCATGCCTTTTGGTGGTGTGGAGCCTTCCCTACCATAGCAGCAAGCAAATTTCGCTAAAAGAGGGACATTCTCAGAATTTGGTACAGTCTGTATGTGACGGCACTAGATACGGGATAACTTATTGTTGCAAAGTATATGTCTATAAACTGTCTTTACTTTAGGATCTTAGGAATCCATCAGTGGTCTCCCTAACACCAGAGACATTTGTTGAGTTAGTTCAGAGAAGAAAACGAGAGGAAATCTGGATGGTTGACTTCTATGCTCCGTGGTGTGGACCTTGTCAGGCTTTAATGCCAGAATGGAAAAAAATGGCCAGGGTAAATGACATTCAAATGTTTTTTTTCTTCTTTTGTGTCCTGTTCCATGGAATTATTGAGATGGTACAACTGCTGTCATAGAGGTTTGTCAACCGAGAACGTCTAGTGATGAATATTGTGGGCAAAACAGGGAATTCCTACATGACAGTTTTATATTGTTCCAGATACAAAGTTTTTCTTCTTTTTATTTAAATGTTCAGTACATTGATACTGTAATCCATTTTTTTCTGTTGATAGAAGTGTGTCTTCCAAGATCTAAGAAACTTTAGAGTAACTAACTTTTCTTGATGCTTAGTGCTTTATGGAGACAACAGCTCTGCATTTGTTTAAAACAAAATATGAAAAAAAGATTTATCCATAAATTAGATAAGAAATGGTTGAAATAATTTGTCACTTTATTCTCAGTATTCTTTATGATCATTAGTCATCTTAAATATAGCACTTAGACCTTGGTGAAACCTCTGACTTGAATTTAAGATTAAAGGAGTTCGATCCTATCCATCTTGTTTCCTATATTAGGAAGATTTTTCTCTGAGGTCTTGTTTTCTTCACTGAAAGTAAATACATATTAAATACCATACATTTTAAGGCTGATTGTCAGCTGAATTACACATACTTTGATACGGAATTGTCGAGACTGGGGAGGGTGGTTTTGTTTTGCAAGGTCATAACAGTGTTTTCTCATTTGCAAAGGTAATATTACTTTACTGATAACCATCTGGGTTTTCCTGGACACGTTTCCAGGAATTTGGACTAGAAATTTTTGGGGAAAAAGTAGCGCTTTGGAAACAAGTCCACGACTTTCAGACACTTAGAACTCACCTAGACTGGGAGTTCCAGCCAGGATTCTATATTCTGGTCAAATGTCTGTGAAGTATTATTAGCTCTATAGTACACAGTCAGTAATTATCAGCTTCCCTGCCCGTGCCGTTCTGGTCAAATGTCTGTGAAGTATTATCAGCTTCCCTGCCCATGCCAGGTGGTTTTGGGCCTTTGCAACAAATACAGCGTGTTCAAGATGCAGGCCAACTGTGCAGCTGATAGCCATCTGCACCGTACCAGGATCTGTCATAATTACTGAGCCTGTGATAGGAAACATGGTAATATGCTAGTCCTTATACTAAATAGCCACACTGATAGGTACCTTTGAGGCAAGGTAGGTGCCTAGTGAGCCATGTGCATGCAGTTCATATTAAAATATACGTGCATGATGGAATGTACCTGGCTGGCTGGCTCCTATTAGATACCAGGGACTCATTTACAGGAAAGAAGAAAGAATTGTCAGAATCTTGGTTTGTTTTCCCCAACTAAGTGACTAAGACTTAAATTGAAGTATTACTGAAATTGTAGTATTATTGATTAGCATATCTGATTGTAGGTTTTCTTCTTTTTTTTTTCAGATGTTAAGTGGATTAATCAGTGTAGGCAGTGTGGATTGTCAAAAATATTATTCTTTCTGTCACCAAGAAAGTGTTCGGGGATATCCTGAAATAAGACTCTTTCCTCAAAAATCAAACACAGCTCATCAATATTAGTAAGTAGTTTACTTCAGTTTGGGAAATGTTAGATGATGCAGAACAAGATGAATATACACCTTCCATTGTGTAGAAAGATTCGTCACTGCTATTAAAATAGGCTGTTACAATATTAATGTCCTAGATGTTACTGAGTTTGTGACTTCAAACTAGTGCCATTTAATTTTGCCATTTCACTGCAGTAATTTGAACTGAGACTGCCTCAGGAATCTTAATTTTTATTTCTTGTTCTGTATAGATTGCCAGTTTTGTAACTTTAATTGCCTGTTCAAGTAGATGATTTAAATCCTATAATGTAAAAATACTATTAGGCCTAATTGATGGTAGCTGTATCTTTAGAGAACAGAGTGATGTAGCCATCTGATCATCCTCCCTGCCAACAGTCCGTTAGCACCATTGCAAAAATTTTCCGTCGTATATCTAGTCATCCCATTCATTCTATCATTAGTGTGGAAACATTAATCATTAACAAAACAACAAAAAAATCTATGGGAAATGAAATCTGGCAAAAAAACCCAGTCTGTCCCCTCCATTTCACAGTACCGTTTGAAGATCCAGGGATTTTAGGAAGCACGTGCATATTTAAATAGAGAGAAAACTGTCTGAAGTAGCAGATGTGTTGCTTCATTATTTTACACATTGGAAAGTTCTATTAAATGCTGGCAGATACTAAACTGCAATGCCTCTTCATTGTAGTGCCTAATAGCAGACTTCAATAGCTTTTATCATTGGACTGCTTACTTTCATTCAGTTCTTCTAGATAAAGTTTCTCTTAAAAGCAGAATACTTTTTTTCTTCTTGAAAACAACTAAGTTGGTGAATATGCACGTTAAGCGCCAAATTCCTAATCATGAGTCAGCTATTTCCTGAAAAATATGGAAATTTGTCTCTTAAAATGTAGATCACCAAAAACTGTCAAGTCAGGTAACTCTACTGAAAAATATTTCATTACAAAGTAGTAAATTAGTGGATATGAATTCTGAATTAATCTTTTTTCCAAACCTGTAGCTGGGATTTCAAAACTAAGAAATGCCCTGAAAGTCCAAATAACAAATCTTTGTCCAACTAACCAGTTTGCCTGGCTTTTCTACTGTCAAATTGAGGGAAATCTATATAATAAATAATTGGTTTATTGTAATGGATGAACATCAGTTAGAAAATATATTAAGATATTTCAATTTAATTCTCGTGCCTCTTAGAGCTTGCAATTTTATCTGGAGTTATTATCAAAGATCCTTCTTTCAAAAAAGTTCTAGCTATCAAAGCTTATGTGCTCCAAACCAAGTTTCTTAACTCCCTTGACATAGGACTTTCTTCTCTTTCTTCTCTTCATCGTCTAGTCCTTAATTCTGTATCTTTGAATTGTATTAACGAGACTTATTTATTCAGGTTTGAAAGCAAAGTAGAAATATATCCTAAAACATAGGCATTTAAGTTCATTATTTCATCATCTCCACAGAGTTGTTTGGTTGGTTTTTTTTGAAATGTAATTCAAACTACTGTGCAACTGGATTTCTGTTTTCTTTTTAATCTTTTTATAGTAGCTACAATGGATGGCACAGAGATTCATATTCACTGAGAGGCTGGGCATTGGGGTAAGTTACTGCATTAAACTTTGTTCACAAGCTGCTTATATAGTTTGCTTGCTAGGAGAAATTAACATTTAAATGCTCCGTAAATCAAGAATTAGAAACAGGTATATGTATTACTCAATTTAACAGCTTAAAGTTTCCACATCTTTTAACTCAAGCTTTTAAAAAGTGGGGAAATAGCATACTCCTGACTGTCCACCCATTTTCTGAAGACCATATTGTTCTTTTGTCTTCCACTTTTTAAAAGTGATTCTCTTATAGTGCAAAGCATAAAGTAGGGATTTCCAGACAACTAATATTCTTAATTTCAGAAGTTTTCCCATGTGCTTGAATGGAATTTGGATATGTTTAAAGTTTTGAATGGATTATGATGGTTATTCTTCCTTTCCACAGATATTTACCACAAGTATCTGTTGACCTGACTCCTCAGAGTTTCACAGAAAAAGTTCTGAATGGAAAAGATCACTGGGTCATTGATTTTTATGCGCCGTGGTGTGGACCTTGCCAAAATTTTGCTCCTGAATTTGAGATCCTTGCAAGGGTAGGGTTTTAACTGTATTAGCAGTTTGTTGTACTCATAATGGTTAAAACATCGGCACTTTTATTTCTTGTTAATCATCCAAAAATTGCATACCCACAATGATCCTCCTTCTCATTGAAAGTCCACGCTTTTAGGTCCAGTGGGTATTGTTTCTTGCAGACACACATACAGACCCTCTTTTGAGGCAGATTTCAGCTTATGATGGGGTGACCTTTGGAACTGTGATGTGCTTTGCCCTGAATTCAAGCAGAAGTGCTCCGGTGAACACGTAGTGACTTCTGATACAAGATTAAAAGGGAGAAGCAAGCGAGCAACTACTCTGAGATATTTAAAAGATTCGAGCAACACTTTTCATTTAACTTTTAGCTGCACTGCTGGCTTATTCAAGGCATTTGCTTACAGTCACCCATGAAAACTTGAAGTTTGTTTCTAATAAACTTTTCTTTTTAGACTGTTAAAGGAAAAGTAAAAGCTGGAAAAGTAGACTGTCAGGCATATGCTCAGACCTGTCAAACTGCTGATATCAGAGCCTACCCCACTGTTAAGTTTTATCCCTACCAAGGAACAAAGGTAAAGTGTCTCCTTTGTGTACACTGGTGAGCGCGTACTCTTAGTACGTTTATTTCACATTAAGACTTAAGAGACTATTTCTGCAACACATTAAAGTGCATTATTTAGATATTTGGGAGAAACAATAATAATCAATTTCAGGAATATTTAAAATTGTAGGACAATGATACAGTAATAATGTGTTATTGAAAAATAATAAATTGTAAATTAATAGAGCAGTAACTAAAATGTGGGCTTAATCAGAACCAGGGTTTAATTTTGCAGGGGTCTCATGTGACAAAATGTTTTTCAACCTTTACCGATTCCACCACCAGCTCCCAAAGGCAGGCAAAGTCTCTCTAAATGAAATGTGGACAACTTCATTTTGGCTAAGGGGAAATATTCTTTCAATGTAATCACAGCATTTTATTATAACTTTGACTTAAATAATGTATTCTGACATAGAAAATTAATTAAAAATACTTAGTTCTGTTCTGTCTCAAAAACAAACCTTATCAACCGTTTTAATTATCAGTGTGACTGTTGAGAAGAACATTTCCTACTAACAGATTAGTAGTAATAAATTAAAAAATTTAAAAGTATCCAGATGGTTCTAGGAAATTGCTTTTATTCTTGTAAAACTATTAAATTTCAACAATATTATAGTCATCTTTTTAAATGTATTAATGCTGAAGAGAAAGTATTCAATGCATTCTGATAGTTAAGTCAATTCTTTTAATTATACTTTCTTTTTCTTTTTTTAACTGAATCTCTTATGGGAAGTTCTAGGAATCCTTCCTCACACAATCCCATCAATTTCAATGAGAGTTTTCTGTGGTAAAGAGTAATGGCTTTTCAGGTCTCAAAAGCAGCAACCCACACTGCCAGATTTCACGAACGTCCATTACGAAGTGCCAGACTTTGTAATGGCTGTCTACGTTAAGTACTTAGCTGAATACATGTGAGAAAGTTATAATTTCAGGATTCCTTTAAGGATCAAGACAAAACTTGTGTAGTTTTGAAAAGTAGCAACTAAGAGTGGTATTTACTATAAAGACAACTAGCATTGTTTAAATGGAGACAAAAATATATCTATGAATCATAACCTACCAGGGCTGTTGTCTTCGTCCCTGCATTCCTCTTGAGTTTTATCTGAAAGTAAGGAGGTTTTCTGTTCAGTGTAAAGCATGCTTAATGTGTTATACAATTTAATTTATTTCTTTTTTTTTTTTAAGAAAAATGTTGTTGGCGAATATATAGACAGCAGAGATGCAAAAGGTATTGCTGACCTTTTGAATGAAAAATTAGAAGCAATTCAAAATAAAGGAAAAAGAAAAAAATCTAGAAATAAGGTAAGAATACTGATTATGGGGCCTTTTGCAAAAGACTTACTATTGTAAAGAATAGCCCTTTAAAATGATGTTAGTATTTGCTCTTTGTCAGTGAAATAGTAAATGCTATATCTTCAAATAGTACCACGTACGTTTTACTTCCAGTCTTGTTTTGGTTACTGTTATTTGTTCAAACTCAGTTCTCAGTGTCCACAGATGTAGCAGAGAATACTGCAGTTGCAACATCAGTTATGGCAAGACTTAGCAGAATTTATAGATACGTGTGCGACAGCTGCGTTAAAGATAGATGGTTGAGATGCACCGTGTCCTTATGTGTAATCCTTAGACTAGATTTAGCAAGCAGGCACCAAATTACAACAGCTGATTAGTGCATTGCCATTTTAACTTAGAATGAAGATATTAAAACACAGCTGTTAGGTGCCGCCCTGAATTCTATCATAGAATGGTTTAGGTTGGAAAGGACCTTGAAGATAATCGAGTTCTGACCCCTCTGCCATGGGCAGGGACACCTCCCACTAGAATTCTATCTAAGAAATATTTGTCCAGTTGAAAAATTAGTACCATAGGGAAATGTGAAACCACAGGGGAAAAAAACAAACAACCACCTTGATTTTTATTTGTACTTTCAGAATAACTTCTTTGCTTATTTTCTTGTCACTAGGATGAGCTCTAAGTGGTACTGGAGGTAGATACGATTCAAAATATTCTGAAGCTGTGAATATAGAAGACACCACGAGGAAAATATAAGGCTGATTACATTCATGGCAGGACAAAAGAGAAGAAAACTAGTTTGAGTTTACGGGCATATGTGAGTGTATGAATTCTGTTTAAACTGGGGGGAGATGAAAGCATTTTGGTTTTGGTGGAGGCATTCAGTGTTTCTGCAAATGAATTCTGCAGGTCCCTCTTCTGATATATCAACTACCTTCTTCCTACTCAAACATTGGAGTTGACCAGAAATGTGGACTGTATCACTTTTGCCTACCCATTTACTAGTTCCTTATATTTTTCTGTCTCTTTTCAAACACTTTTTGAATGTGGCACTCAGCCTATGGCTGAATATGCACTCAAACCACTCTGCAATGCAGAAACACAGTGAGGGATTGTCTGTTTGAAAGACACACAGTTTTACCTGATGATTATTCTGCTTTGGGGTTGCATTGTCAAGTCAATTGCTAAGAAATAAAATCAAGAACTGGTATCAGGATAGATTTATTGAATTACATTGCTCCTGCCCTTGAGTGGATGGCTATTATTGTGGCACTGGCAGTGGTGCCTGGATGAACAGAACTTTGTAGGGCTTCTTTGGTTGTTTGGTTTGGGTTTATTTTCTTTTTTAAATAATCCAAAAAAGAAAAAAAAAAATCAAGGACTTCAAACACAGTGTTTCATTGACTTTCAGACTGAAGTTATGCCATAGAAGCATCTGTTCTATGTTATTAGGTCATAACTTTATTCTTGTCTTTTTAAATATGAATGTATTCTGTGGATATATTTAAACTCTTCTGGTATTACCACTTTTCCTTTCTCTGCAGACATGTTTTGGGGGTTTTGTTTGTTTTTTATATAATCTTTAGGCAAGCAGGATAGCAAGTGCCTTTTTTAATTTAATAATGAACACTGTACATTGCAATGTCTTCTCATACATCTTAATAAAATTCCCACTCTTTAGAGTAATATTTTTCATAGCTACTCAATAGGCAAGAAAAGATGACAGCAAAATGCTTATTGCATTTAGTTCAACATTGAAATGTTTCACGTTTTCAATAAAATGCTGCTGAGAACTTGTCAGAGGGACTTGTCTCCCTGTTATCTGTGTATTTAGATTTGGCGTGACTAGTCACTGTAGGGTGAGTATTATAAATTTGGAAATATGCTGTTATCTACAAGTAATTTATTTTATAAAGAAGGGAGCAAGAAATAAAAGGAAGAGATTCTAGTAACTTTGAGACATTCAAATGGTTCTTCCCTGCATTCAGGGGCCTCTAGTGCTTTGCCGTTTTGCAGTCTATTAATCTGAGAAAGAAGAGAAGATATTGGATCTATGGTTTAATAAAATAGACCTTCCCACAGCCAAATCAAACTTGAAACTCAAATCACAGTCAAAAATGAAAATTTTGGTATTTTGTAACTTTGATACAAACTCTGTTTTGTATCAAAGTTTTTGCACGTGTATTTAACTGTGACTTCAGTTCCCACCTCCTACCTTCTTCTTGGAGAATGAGGTCACTGCTACATACTCTAGGATCCTGCTGTTCAAGACCTAATCCAAAATAACCTACTATAAGCATTTGTACAGTTTCTTGTTTATTCCTGTTTATGTATGGTTTCTCTCATTTCTGCCAACTCCTCCACAAGCTGATGGTAACTACGAACTTTGTGGCTTTACTATGGCTTTAATCACACTTCAGCTTTTTGTGAAAAGGTACTTTATCACTTCCTTCTGGTTTAGTCATGTGAAGCACATAGATAGCTACTACAAAAAAACAACACTATTATCCTCATCAAAATATCCTCTACGCTGACTTATTTTGCCCAGGCTACTGGTTTTGAAACTCACTTAAGCTGTGGGGAAGAAGGTCTAGTTTAAATATCAATAAAGTTCATTTTTAAGATTTAATTCTGTATCATGATACTCCCTTTGTATCCAGTTTTTTAAATTTCTAAGGTAGAGACCAAATGGATATGCATGGGAAAAAAATTATCTTCAGAACAGAGAGAGGGAGCTATAGATGATGTAGGTTTCTAAGAAGCTTTTCCAGGTTTTCATGTTGGTTTTTTTTGCCAGCTGCCCTTTCTGACAGTTTTCGATAAGCAGCTTGGGGGAAATAAAATAAAATCTTGCTTTTATTCCTAGCCATACAAATAAATAAACAAACCTTTTGTACATAGTTGTATCTCCAACCTTCTTTAAAGACAAATTCACATGATCCAATTTTTACTAATCAAGGGTTTAAACTGGTTGGTTATTCAAGACACTTCTGGAGCATCACTATTTTTAAATGAGAACATCTTGAAGTAGCCAGGTCCCTCAATTTTCTCCTGTGGAATCATGGAGGTGTCAGCATTACCTCATTCTTCAGAAATCAAATTATTAAGGAAAAAAACCAAACAAACCAACAAAAAACCGCACCCAGAATAATCAAAAATCTTCTCAAAATGCAATGAAAAAATTGTATTGGTCAACAAACACTTTGGAACATAGTCCCCCGCTCCCAATGCCAAACAAAGTTCAAAACAAATTACAGTCATATTTTAGTAACTGTTTTGATACTTAAAGTTCATTGTATATTTTAAAAGAAAAACCCACAAATTTGCATATCCAACTGATAAACCAAGTGAAAGATGAATCCAAAATAGTACATGAATGACTGCTCTGTTTTTAAATAACGTTCCACCACTCCTTAGTCCCCCTCTCTCCTCCCAACCGTAAACTTCCATTTTACTCTCATCATATCACCAAGATTGTTCCACTTCTCCCTGTAGCCACCTGTCAATAGTGGTTATTATCCCTTACTCTTCAGTCTTTTCTGGGCACCACACGCTGGTGTGACTCCAGCTGGATGAACGAGTGTGACAACCTGTGGGTTTTGCTCAAACGCCACAAAACATCTCATTCAAGTCAAAGCAGGGCACAAGCGCTCTCCAGGGCCTCTGTTGCTTAGGGCTTGCCAGGGTATCAAGTGAACATTGTCAGCCTTGCCAAATTGCTCAAATTACAAGCAGCAGACCATGAGGCCAGCCTTCTACCTTTTGCTTGTCATGTAATGACACATGCACAAAGAAATGGCAACACATAGTAAACCACAAAATGTGTGTATGCTGTAGAATAGGTGACATAGCACATACAGAGGCCCAATGACTTTTACATTTATCTTTTGCATCCCATTTTGCTTTAATCAAAAGGACTTCCATGGCTGTTTAGTGTCACTGAACTGATTAGGTATCATGCCTTAAAGTAAAACAACAAAGTTCCCAAGACACATTTGGCTCCTTTAGCTTCTGCTGCTGCTAAAAGGCATAAAAATAGAATAGAGAAACTCACAGAAGTTTCAAGCAACATATTGGTTTTATATGGTTGGCAGTTGGAAAGATCATGTTTTGATTAAACGTGGCAAGTTTGATTTTTTCCATTCATGGTTGTGCTTGAGGTTTAATTAGTTGTGGAAGTTCAATATATTTTTATCGGTTTATAAAAAGACTTAAAATGGTTTAATATTTAAAGTTTTCAACAGGAATGCACAAAAAGAACTTATTTCATTTACTGAAACTTTGCATCGAAAACACTGATGTTGCAAGTCCAAATATGTTCAACCTTGGTCTTCTCTCTATGCTAGAATTCATTACTAATTTTTTTTTTTTTCCATCTATATGTAAGCCACCACACTTTGGACAATAAACAGCTGAAGGTAAATCATCAACACGATATTAAGTACTTACCCCGAACATTAAACAGACTCTTCCTTGTACTACTAATTTTCTAAGCTCTAATAGACTTCTCCATGCGTTACTAGCTGCCAACAGAAATTAATTACAGTTAGTTGTTCATAAAGAATGTTTTCTAAATGAATGTATACTATCAGTGTATTCTGCAGACTATGTATTGACTAAGAGTACAAGTCATCTCTGTTAACATTTGGCATGTATTCTTCACAAACCAACACATCTTGTAAGAAAACATCTACCTTATTTAAAAGTCAGTGTTTCAAAAAACATTCAAGAGCTGAAATAAGTAGGGGTTCAGTTTGGTTGGGGTTTTTTTTTTTTTTTTTTGTGTGTTTTTTTGGTTTTTTTTTTTTTTTTTTTTTTTTTTTTTTTTTTTTAAGAGAATGATACACAGTAAAAACAAGCTAGTTCTGGTGAATTCTTGCTATACAACTGAGCTGGAATGGGAAACAGTGCCTTAAGGAGGGTCTCTGTTTTCTGGGGCTTAAGGGACAGAAAGCAGAATATTGTTTTTCCATAAGGCAACTCAAACTTATATGAAGAAGTAGATATAATTTCTGCACATTATAGGCTACCATGCAGCCACATAAAATAATGACCTTATTCTTTTCTTTTCCATCCTTGTCAAGTACCAGACACGTCAACAAGAACACACTTCAACCAGAATTGATTACAGATCCTTTCAAACAATAGAAATTCATATGGCTGACCTGGAGTTTCCAGAAAATAATTTTCTCCCTACAATATGTGTTTCAGACAGTCTTTATAATCCTGGTAGAGAAGGAAAACATTTTATTCCTCTTGCTATGTGCCTACATGTACATTAAGCATTCTCAAGTGTGCTGTCCTTTTCATGTTAGCTAGTTTACTTTTGTTATATCAGAAGATCTCACCTAGGTCAGTAGTAGGAGCCCATGTCCAGGATACTATGTGTTTCATTTTCAGTGATGCTGTATTAGAAAAATATCCTATGTAAACAATGGAGAAAAGTTACTATATTCCCATCCTGTCTCTGCAACTGTAATTCAATGCTCTCTTTTCAGTAATTATGTTCACTTACTCTACTGTCCTACCTTTGCTCACTGGATCATTATATCTTGAATGCCTTCATTATTCCAGTTACGTACTAGAGTGCATGAGCTGCATTTACAGTGCACAATTTTTCTCTTCAGGCTTGAGGCGAGAAGTACCCGTGTGCCTGGCCGCCACGACAACCAAGAAGTCCCAGCTGATGTTCCCGCAGTACTTGCTGTTCTTCTTTGCCCTTTTCCAGCCTGAGCGCGCTCTCGTGCAGCTGCACCATTGACCTAACACTGCCTAACATTGACCTATTCAAATACCATACTATATTTAACCACTATAGAATACATCTATAAAAACACATTAATATAGAAATAGATCTAACTAGCAATGTGGAATTAAAAAAAAAATTATTTTCACTGTACAAAACAAATAAGCAAAAAAAAAAAAAGTAAGAGCACTGTGTTTGCAACACAAAAGGCTGTAAACTGGTTTTGTGCAGACACACTGAGATTACCACTCTGTTCTTCCTATTTTGGATGGAAACTGAGAAGCAAGTTCCACAGGCCCAGCATCCTTAGTCCAAACAGCTTTTCTTCCACAAGGAGCAGGATACAGCTGTCAGGTTTTTACTGACGATAGATATTAACAGAAAAGATATCTGTCCTCACTAAAGTATACATGCAGCTGTTATGGGACTTCAGTCCTCCACCTCTTCAGAGGTAGATTCACAGCACATTTAGCCACCCAGAAAACAATATAGAATTGCCTCTAAGATTGTATTTTATCTTACAACTTTGATATCTTGTGAGGTAATTTAAGCAAACGTATAGCCAGCCCTTGCATTATTGACACTTTGGACTGGAGAATCAGCAGGTGGCAGCGAGGATTGAGGAGCTCCTCCTCCCGGCACTCAGCTTACATTTTACAAGCAAAACAAAACAATCTGTGAGCTGCTGCTGTAACAATACAGTAATCAGGGGCTTTTCCCTCACACCTACCTCTTCAGTGAAAAGAGCTTCCCAGCCACAGTAAACTTTGAAATTATTTTGTCCCTGTGCCAAACACAAATAACAACATACGGGACCTTGTAATACATGAAGTTCTGTTTCAAAGACAAAGTCCAGGAAACTTCACTCAAAACTGCGATTTCAGGGTCATGTGCAGGTAACCAAAGGCTTAATTCTTCTAGGGGACGGTAGGGAGTATTTCTCAGTAATTTACTACTTCAGCTACAGGCACGCTCTTACCCGTTTTGGGGGGTTGTAATTTTTCACTTCAGCAGCACTGTTTTGTGCCTTTCTCCCACCTTCTCCTTGTCAGCTTCAGAGATGAAGCACCACAAAATCCTCAGAGCTGAAGGCAGGATTCTTCTGTTTCTGGCAGCCAAAACACACCCTTCTGTAAGAGTAACTTCCCAATATGATAATTGGCATACATCAGCTTTCATACTCCTCTCTCACATTCTTCTTCTATTGACACGTAGACATTGCTTTTTGACATGCTTGCTGTTTTCCCCACACGAGTCATCTTCAGCACTTCAAAGGTGAGGCTATAATTACTAAACCTAGACATCTCTCCTTCAGAATGGCAATCAGATTTTACAACTCCTCTTGCCTGTTTACACGTACAGCCAGTTCTGTCATCCTAAGAGTATTGACTGCAATGGACTTTTCTCTATCAAAGTTCTGTTTTCTCCTCAGGATTCCTCACACCACAGCTCCTGCACACCTAGCACATTTCTCCTGTTTCCAGAACTTGTTTACTTAATATAACTGGAAACAACTAGAAGGACTCAGAAGACAGCTTGCTAAGGCTGCAAGGACCAAGGACTAGTTAGCTTTAGGACTGGGCTTAGAAAGAGCCTTCAGATTAGGGGCAGAGACCTTATGCCAGCTAATTCTGATAATGCAAGTTTACCTACAGAGATCTACAAGCAAGGCCTCCAGCAGAGAAGCTACCTATCATCACAGAAAAGGAGGTGCAATGAAAACAGCTCCACAAATGACACAGACCAGCAGGAAAGGATCTCACCTCAGGAAAAAACACAGAGGGAATAAGGAGTTGGCCAGCTGCTAACAACTGCTAACAACTCTGCTTTCACGCATTATTGCAAGCTACTGCCAGAGTCAAACTGGGAAACAGCCTCTGTAACAGGCACAAGCTGTGTGAACAAGCGTGGTTTTGTAGGATGACAACCCTGTGCCTTTGGAAACACTCAAGAACACTGGCTTCATGGTGTATAAGAAACTATCATAGAACACCAGGTTGGAAGGGACCTCAAGGATCATCTGGTCCAACCTTTCTAAACAAGATGGCCCAGCACCCTGTCCAGCTGAATCTTAGAAGTGTCCAATATTGGGGAACCCACCACTTCCCTGGGGAGATTATCCTAATGGCTGATTGTTCTCACTGCGAAAAAATTCCCTTTTGTGTCCAGTCAGAATCTACCCAGGAGTAACTTGTACCCATTACCCCTCATCTTTTCCACGTGACTCCTTGTAAAAAGGGAGCCTCCATCTTCTTTGTAGCCACCCTTTAAATACTGGGACAGGGTGATAAAATCTCCCCTAAGCCTTCTTTTCTCAAGGCTCAACAAGCCCAGTTCTCTCTTCATAGGGCAGGCTTCCCAATCCTTTGATCATCTCTGTGGCCCTTCTCTGGACCTCTCCAGCATGTCAACATCTTTTTGTATTGTGGGGACTAAAACTAAACACAATATTCCAGGTGTGGCCTGACAAGCGCTGAGTAGAGTGGAATAATGACTTCTTTCTCTCTGCTGGTGATGCTCTCATTGATGCAACCCAGCATCCTGTTGGCTTTCTTTGCTGCTACAGCATGCTGTTCACTCATATTGAGCTGCTTGTCCACCAGGACCCCCAGGTCCCTTTCCACAGGGCTGCTCCCCAGCCAGGTAGATCCCAACCTGAACTGCACTCCTGGTTTATGTTTTCCCAGGTGCAAGACCTTAGGCTTGTCCTTGTTGAACTTCACAAGGTTCCTGTTAGCCCACTCTTCTAGCCTGTCCAGGTCTTCCTGCAGGGTGGCTCTCCCTTCTGAAGTGTCCACTTCCCCACTCAGTTTGGTGTCATCAGCAAACTTCATCAGAGTACACTTGATCCCATCATCTAGATCACTTATGAAGACATTAAACAGTGTTGGACTTGGTGTCAATCCATGGGGGACCCGGCTTGGGGCAGGTTGCCAGTTTGAGAAGGAGCTATTTACCACCACCCCCATCTCCACAATTTCTCAAAGATGATGACTTCCATACTGACCAAAAAAAGTTTCACTTAGAGCACAAACTCTTGTCCTTTACTTGGTGTTGGCACTCCCACTTGTATTAGAGGAATACCATTCTGATAACCCTGCATTTGTGCTTTTCAACTTCATGCCAGAAGCCCCTCAAGTCCCACCACTCAGCCTAACACCAGCATAAGGCAGCACTACCCCTGGATTGAGTATCCCACCTTTTGCCCTGCTCACACCTCCATGGGTAGGACAGCTTCCGATGCAGTTTCATACTGCAGCAGATAAAAGAATGCAATCTCACCTGGCAAAAGTGGCGATGGCATGTAGTGCAGGTAAAATCCTTAAGTTTTCGATTCTGAGTTTTATGTTCTAGGAACCAACAAGTCCCCTTCCCAGAACTAATCACACATCCTTTTTAGCTTCAAGAGAAGAGGTTACTATATACCAGGTTAATACGAAGCAATCAAGATATGCCATTAATTTTCAGACCTCCTTGGATTTTTTCTTTATCTAGTCCACTGAAGAGAAGACTATGGAAATACCTTGAGATTTTTCCTGAGGAATGTGTTCTACCTCTTGGAGGAATTGGGCCACGGCAACACCACCATCTGCTGGACAAAATTTGCTCCCCGTTTCACACAGCACTGTGTTGAAAAGCAGCTGGGGAGAAGGTAGAAGTGCAAGGTTATTTGTACATTCTACTGCCACTGACCTGGAGAGCTGCCCAGAGGTCCTACTCCATTAGATGAGATGAGCTGCAAGGTATAGAGACACGACAGGTACGTTTACACTGCACGCAGAGCTGGCAACCTCCAATAGAGCAATTGCTGCAGAGCAAGCAGAGGGCTTAGTTTCTGATCAAGAAAACGGGATGCTGTAAGACCTAACTGCTCCACCACATAGAATAGACTCACGTATATTTTAGTCACTTTATTCATATCTATATACATTACATTTTGATTCTCCAAGTAGTCAAGGCATTTGTTCTCAAATAGTTTAGTACATCAATTTTATAAAATACAGCTGAACCAAGGTAGATTAGAAATACATACATTATGGTACATTAAGTGCTTTGAACAATGATTAGTCTGGCCACCTGCTAGTGAGCGATTCATTTGGTTTTGGTCATTCTCACAGAGGAGAGTCCACTCCACAGGTAACTCCCCTGAGCCCAGCAGAGCTACTTAACCAGCAAGAGTCCCTCGTGTGCTTTTGGGGGACAGAATGCATCACTGGGCCACTACAAGGCATTCTGCTGTCTACATGATGACTTAAAGCAAGTCACCACTGCTGACTGGGACAAGATTTAGACATTTGTCAAAAGGCCTCAGATCAAAACAACAGAAGAAAAAGAGCCAGTATAACTCTGAAGAAATACGGTCTTCATGTTGCAACTGGGATTTGCTTACACGCATATATGCTAAACCTGGGTTACGAAGAAATAAAGAAATCTAATGGAAGGGCTCATGTAATACCTAGGCTGTTCCCCCAGGGCATCCTTAGGCATGCTGCAGGGACACAGACCTAACACAGCCCCACAAGGAGCTTTCTCAAAGATCTCTCCTGCATGAAGTATTGCTCTCCTTTTGAGAAAGTCAGCTTTGTAAGCAAGTGAAATGCCAGGACAATTCTTATTCTGAAAAGGAACGTTTGAGGAGATCTGTTCAGCTGCTGGGATTTGAACTAGAAATGCCTACAGCTTTATGTCACATGGCACCCAAAGATGTCTCAATTCCAGTTGATGCTGCAGGTACTGTGTTACCCACGACTAGAAGTTTGCTATTTACTCCAGTCTGGTCAGGACTAGTCTATCAGCCACATCCTGAACCAGAGTTAGCTGTTGATGCCAGCTCAAGATCCCTGCTGCAAATCTCTCCAACTGCTGTAACTTCAGCCCAAGAAGGTCACAATTTACATGTCTGGGCTCTGTGTTTCACAGGCTGCAAAACAGCTGGCCAGTGGAAGGTTCTCTCACTTTTACAGTGCTGACAGCCTCATGCTGTCACGTACAGGGGAACATTAGCTACAGTCAGATAATCGTGTTGCTTTAGAGCCAGCTCCTTGGGACTCTGGAAGACAAGCAGTATAGAGCAGTAACACATCACTGGACTAAGGGTTACTGGTGACAGGACAGGGCTAGCACATCACAGCTCTACATTAGCCTAGTGCAGATGCCATGACACTGCCCATATTCATGCTCCATCAACCAATCCACACACCGACAAAGGTGGAAGATACCATAATCAGCTGCTGTTGGGTAACCTGAGCTGGTCAGGCAAGTCAAGTTTTTTCCCTGTAAACTTTAGGAGGGGAAGAAGGAAGAACACATGTAAACTTTAAATGAGACTGGAACAGATTCAGGCTGCATGGCATCACATCGATGGACCAAGAAAGAAGGTAGAAGCCACAGAAGTGAGAGTAGCATTTAGTGGATGGACTGGCTGGTTCTCCATGACACAAGGCCCTGCACACAGGTGGCCATCCTGGGAGGACATTTCAACACAGGAGGCAAGATGTGTCCCAGAGGTGGTCAGCTGTACTTGATGTTCTCTATTGGACCGAAGGGATTCTGGGCCAGAGGAAGCAAGAAGTACTGTGTCATCCTTCCACAGCACACATCACTGCAGCCTTCAACACTGCACCCCCAGAAACAATGATTACATTGTACAGAGGAATTAAGAACACTTTTGTTTCTGCTGCTTCAATGTCAGCATCTTTGCTCGTTCTCCAGAAGGGCTTTGCAATGAGGTGGGGAAGACTTCTCACAAATGACTGTTGCCTTCTGGCAGCTCAGACCTGAGCTGCACTGGTTGTTTTTGGAGCAAACAGTTCAATTCTCACTGCTGGCATTTTCCTGTCTCAATGCTGCCCAGCTGTCACTCCAGAGTAGAGCCACTACCATCTGCTGCAGAAGAAAATACTGAACACAGGAGGAGTGAACAAAATGCACATTTTAATCCACAATTACAGTGGAGATGGCATTATGAGGCAACTGGTCAGAACGAGCAAGTGGTCATAAAGAGCTATACTGTCCCAGACTCCATGTTCATTTGAAGTCCTTCCATCAGAGACTGGAAGTCAAAGGACAGTATTCTTGCCTCTCAAACTCATAAAAAAACCCCTCTTATTTACTGGCCTATATTATAATGAAACTAAAAAGTAAACTCATCACCTACAAAAACAGGTAAAAATTAATAAAAATGGAAAGAAGTGCTTATTGTCATAACAGAGATTCACAGATCTCTGAATCTCTACACATCTTATCCATCATACCAGATACCTGTTAGTTCAGGCTTTTCTTTTTACAGAAAAAGACAACTACATTCATCTCAGTGGTGCCAAAAAAAAAAAAAATATCTATATATCTAATACTGCTGAAGGGCCAGTTTTTCCATTGGGACTGCACAGCGTGATGAGATTTGGATACTCATTCTCATGAGCATGTCATGAATGCAAGATAAACATTGTCCTGGCAAAATTTCACCATGAGGTAAATGCATTGTTTGAAAGTCCTGGGGAACTGAAATGGATTTGAAGTGATCTGCCAGGAACGATCGTTTCATTACGGAGAAAGTTGTCACTCTAAGGCAGTATGCTTCATTTTGTCTAGCAACTTAGTGCCTTCTGCTAAGGAAAGGGTTAATCAGCTTCATAACTATAATTAATCAAGTCTTTTAAAATTAAAGGGTATATTTTTTAGTTACCCCTTTCCAGGGATTTGGGCAACATTCCGATCCAAGTACTGTTTAGGAAGGGATACGTTTTGGGTTTTGCAGTATGCTGATGACCGACAACTCATTTTTATGGGATTCAGCTAAAATGAAATTATGACAGATAAATACAGAGCTTTACTGCAGTAACATAACTTAAAAGATGTAGTGATATGACATTATAGCTGTGGAGCTGCCTTTAAAAAAAAAAAAAATACTGTTTACAGAACCCAGAAAAAAATTGAAGCTACAGAGCTTAAGCAGGACAAGTTATTCATGGACCCTAAACAGGTCAACTACAGACCACCGCAACAATAGCAGAACTCAGGAATTAACTTCATTCTTCTCTCACCCACCCACATGCACAGAGGGGGGTTTACTTCACATTTGCAGTACCATGCATCCACTACAGAAACATGAGCTGCTCTCATATTCAAGACCACTTAGGCAGTGCAAGACTTAGAGAGATCATGTACTTTTACGCCATCATGAACTGGATAGTATCTGTTTCAGTGCTCTTACATGTAGATAGCATCACCTTCCCTAAAGACAGAGGGAACACCTCTTTTCAATGCTGTCGAGTGGTACCTTACAGCTTAGATCCTTAGTGAGGCTGGTTCGCTTATCAGCCTGCAAGAGCGGATTAAAGTGCAACAAGCAGATTTCACACTTCATGACATGACGCAAATGGTCAGTGTAGACATGGAACTGCAATCTTCTTGCTTACTGCTGGTCAGACCACAGGAAAAGAGTGGCTTATAGTATCATTGTCCTCTTGTGCTTTCCCAATATGGGCTTTAGCTTAGCAATTCAGGCCCAGTCCTGTCCAATGGTCTGGCACCATCAGGAAATACTTGTCCATAGCTTCACAAAACCTGGTCCGGTACAGCTCTGGAGAGACCACAGTTGGCATCTTACCTAATGCATAAGAGTTGACAGCAGTTAGAAATGGGTAAAGAATTTGCTGCAGTACAGACAGATGTCACGAGATTACAACACCAGACAGCATAATCATGAAGGCATACTGTACATGGAAGTGTCTTGGAACCAACAAGCACTAACAGCTGCCTTTTTTTTAATTATTATTATTTTTATTTTATTTTAGGAGAGAAGATAGATCAAGGTCTGGACCCCGAACACTGAATTGAGATACCTGAAGTTGGAGGAACTCTCTAGGCTTTTTACATCAACACTGATCAGTTTGTTTCTTTTTGTCTTCTCCTGTTTACGGGTCTTTGAGGTTTTGCAGCAGAGATGCAAATTTCTCCCATGAAGAATTTCACTCTTTGGACACGTTCTTATCTTCTCCAGAAATCCGAGCAGTGGTACATCACATGTTCCCCTTTCCTTCTCTTTCTGGCCCTCCTACTAACATGTGGCCAACACTAGGCAATGCTGCACAAAAGGTACTCTACTCACTTCCACAAAGGGAACTCCTCAGTTCCCCAAAATGCAGGCAGTAGTCAATCATTTGATAAGGGTTCCTCCACACTAACAGCTCAGAATGTACCTGATTTTCTGGACTCAGAAAACACCTTCTGAAACCAGCCAGCAAGGTTTTTTTGCTAGTATCTCTGTATGGATGACTAAGTTTGTATGCAAGTAGTTGGTAGTTAAGAAACACAAAAGAAAAATCTGATAAGTAGATGACCTCTACCCCATTCCCAGGAATTATAGTACTCAAAAGGGTCATTCATGGAGGCAGATAAATGTATTAGTTTTCCCTGAAACTTGTTATTCCTTCCCCTGTTCTGGACAACTTAATCTAGCGTTGCAAATCTGCATGGTGAGGAATTTGTGACTTTATTAGCAGAGTTATTGGAAGCTTCCAGGTAACAAGGAAACATGATCAAAAATTCTGCTTTCATTCTGCACTTACCTTGTCCTCCCAAGATGCCAGTTGACTTCACTACCATTTCAAGCTTTTTGTCCCAGGTAAAGGTGCGAATATAGTCTGTTGCAATAAAAAGAAAATCCACACACAAACATGTCATATCTGCTACAATCCAAGTAATGCTGTTCTAAAATGCATCCGTTTCCCCTGAAAAAGGGCAAGAAAGCAGTAGGCTTCCACAGCCAGAACAACTTCAGCGTTCCCCCTACCGGTTGCCTCATTTTCCAGAGCATTGATTATATTTGGGTAGGGTGAATATGATATCTCAAAAGCCCAGCAAGATCACAATCAACTCTTCTTGCCTCTACAAAACCAGACTGCCCAGGTATGTCTGTCTTTACCCACGTTAGTTTCAAGGGCTCATTTACAAGAGTCCCTGAGCTGGTCCTCATCCCAGAAACATATTAAGAAGCCCCACTTCACCGTTAGAGCTCACACTACTTTACTGCAAAAGCTAGCAGCATCAATACTTGGACACCTATCCACTTAAACCAGTAGTATTCCTCATCATTGTAGTCACCTACAGGTTTGATAATAGAAAGCAAACACTTTTCACTTCATGATATGGAAGATTGGAAACACCACCAGTGAACCCTGACTGGAAGCGGGGGCTGCAAGGAGAAGACTTCAAAATGGTTTCCAAGCCCCTTTCAGAGAAAGCATGCTCAGTCATTACAAGCACATGAACATTGTGGTCTGCAAAGCTGAAGTAAGTTAAGTTTTTCATTACTGGATATCATTATCTCCTAACATTTGACTACAACTGTAACCATACAATTTTGAATTTACTGTTTCTAGATTTGTGAAAGGCACCTGTAAGTATCCATGTTTCACCTCAGCTGTGCTTTGCACAAAACTCATCTAGATCTGCCAATCTGAAGACTTATCCATTTATCTGAATACTCTTTGAAAACATCCCCTTAGACTGCTTTGGGACTAATGTCATCAGTTTGTGCACTAACTACTGTCACTCAAGTGCCAAGGCCCAGAGCCCCCCACAACAGGGCCTGCAAACAAAAGCTGTTAGCTCCTCACAGGCCTAACTTACTTGTTTCCTATATCACATTAGGATCTAAAATAGGTAGAGATTCTGACCTCAGATTCAAACTCAGCCCAAGCTAATGGTTTTTAGTTCTGTCCCTGCTGCAAATTTAGCTTAAGTACTTTGTAAGTTCTCAGGGTATCACTTAGAGAACATTTTGATAGCCTGATACAGCAGGCATGTTCTCTCTTCTTGAAGATATTTGTGTTAAACAAGCTCCTTCAGATCATGAACAGCCGTTCTTACCACAGTAAAGGAACTGTTAGCCTTAAACATCATACAAAATATACTCTTTAATGAGGTAAGACTTTCCATAGGACAGCAAAAAGTCACATGTACAGAAGGAGCAGAGACTCATCCCATTCACCCAAATATTCAAGACTACAAAACTAGGAAGTAGTAACAAACTCCAGTTCTTTGTATCTGGGACTTCAATTCTCAGCTTGAAGTGTTATTGGAATGGCTTTCAAGCTTTACCAGAAAAAGAGTAATCCAGACCTCATGGCTTGATATCTAATTTGTAAGCATTTCTGAGCTAGGTTTCAAGAGCACCTCATTTCCAAGAGTCACTTCCACATCCTGCAAATGGCTTCATCTCCAAGTTTTTTGCACAACACAAATTTACCTGTCTAAAGATGAGGCTCTACTTCGCAGTCTTAAGTCAGAGGATATGGCAAGGTAATTACTGTGTTGCCACCTGTATTACCCAGATCAGACTCCAGGATCACAAGCGATCCCGTGACAAATGACAAATAACTTTGCTCCTTCATCCCTCCCAATATTGTTTCTCCTTAGATCCTCTCCACACAAGTTAAAACTCAAATGGCTATATAAACATTACTGAACTTAACTTTAAAGACTGAACACATTAAAGCATACATAAAGCATAAAGTCAGTGTAGGTTAAACACCAACTTGACTGCTTTTTCACTACCTGTGAGGCCTCCTGCATATATTCTTAGCAATGCAAATGTCTAACACAAGCCCATACAAGAGCTGGAGAGAAGACTTCCTGCCTCCACTTTGAGCACCCATGAGAGGTGAGGTGGTATTTCATCAGGGAGAAGACAAGCTTTCTTGACACACATTTCTGTGGTGGTAGTACAGTTCCAAGAGTACTATAAAAACCTAAGCCAGAAGAAAACAGTTTCACCAGCTGAAATCAAGAAAATACAAAAGACAACCTACCAATGATCCCAACAACCAGCTCATTGTTGGTATCATCACGACCCACCAGCAGGGAATAGTCAATGATGAGGTGGCTGGAGAGGAACTGGGAATCACTGTGTATGGAAGCTCTCAGCACAGCCTTGCAATGGGAACGGATGTACAAAGGATTGTCCCGGACCATCTTCAGAAGGTTCTCATCCAGCAGGACTACGTCACAGCTTTCCTTGCCTGTGTCTGTTTTAACATTTCTATTCCGGAGGGAGCCCTTCAGGTCAAAAACCTGCAAATGCAGAACAGCACTACTTTGTTCTGTTGTTCTGCGAGATGAGAGACGTCAACATACTTAACTGCAGTGTTTGAGAAGGCAGCATGGCAAGGCAACCCTTTCCTTCTCTGCAGGAGGAAATCAGTTAACAAAACACATTTTCATACTGCAAAAATTAAAGTTTCCTGAGTGGAGAGTAGCATGTAAGCCTACATGAAAGCTCTGGCACCTCAATTCACAAATTTTAGGCAAGTTATTTCGTTAATATTTAACCTAGTTTATGGGAAAAAAGGTGTCCATATTTTTATACTGTATGGGTAAACTCAGTTTTTCAGCCAGCTTCTACAGACTCAAATGCTGACAAAAATAAAGCCAATGGAGAAGGAGGTAGGCCTTGCATGAAGCACCATTTAACATTTGTTGGCAAGGCAAGAGACAGGCCATCATTAGGTTGGAAAGGATCTCTGGAGGCATCCAGTCCAATGACCTGCTTGAAGGAGGTCATGTTAGAGAAAGTTGTTCAAGCCCTGTCCGGTCAATATTTTATTAACTTCAGGGATAGACTCCACAGTCTCCTTTAGTCTCTGTTCTAGTGCCTGACCACTCTCATGATCTAAAAAAAACAGACAAACAAGAAGAAAACCCACAACATCCTTTACATCTATCTAGAATTCCCTCAGCTCACTTCCTCCCACAAATATTCCCTGTTTGAGGTCAGGCACTGCGATGGAAGGTGGAAAGAATTTATAGTACCTAGTTTCAGAAGCAACACTTGTATGAACTTCTTTTTTAGAATCAACTCTGTATTTCAAGAGAATTTTCCCTCAACCATTTTAAGGTCTTCATTCTACTGCCTCATAAAGGTCACTTTTCCTTTACTAAAAGCAAAATTGAACTCAAAAATCTTGTCCCACACATGGTTCAGAGAGAACAGAGGGTTCAAAACATTATTAGTCTCCCTTCCACTACACAGTAGTTCACCATCTCCGTTGGTGAGGCTCTCCTAAGCAAATTAGTCTGTAATCCCAGTTAGTTCTTCTGAAAGCTTTGCAAAAAGGTTTCATGTTCTCCTAATTACATAGGCAATGCTTTTTCTCAGACACCAGAGGTGCAGGGACAAATAAGACTTCTAAAAACTGAAGCCTGGACTACAGCTATCTGAACTAGCCAACACAGGCATCCAGTTACCAAGGATCACATCACAAGGCAACAGGCACAAACGGTCATCTTTGAGCCGTGCTAGATGTAGACAGCACGTGAAAAGTCAGAAGTTACCTAGATGGCTACTGGTAACCCTGCTCTTGCTCCCAGTCAGAACTGTACTGCAAGGGAACTTGGTTCTTACCTGAGCCATTTTCCTGCCGTAGAAAAGGTTTTCCATAACAAGCAGATCCAGCTTCTTTTCAGTGTTGTTTTGAGAGTTTTTGTATCCAATTCGATATACCCCAAGGATTTTGGCCAGTGCTGTGGGCTTCTGATGAAGAGAAGACATGGGGTAAGATCTCTGTGTACAGACAATCAGTAATCAAATACCAAAGGTACCGCTGTTCTGTCTGACTGTGTATTACAGCTTCGAAGCTCTAGCAAAATTCCCACTTTTCACCTTAAAAACACGTTATTAGTACAACTCACACCCTCTGACATTTTCTTTTAATTAAATGAAAGTGGCTAATGGAAACTGTCACTAGTCCGTAAAATATAGACCACTGCCTAAAATAAAAGTCACTTTTTTTTCTAAATACCTTCTGCTGAACTGCATTAATGATGTAAGTGAAGTAGTGCGGAGCAAAGTCAAGGAACGACTGGACTTCCAGACGAGGCATCTGCTTCAAGATGAATCTATCATCTGTTTTAACATCAGACAGAAGCAACAGGGTTACATACAGTAAGTGATATATTCTTTATTCTTTACAAGTTCTGTCGGACTGTTGCACAGCTGAAGTGGTTTGAAAAATTAAAGGACTACAATTCTCTTAAATCTATAGCTACAGAAGCTCATTTCTATGAACTTCTTTTACTTCATATATTCTGAATTTCAGCCTTTCTGTATTTCAGCCTTCTAGCAAATCAGGGAGAACAGACTGCCTACAGACCCTTCCATTGAAGGCTTATTTTATGTAAGGGCCTAGAATCAGCCATAGTTAAAAAAAATAAATCCTATGAATCAACTATTGCATGTGGGATTATAAGAAACACTGAATCTTCAGTAACCAGTTTTACTTGAATTATACTCAAGTTTTTGTTTTCTGAAGCCTGCCTAAGAGGGCACAACCCTTCTGCTCAACTGTCCTCCTGAGCTGCTACTACTGAAAAACAGAACTACATTTTGTTCTCCTGCACATACAAAGAGACAAATAATCTGATATTGAAGACCCCTGAACAATCCACTTAACTTTCCCTTCTGAGTGGCCACTTCAGTCAGCAACCCTCTGGCTAGAGGTAATCAGGGATTAAATGACACACTAACCACCACCATCCCCAAATAATACCCTCTAATTACAAAGGGGGAAGAAGCTACATTTACCCTCAGTCACATAGAATGCAGCTCCAGATTTGCCACCTCGAGCCTGCCAGGGCATAGAGTGAGAGAGGGATCGGATGAAGTCCTCTTCACTGCTCCCCAGTATCACTTCACGCATCTTGTGAAACTCGCCAGCATAATAAATACGGCAGTAGAACTTGGCATTTGCATCTGAAAACTCTGCAAAAAAAGGTCTTCCTCAATAACAGCATGCAATACTCACTGACTACCTGAGATGACAGATTTTATTCATGTCTGGAAGAATATTATTGTGCTAAACGTCCCTCTCACGCCTATTGTACTTTGGAAGTTTAAAACGATAGACTTAAAATGGAAAACTTACAGAAAAGTCAACCCCCTTTATGTTAGCTCACAGTATATACTATGGAAAAGCGTCCAGACAAAAGATCAGTTAAAAACCCAAAAGTTTTATAGGGTATTTTTGCAACAGAGATACTGATTACAGTAAGTAAAAACTTCATTGCTCTGTTCTTGATTTTTCCTTCCTGCTCAATACAAAGAAAAAATAATTACTAACTTCAAGATTCGTATTACATTTGCATGAAGAAAGGAGTTTGTCAGCTACGACTTCAAGTTATTTACAACTACTCACGGAGTTCCACATGGGGATTAACCAGCTGTTTCTTCTGTCCATCTCCTCCATCTACATCATCTGAAGGCACAAAGGGACCATTCAGTCAGGGTTGTTCATTATTATTAATGAGAAAGCCATGCAAGATACTACTTGTAAACTCCCATTAAAAGAAAAATATTTTCTTTTTTCAAGAATACAGAGGGAGCTATACATAGGGAATTAAAGATACAGCTATAATTGTATAATACAATATCTATGCTAGAAGGGCACTGCTGTTCATGGGACACATAAGTACAAGCTTTTTTTTTGCTGTCTCTTCATTCATTTTCCATGAGCTGAAACAATGAAAGTTAAACAGGAAGTGAGGAAGAGAGACTGGGCTGCTTAACTAAAGTCAACTCAATCCAAAAGCATTCAAGCCCGGACTACTCAATGTCCCTATAGTTACCGGAGTTTGAAAGGCCCTATTTGCCTTCTTGTTAAGCAGAGCAATGTCTGCAGGAGAAACCTACATTTGATGTTCAAATCATTCATTTTCAACGCATGTTGAGTAATCTTGGATTGTTGAAAAAGTATGAGGAGTGCATTCTGGGCCTTACAAGTATGAATGAGGTTTGGGAGAAGTAACAATCCAAGACAGAAGGTGGACTCAACAGCCTTGTACCTTGAGGCTCTGCTCCTTGGTTTTCTGCTCCCTCTTTGCCCATCTGTCCAACCTGGTAGTAGGCACTGTCAGCACCACGTAAGGTCTCTTTCTTCTGGGAAGACAGGTCCGGGCTTTTCCCTCCAGTGCCACGGAAGAAAGACAAAACACCAGATGGTTTCTTTGCTACAGTGAAGAGGAATGAAGAAGTTTGCCTTGGCATTTGCACAGGCAGTTTAATAAAAGTATGACTAACACAAGCATTCTCCATTCATTGTTTTAACTGAAGGAATGTTGTCATTCAACTGTAACTCATTTGCTATTCTTCAGGTAACCAAGGTCTACCAGGTTAGCTGATTTAGTATTTTGAGTAGCAGTCTCAAATGCTGAGTCATTTGAAAACACAACCCAAGCATGAGCTTTTTTAACATAGTAGGAACCTCACTTCTCCATTTCAAGATATTTTAATTGCCATCTTTTTAAAGAAGGCGGTGCCATAAGAGGTCAGAACCTATTATGGGCATCATGCCCCCCTGAACAGGCTAGACGCAAGAACAACTCAAGGTGCACTACATCATAACATATTACATCAGGGAACAATGGTCTGATCTCAACAATCAGAGAAAGCCATTGTGGGCAGAGACTTCAAAAAAACAATCGCCCTTCCACCACCACCATGTTCTACATCAAGTCAGCTTTAAGACTAGTCACAATTTCAACTCAGAATGCATTTTCTTTGTTCTTACTTAATTTTCACCAGAGCTAGAACCCAGGTTAAGTGGGCTCAAGTCTGAGCTAAGATTAGCATAATGGATATGATTTTGGCAAAATGGTCTTACGCTGTTCTGGTTCTGCATTGCGAGCTGAAGGACCTATGTTAGTCTCAGGCAGGCGGACAGGGCTACTGCTCTTTGGTTTGCTGTCTGACATGCTGAAGGAAGAAAGAAAAAAAAGTCATGAGCCCAACAAATATGGCTACCCAAAACACTATTTCTTTACTTGTTTACATTTATTTCTCCTCCATGCCTAATATTAAGTACTACTAAGGGAAGAGGATACAGTTTAAAGTTGTAATGGTGCGGAACTCTCCAAAGTTGTTGTCCTCCACCTCCCTGACGAAAACCTCCCAGGGCTCCATGACAACAGTTCCATCCATCACCACAGGAGAGGTAAGCAGGCCCAGCAATCCCTATCATGCACACAATCAAGGGATCAGGTGATGGAGCCAGCACAGTCCCTGACATGAAATGGAAACTCAGATACTGCAAGTATGTGTTGGTCACAGAGAATGTGTCAGGTTCCACTAGAAAGCAGAGATCCTAACATGGCTAAGAGGCATGTTTTGAGGGTCCTTCCCCATCCTAGTTTTGTGTTATTCGGTACAATCACTGTGCCTTTGCTCTGTGTACTGTAGTTCCTGCATGTAACCTGTTTGGCTGTAGTCCTTCTTCAGAACTGTTCTTCAGAGATACTTTGGACAACTCATCCAGGGCATTTCTGTACTCCTTGCAACTGAAGGGGAAAGGAAAATAAATAAATAAATAGATAGAAAATCAGCTGTTCTCTGTAACACCAACCCAAAGATTCAGTTCAGAGACAACCACGGGGAACAAAAATCCACAGTAGTAAAACCTCCCAATTTTCTCTTACAATTAGAACTTAGCTCCCTTAGAACACAAGCTGCTTGAGATCACACTGCAGGAAAAGAACCTTCCCCCCCCC
>NW_009648784.1:595-25260 GCF_000708025.1 Charadrius vociferus | reverse complement strand
ACTGCGGGAAAAAAACCCCCCCCCCCCCCCCCCCGCCTTGTTTCTCCATCTCCCACAATTTAAGAATGCTCTTCTTTAAAAGCCTGCTGCCTTGTGACACGCAAACCCCAAGATTTATGGAAGCAGCTGGTTTGGAGAGCTGAGTAGTACCAAGAGCTGCTCCGACCAAAGGTAGGCAAGTGACAGACTGAAGTATGAATACCTAACTGTTGTTCCCTAGCTCAGCTGCACTTCCTCCAGGCTGGAGAGTTTAGCAAAATTTAGTTGCGCTCTTTCTCTAACAATACCACATTACAGGGAACACTACAAAACCAATTACTTTTTGTGTACTACAGTTCAGCAAGAGAAACCCTAAATCCAGTTGCAAGTTGGAAAACCTACTTTCCATATCTCAGTAGTAAAAGGAGAGAACTGTAGCTCTGGCAGAAACTCTCAACAGGACCTGGTGAAGAAATTCTGTCATGCTTGTTCCCTACCATTAGGATTTAAATATTCCTTGCACAGAAAAGCTGAGGAAGTACAACATGTGTCAGGTGAACAGCAAAATGTCACCAGTACCTGAGAGCAAAAGCTATGATGGAGCTTGGTTCTTTCTCACAGACTGCAATAGGTACACGTTCATGCTCATACATTAGGTAGTGTTTATCCGGGTCACTAAATGAAAACGACATAGGAAAGACTGTTAGTAGATCATAAAATTTTGTGGAAAGAAAAGGCTAAGTTCTGGTCAAAACCCAGTTCTCATCACTGCACTCCCAGGCACAAGATGCAAATCTCAGCATGGAACCAAAGCTCCCCAGATCAGCTTCTCACAACAGACACATTCATAGCTATGTGGTTAGATCTAAATGGTAACATGTTAGGGCAATCAGCACTTCAAGCAAGCTGCTTGTATCAGAAGACCAGCTCCAAGTTAGAGTAAGAGTCTATTTCTGTTTAGCAGCCACTGTTTCTAATGGCACCAAAACCTGCCTGGGGTTTGTTTTGACTGTCCTGCAGCATAGCTTGCAGAGTGAAGTTAGGGGACAAACCTGGACTCTTTTCTGAACAAGCAGTTTAGCACAGAAAATTCCCCACAGCCTCCTAGGTTTCTGTAAGATTTTATTTTACTTATCTGTAGGGTCCAGTCTTTTACCTCATTAGCCCATGGCCTCCACTACTACCCCGGGGGTAGCATTCAGAAGTTAAACTCAGGCTGCCAAACGTTAGGCTCATGTCAAACGAGAAACACTACAAAGCACGCAGACCAAGTAGCTGAAAGACTTTCCAGCCTGCCCATTTTCACGTGAGAAGACGACTTGAGGGCACATGCAGTAGCGATTGAACCTGACCTACACCCAGATAATGCCAATTTGAGTCCAACCCTTGGAAGAGGTCTAAAAGCAAGAACAAGAAGCAGGCATGTAGCTTTAGTAAGTCTTCGCTAAGGAAGGACATTTCTGCTCCCTCCCTGCATCAATGAAGTTAGAAGGCACCTTTCTCCCCCGCCCCTTCCCCTCCCACAAGTTTTGAGGAGGGATGCCTGCTATGAGGAGAAACTGATAACGTATATGCACAAGGATATTAATAAGAAAAGTGGGTAACCTACAAATACCTAGAAGGGACACAGAAAACTTCTTGCCTTGAGGAAGTTCTATAGCTTATTCAGAGGCAAACCCGAGTGATGACTTAAATTATATACCTAGCCAAGGAAGCATGCACAGCTCTGTTTTTAATTTGACAAGGCTGCTAGTTTTGTACAACATATATATTATGCAGCACTTACAATGGAAAAGGAATGGGGTTATAGCTGTTTCCAGGCAAGAAGTTAGCCAAAATAGCTTTCATAGTAGACTTCTCCTTCACTTGGCTGTCTGTAGATCCCAGTGAGTGTCCATCAAACACATCTGGAACAGAGGGAAGTTAAGTCTGCATCACAATATCAAAGCTGCAAATTCAGAAGGGTGGTTGCAGACCACCATATTACCAGATTTGCTGTTTGTTAAATGGATCTTGTACAGAAAGACTACAAGAGCACAACTGAACTATACCTTCGGAGCTGCTTGTTGTGTCTTGTTCAGACAGCGTGTTGGCACCAGTCACATGCTCTGATACAACCTCTGGAGGTGTGGGCAGCTGAAGATGGGTGGAGCCTGTTGAGCTCTGACTTGATAAAGTAGTCAGGAAACGATCCTCTGAGTGTACAAGGACAGAAGAAAGCGTTTTACACAGCTGTCAGAAGTGATATTGCTTGCTCCCACACCAAGTTATCACCACTGTCTATGTTCAAAAAGTTTCTACTTCGAAAGCAGGTAAGGCCACCCAGAGCAAAGGAATAGGAAAGCTGACCAGCGTAGCATATAACCTCCAGAAGATGCATACACTTATACCCACTACCTTCAGTTCCCACAAACTCTCGGTATACCTCACAGATAAGAGGTCTCAGAACCCATAACCACTTCACAGAAGAGGCAAGAGGCATTTCCCAAATTCTGTATAGTTACTGAGTTATTTAGAAAGTCTCTAAAAGGTTTTACACTCAAGTTTAAAGGAAAACCCTTGCTGGGCAATTTAATATCATTAGTAATTCAGCTTCATATTAGAAGCAGGCCTTGCTTTTTATAATAGTAAGCTAGAAATTGTCTTATTCCCTTCTCACACAATGGGTATTCACTGTTTCTCTAAATTATCAAATTTGACAAAGCCCCCATGTTATGTCAGGGAAAGGGTTACAGCAAGCTTCTTTTGGTAGCTTAAGAAAAATAAACAAACAGACAACATACCTTTCTCTCCATTTTGGAGTGCTGGAGAAGCATTGCGTGGGGAAGCATCTATGCTACTGATCTAGGCAGAATAACAAAATTCCAGTGTTGATGCCAAGCTCTTTATAGCTGTATCCCTTCTTTTGTGGAACACTTGCAAAAGCAGACATACCACAACAGAGCACTCCCACCCACTGCACTGTCACTGTATCTGCCACCACATGAAAAAGACAAGGCAACAGCAACCCAGCTTCACAAGATGCTTATGACTGCTGTCATCTCTGTACCCTGCTTTAAAGGCTACACTCTTCCTCTAGATAAACCTACTTGCTATAGATCAAGGTTAAGTGTGTTTTAACAGATAAGGACAGAAAGAACACGTATGCATGCAGCAGAGCTAGTCCAGGGCCTCACAGGGTTTCTTAGTGCACCTTGAAAATGTTAGAACTATGGGCAGTTCAACCTTTCCGTATGATGCTTATATTGTACTGCCTTGCACTCAGGACATTTCTCAGAGTACCAGCTCCCTGAAGAGTGGCTGTTCAGCATGCAGTCCAAAATCACTTATATATCCCCTCAGCCAGTTCCCACAGGACATGTCAAAGAACAGAGATAAACCCACAGATTCATGATCAGTCCTTCCTGGGTTCTTTGCTCTGCTCCTTTTGATAATTTTGCCTTTTCATTTTCACAAGGTATAAACCTGATGGGCAATCTAGGGTCTAGTAAGGTGACCTCCGTCCTATCTAGGCATAAACCTGACAATGAGCGCAGCTCTCCACTGTAAGTATTCAGATTAAAGCTACACAAACCACAGAAAATCATCAAATCCTATTCATACTTGGTCTTCTTCTGTATAATATGGCTTTTGGTTCACTTCTTTAGGAAAAGATACAAATACTAGCACGGAATTCAAGCTTTTACATCTGAGAACTATATGTTGCAGTGAAACCAGTTTAGTGAGTGAACTGAAGCCAGGCTTAAGACTATTGCATTGTCCCCCCCACTCCCCCCCAAAAAAAACCCCACAACCACAAACTAGCTTCTAGCCTGCTACTTGTACCTTGCTTTCTTCACCTTGCCTCAGTCTCCCAGGGCTGGGGGGTACTGATGGGCGTTTTCTCCCCTTCTCTTGTTGGAAGAGATCCTGCAATCTTAAAAAAAAAAAAAAAAAATTAATCAAAAGATAGGTTACAGGCACAAGTTATGAAGTTTCTCTATAACAGAATCAAGCCAAGCATACCTTCAAGTCTTTACTGCAAACTCAGATGGTTGCTAACATGCACCAAATCTAGGTTTCAAATGGCCAAAACCAGAACATTTTCTTCCCCTCAGAGATAATTTCCCAAATTAATTGCTTTCCCATGCTCCCCTCTTTCACCTTCATTCAAATGACACTTTCTCCTCTCAGACGCAAGTTGTGCTCTACAACACAATACTTTTATTCATAGAATCATAGAATTGTTATGGCTGGAAAAGATGTTTAAGATCATCATGTCCAACTGTTATCTACCTCTACTGGGCCCACTTCTAAACCATGTCCCTGAGCACTATACCTAGATGGTTATTACCTAGCCCCAAATGATTTTCTGTTCCAATCAACCAGCTCTGTGGTCTTAACCAGTAGAGGACATCCAACACAACCTGTCATAACACACTGTATATAGCAACTGCACTATAGGGAAAGAAACAACAAAAGAACCTCTCCCCTTCTATAACCAACACAGTATCAGTGTTGCTCATGATTCCAACTTGTGTCCTCTTACCTATTATTCCAGGCTTGCAGCATCTCACAAAGTCCTTGCTTTTTAGCTATCAGAGACTCAAAAACAGATTGCAGCTGTTGAGGTGTGTCTAATGATGATGAAAGCAGCCTTGCTTGGATTTTCTCAGTCCAGTTTCGAAACTCCCCCTCTTCCATCTGCCAAAATAAAAACTGTCAGTGTTCTGGGAGCAGAGATGACACTAGATCTGAGTGGCTTCTCCACACACTTTGCAGCCTATGGTCTGCAGATGCAGAAATAGTCCATTACCTCCTTTTGGGCAAACAGGTCCTCCATCTTCTCTTCTCTCGTTTTGCTGAAAGTATCTGTTTTCAAAGAAGCAAGGCGATCATCAACAGCAAGATACACTTGTGACACCCTGTCGACAGGGATGGAAAGAGTTAAGATGTGACTACTTGGAACAACTTCAACAGTCTTTAATAGAAGTCTGAATGCATTAAAGGTTAGCATTTAAGAATACAAAAGACAATATATGACAGTCTTCTGCACAGTAGGTGTCCCACTGAATTTACAGGAAAAGTTGGAAAAAAATCATCAGTATAGCAGAAACCTAGAAGTTACACACACTGACCTTCTTCTTCATAACTTATTCTTAGCAGTGGAAGTTGTCAGAGACAATACAAAAGTCACCAATGTATTACTAGAAGAGGGAAACTGCTGTGTCATCTGGACTGCAAGCTACATCTCCACCAGAAAGGCTCAGAGTCAGAGCGATTAACTATTTCAGCTCTAAACAAAGCTCCACAGGTTCTGAAGTCAGGTGGTCACAGAGACATCAGCCATACAGGAATGCTGCCACCAGGCAGAACAGCAGTCAGGCTGGATTGAACACAGTTTCCATCATGCCTGTCTCCCACTTTTTTGTTCCTACATTTAGAAGGTGTATAGGCTTACAGTAGTTCACCCTACACCGCAGGAAGGTACCAGATTGTCTGGTGTTATCATATTCAATAGCTAACAACAGCAATGTCTTTCACACACCAGAGAGTTTAGTTGCCACATGACCAATATAATATAATGAAAGCAGTTCTGTTTGGACAACAGATTTGAGCACCACCTTTACAGTTTTTCTAGGCTGAAGGCAGGATTTAAACCCGGTCAGATATTCCAAGAAGGAATGTTATGGTAAAGGTACAAAGTGTTACCTGCAGTTTTCCAATTAAGCCTTCTAGGACCACCTCCCCCGTTTTATTTTTAGTACCAGGGGAAGGAATTAGAGATACCTTCTTAAACACAGCTAAAGTATTTTGTAAGAAAAGGTGACATTTCAGACACCAGCTGATGGTCAACCTTTCAGCGGCTACTTGGCAACAGCTTTCAGAAACATCATTCAAATATCAGTGCAACATTCAGGGACAGAGCAAGACAAGAATCTTAGTTTCTACTGGCTGTGTTTAAGCTGAATTGCCACCAGTTGAAAAGGTGAGAGACTAATACAGACAGAGCATGTAAAGGCAATAAAGGATATTCCAATACCACCCTCCCTTAGAAATATATGTACATGTAAATGCATTTAAAACCACTACTTTTATATTAAATAATGAGTATTTAGCAAGTATTGGCTATACTAGAAAAAATAGGTTTGTGTTCTGCTAATAGAAATCCAAAATATAAATAAGGTGAGGAAGGCATTAAAAAAAAAGCTTACTTTTGAGAGAAATCCTTGAGATCTTGTAAAATAGTAACCTTGGATGGAGCCTGCCGTTTGATGTAGATCTTGGGGAGTGGGACACATACTTCAAGCAGCCGGATTGGAGAGTAGCTGAGACAGCAATACGACAGCTATTAACAGTTCTACCCACATAGCACTAATTCTACACCATATTGCCATTTGTAGCCCTTATATGAAAAGAGGCACCGTCAACACATCCAGGGCTTAGTTACTTTTAGCAAGAACATCTTGTTTATTTACTATCTCCTAGGCAAAAGTAAAGTCACAGATCGTGTTGCAAACACAAAACTCTGGAATTTTTTGAGATTAGACAGGGAAGAGCCATCCATTCTTAGGGACACTGCCCACCCCATCCAGGACAATGACGGCACCCACAATGCCCTCTGCAAGCCAACACATAAACCTACACTTGTGGTTATAGCACAGTTATGCTGTACTGAAAGCGAAGGACAGATCTGATGAATCCTTATCAGAGCGATATGCTTTACAGAGTACTAGAGAGAGAAGGAATTTTTTTAGCAGTGGACCTCACCTGAAAGATGCCACCATCTGATTATAGGAAAAATACTGGTGATAGTCATGGTGAATGGAATGACCACAAGGCTCTGCATTGGCCCGTCGAGTGTACTGGTGCCCATAGAATCTCAGCTCAAGGTATTTTGCGAAAGACATAGACCAAGAATCATTGGAAAGGGGAACAACCGGTGTCACCTGAAAAATTGAAAGCCAAGTGTCTTAACTTCATCCTTCAACCAAGATTAAGGACAGCCTAACCTAGGCAGCAATCTAGTATTTCTAGTACCAAAAGCACCCATGACCCTGAAACATGCTAAACAGCAACAAAGACAGCATTTATGCAAAGCTGAGGCCAACACACAGTTACAATAAATCTGACAAACTGCTAGTTGATGATGATGACCACAGGTGCTAGGTTGGGGAAGTGTAAACATAGCCTTCACAGAAGCTTTTATCTGGGATGCTACTTCTCTGTGTAGAGAATTTCCAGCAACCCGGTCAGCAGCAGTGGTTTCATCATATACTTCTTCCCTGGTGATTCTTCAGCTACAAATACATTGGTATTGCTTTGCAGTGTCTTTCAACTTCAGCAGTGCTTGCAAGCTTAGAGCAGTCACCGCTTTATGCATATTTAATAGCCACAAACATATTAGTGTTTACATGAGCACACAGAAATAAAAGGTTATAGAACAGGTGTATACACAGCAGCACAGGGCTCGCCTTCAGCAATTACATTAACTTCCTCCAGGTATCTTTAAATCCAACACCCATGTTTAAGCCAGCGTAAGTAGGTGAATTGAGTCATCCACACGGGTAATTGAGATGTTTCGTGTTTCAGGCACCGCACAAATCTTTTTTAATTAAGTTTTATTCTCATCACTTTGAAGGCTCTTAAGGTTTACAATGTTTAGCTAGCGATGAGTATCCAGTTGGCAATGTTTTCTTAGCTAAATTACAGAACAAGTTTCAGATAACACACAAACTTACTATCTTGTGTTTTATTTAAAGCAGTATCTCATTCCTCTAATGAAGATTTTACTTACTTTCTAATGACTAAAGGAAGTCTAGACATCACATTGATGCAATGCAGACTGTCCAGTCCACAGCAGATCAAAGAATACCAAGTGGTTTTAGCCAATTACTAAGCCAGTAGGTCTCAGTGTCTGCCCTTCCCATACGTACGTTCTTTTGATGCTCGTATTGATTCACTGCAGGGAAGGGACCATATTCTTCACCTCTAAGAGGGCAACTCTATTTTTTCCATGTGTCAGAAATTAGTTTCCAGCAATATATCAACTTCAGTTAAACCTATCCTCTCAGAACCAGGTTTGACACTTTCCAACACGACTACCTCACACAAGATGTTCCACCTTCAACAGCCCCAACTCCAAAAGAGGGATTTGTAGATACATGGAAACATCTGTATCGTTAAGAGGTTTTCTGCTCGTTTAGCCATAGCTCCAGGGATGAGCATTTTCTCAAAAATGCTGTCTTTCTGTACAAGGCCAGTCACAACAGGAATAGCAATGATTGTTAAGTTCACATCCTTACCTGTTTGCACAGTCTACACCAGGAGTAAGTAAGAATGGTGTGCTGGTACCCAGGGACTGGGGAATCCAGCTCCTTTAGCACAATTTGCACACAGCCTTGCCCATGAACAAAGCGACGAATGTGGTGCACCATTGGTGTTTCACAGAACATGCTGGGGCACTGGTAGGAAGGCCTTACAGGGAGAAACAGAAATGCTTATGAACAAACATACGCTAGGCATAGCTGAAGAAATGATTCAACAGATTTAATATACCTTTTAATATCACAGTACTATTTATCTTTACTGTAAGTTTCCTAAGCCTTTAGTGAAGGTTGTTTCTGCAAAGTGAATTGTACTCATTCAAAAATAGCATGTAGGGAAGTTCCCTTGCCAGCAATGGCTATATAGGTCCCAAAAGCAGTGACAGAATACTGGTTGCTATCACAATCTTTTTACAATGAATCACTTTCTACAAACATATCCCATATAGTCCACAAAATATGGATCAAACTCCTGGAAGTGCTTGACACCAAATTAGAAGACCACTTTGGCAGTGTACAAGACCAAAGGATACTGAGGTCAAAGATGTGCCAAAGAGCCCTCAAAATGGTAACGTTCCAGCTCCTGAAGGAAGAAGTAAGCAAAATACTGCTATGTAACCTCTTTGAACAGAAAAACTCATGACCTTTCTTTGGATGGGTTTCTTTTAAGTCAGGGAAGAGAGACTGACATCAGAAAAGCAGAAGTTGAATTGTTTAGGTACCAAAGTGAAATAGGGAATTCTTCAAAAACAAAAAAAAGCCTAAAAAAGCTGAGATCCTCCTTGTTCATATGAAAAAAGAAAAAAAAGAGAATTTTAATTCCTGAAACTACGGAGATTAAGAAGCATTCACTTCAGCACACACTAGCTAGTCAGCAGAGAAAAACAAGAACTTAAAAGCGGGCAACTAATCTCCTCCATTGATCAGCACAAGGAAAAAACCTTGTTCCTCCACAGAAGGCTGAACATTAAGAACATTTTGCCACTGCAAGTGGCCAATGGAGAGAAGAGTAATCTTGTCTTTCGAGGAGCCACAGGCTACCCATCCAGCTTCACAGCTTGCTGAGACTCTGTATGCAGTTCTGGATGTACTGGTTATTACTGAAACATAAAAACTTGCACCTCTGTCAGTTGAAATAAATGACACAGTACTTTGCCAGGGCTAAAAGTGTTCCGGACCATTTATATTAGCCACCTTGCAGCTATGACAAAGCCTTACTTTGAGATGTTGAGGTAACACTAAAGGAGTAGGGTTTTTTCCAGAGCTTTTATGACAGTTCAAATAGGAACCTCAGAAAGCTGTGATTAGGACAATCACTTGTCTTGAAAAACAGCCATTTGGAATACATGCTCAGACTCTTAACTAGGACCCTTGGAGCCCTAATCATTACAAGAAAGTGCTAAGTGAACACATTTGTCTTTATGAACTTGTAAGTCTTGTTTTTCAATCTATTCCACTTCCTCATTAAAACAAATAAGAGGGACAGGGCTGAAGTGGGAAAGCAGTGGATGTATTTGCTTGTAAGAAGTCAGCATGAGTAAGTGAATTCTTAAATCCAGTTCCTGTTTCACTACAAAATAATAATGAAGCAAAGGAAGCAACAGATTTAAGTGATAACCTGTACTAGGATACAACCAGCTCTGCAGACTTGCATGCTATTCTCCTAAGTGCACAGAAGTACAATCTATGAAGTGGGCGGCAGGTCAACTTCACAAAGCTATCAAAAGTTTGTTTAAAATGAGATTTAGAATAAGTTCCTCCTCACCTGAAACAGTAGCGCTCCAGAAAAATACCTAGCGTCAGGTCATTTTTCCCATAGAACTCCATAGTCACAATCCTAAAGCAGAGAAAGAAAAGCTTTAGAGTGGTTGCTGCGCCGGTTAGCTGTGCAATGGCCTTTTAGGTGCACAGATATGCACCCA
Source organism: Charadrius vociferus (assembly GCF_000708025.1). NCBI lineage: Eukaryota > Metazoa > Chordata > Aves > Charadriiformes > Charadriidae > Charadrius > Charadrius vociferus. The sequence goes on along the minus strand of NW_009648784.1, from coordinate 15,053 downwards.
CACTGCTGGCTTGTTTTCAGCCCTGTATACCTTCAAAGGCTTATTTTCTTCTTGGCTAGCCTTCCTAGACCCCTGCTGTCAAGTTTGCTAATAATAAGATCAGAGTCCTACTAGAACAACTTCAAACTTAACATTTGAAAGTTGAATACAATTCAACCACGCTTTTGATGAGCATGTTCAAGAATATCTAGGCACAGAAGTCTAGACAGCTTGAAGCCTCAAACACTAACATTTAAACAGTTACAAAAAGGGTACATCCAGAAGATAAAAAAAGCCCAATGAAAACCTTATTCTTCTAGAAGATTTAATAGCAACTTCTGTTTTCTCAGAACCCGAGCTGACCAAGACACTTAAAATGTGTAAGTACCAGCTTGTGTCACAATTCAGACATCTCTAACATCAGTAATTTACAACCTCTTATTGCAGCTGTTTAGTGAGCTTATCACCTCCTCCTTTGGTTCATTCCTAAACATTTACAGAAAATCTAGACCTTTTCCTATAAGACAGTCATCTCTATTTTCACCTGATGAAACACCAAGACCTGGAAGGGTGGCATAAGTTGCACACAGTTAACAAATTGCAGCCTCCTACGCTGGAAATACAGTTAAACTTCTTAACACCACTGACTATAATATGAGAAAGACAGCAATATATTCGAATGCCACTCTCAGATAATACAATATAGAAGTATTCTGAGATTCTTTCAAGGGTTATTTTGGGGCTTGGGCGTTTTTTTGTGTTTATATACAATAACTCTTCCCCACAAGACCGCATGCAGTGCCCTCCCCACACATACGTTACTCTGCAGTGAAAGGACCAACTAAAGCATTTTGGTTTAGGCTGGGCTTTCTCATTCATGCCTTGAGGATTACAAAGGCTATGGGATGCCACTCTGGAGCCACCTGACCAGGGCAAGACAAAATTTTTTTGGCAACAGTTCCTGTTACAGGATGGGCACAACCTACCAAGGACTCCTCAAACAAATACTGCTATGAGGCGGGCACTGACCTTGATTTAGGAAAACAGATATCAACTATACAAGCTGTAGAGGAGTAGTTTTCATACCAGGGGCTAACACAGGCACTTGGAGCATTGCTGGACTGAGCAGAAGAGCTACTGAAGAGAACACAGAGCCTCTGATGGTTTACTGGACTCAGGCAATCCACCTGGTGGAGAGAAAACAACTTATTTACTGGTTACAGACACCTCCATCCACACACAACTCCTGATGACAATATTCTATTCTAGCAGTTTTATTTACAGATGAGTCTCTGCTCGCTCCTTTTGTAGAGATTAACCTTGCATTATCTCTGAGCTTCAGGTAGACTTTTACCATGTATAATTGCTAACTGACATTTTTAGAACATCGTAACTAATATGCATAACAAAACTAATGCACACGCCTGTGTTTCTGTGGAAAGGAAGCTAAGGGAAACAAAACAACAAAAGCCCTGAGACAAACACCCCGAGTCTCCAAAGTACTGTACAGTTTAGGACACCTTGGAGTTAAAACTCTGCCAATATTATACCTCAATTACTCATTCAGGCCATAGAAAGACTTCGAACTTTCTGTCTTCTGTGAAGAGTTACCACGCTGCTGTCGGAATGGAGCTGTTTCCCCTTCCACGCCCTACAGAATTATGAAGTTACCACATACTTTTCTTAGGTCACTGAATAAATTTAAAACAGCATCAACCAGTCTGATCCAGAGCAAGGGCTAGTCTTACAGTTGGCAAGATTATGGCCTGTGAAGCTACACAGACTTACATTTAAACACCTATTAAGTGACTTCTGTTCATGAACTGATTGGCTCAGGGACAAAATGTTTGACTATTTCAAGAGATCAGTTCTGCTACTCTTGTTCATAGATATTTTTCCTGAACAGCTTCCAGTTCAAGAAAGTCCCAAGATCCTTTTCCTCTGATGTAAGTCAGTTGCTTTCATGGCAGTTTCCCAGAACTTTAAATATTTTGATTACAAGGGCATACGGCCTTGCTTTGAAATTTCAAAGATTCCCCTCCCTCCATTACAAGATTCTCACGTTTCTTCAGATCACCTAATCTTTTACAGTCAAATACTTTAAAGTAATCATAGGCTACTACTACTTCCATGACATTAAGCCCTCTGAAGATGAAGATACTACTCTTTTAGAAATCCCCAATACAAGCAGCAAGAAAGCTCAGTTTCATAGAATCACAGAATCGTCCAGGTTAGAAGGGACCTTTAAGATCATCAAGTCCAACCATCAACCTAGCACTGCCAAAACCACCACTAAACCATGTCCCTAAGCACCTTGTCTTCTTCTCTATTAGTCTTCTCATACAGGCTCAGCAGCAAATGGCTGGAGAGCAGCCCTGAGGAGAAGGACCTGGGTGTGCTGATTGACCAGAAACTCAGCATGAGTCAGCAATGTGCAATCGCAGCCCAGAAGGCCAACTGTATCCTGGGCTGCATCATAAGAACTGTGGCCAGCAGGTCAAGGGAGGTGATTCTGCCCCTCTACTCCACTCTCATGAGACCCCATCTGGAGTACTGCGTCCAGCTCTGGAGTCCCCAACATAAGAAGGATATGGACCTGCTGGAGCGTGTCCAGAGGAGGGCCACGAGGGTGATCCAAGGGCTGGAGCACCTCTCCTATGAGGAGAGGCTGAGAGAGCTGGGGCTGTTCAGCCTGGAGAAGAGAAGGCTCTGGGGAGATCTTATTGCCACCTTCCAGTACCTAAAGGGGGCCTACAGGAGAGCTGGAGAAGGACTTTTTACTAGGGCATGTAGTGATAGGATGAGGGGGAAGGGCTTTAAACTGGAAGAGGGCAGGTTTAGATTGAACGTTAGGAAGAAGTTTTTCACTTTAAGGGTGGTGATGCACTGGAACAGGTTGCCCAGAGAGGTTGTTGAGGCCCCATCCCTGGAGGTGTTCAAGGCCAGGCTGGACGTGGCCCTGGGCAACCTGGTCTAGTGAAGTGTCCCTGCCTATGGCAGGGGGGTTGGAACTCTATGATCTTCAAGATCCTTTCCAACCTAAGCCATTCTATGATTCTCTAAGTTTACTCCCCCTTCACAGACTCATTTTCAGAAATCAGTCATGTACAGATGAGTTGAACAGGCAATGTAACACACTGATTCTTGGCTGACTTTGTGCATTTCTCAGAAAGTAGTCTCACAACCTCTTCCCTTCTCAGTGAAATTTTGCAGTCAGTCTCTTGTTCTGCTTTTGTATATCCACAGAGTCCCTGGTTATATTAACTCGTTTAAGCGTCCAGAGCACTGCAATCTAACATGTAGGTTTGGCTTAGTCACAAAAAAAAAAAAAAAAAAAAAAGAAGAAACCCAAAGAAACCAACTCTGGTTTAACATTTAATATATACACCTTCTGTATTACCAGGGGAAAATGATGTAATCTGGGTTTTCAGTAACATAGCTTTGAATCTTACCTTATGAGACCATGAGGTTTCACTCTGAGCCAGGCCCTTCTCATCTTCTTCAATTCTGCACCCAGTTTTTCCAGTAGGGACACTAGACACATCCTTACTTTGGGAAAAGGGATCTGTGCTTTTCTGTAGTATCCTTCCTCCTCTGGCCCGATAGTCAGCCAGCATTCTGGCTAAGCTCTGGCTATCACCTAGATGTTCTGCTATTCTAGTATTGACCAACTCATGAGAAGGTAAGATTTGGATAGCCTTGGCTTGGATACTCCCATTCATCCCTTGTAGTCCAGAGAGATCCCGCAATAATTGTCTCTTCCTTCTGCTCTCTAACTCCTTGTATTCCTTATTGAGGAGAGGAGACCAATAAACTTGCTCAGGGAAGTATTCCCGGGCAGGGCACCTCATGCCTTTTTCAGTCAAAAGAAATGGTTCACGGAACATCATTACAGGAGAAACACAGAGAATGACATCTTTCAACTCCTGCTTAAATGCTGCAGAGTAAGTCTTGAGACGATCCTCAGAAGAAGTTACCTCTTCCATGACATATAAACCAGTATCATCCTGCAGAGGGTCTCTGAAGACTCTCATCTGACTCTTGGACTCCTGCAGATCATTTGCCTGTTGAACAGGTTCTAGTGTCTGGCTATCCAGAGCAACCAAGTGCTGGTCCATGCCATGGAGCGGCAGCAGGGATGTTTCAGGTATTACAGGAGGTACAGAGCTGAACACTGCAAATGGTGACTCCACTTTGTGATGCTCTTGCTGTTTTGAGGACACCTTTTCCAGTTGACTGTTCTCTGGGTCACCTCTCTCAAATAAACCTCTTTGTTCAAGCAAGCTGACCTCATCAGAGCACACTGACTCAGAGATTACAGGCAGCTTTTCAGAGGATAGTTCAATGTCTCTGACTGCTGTGCTGAAATCCTCACCATTGAAGAGGTTCTGTTGTTCGTTTTCATCCCCTGGTTCCTCAATAAGGGAGTGAAAGGAGGTGTTTTTGGTCAGAGTAGGGGGCATGGCAAACTCATCCATAAGGAAAGAGATTTCCAGCTGGGAATGATAAGCCACACAGACCATGAAGATCAAGATCTCCTTCACACGGGCCAGCTCATACTCTGCAGCACCACACAACTTGATAGTGCAACCCAGGTGCTGAGGACACCCTTCAAAGAACATCAGGGTTTTTGTCTGATCTAGAAGAAACAAAAAAAAGCCATAGGAGTTAGGATGACAACTACAGTTAACCTGCTTTTAGGTATCTCACACACTGAAACAGAGATTAAGAGCAAGTAACAGCGCAATCCAGCTGCAGAAATTCACATCACTGTACTGAAATAACTTAATTTTGCAAGAAAAACAAGCATTTGCAATAGAATTTCTCCTGTTTTGTAAAACAAGTCATCAAAAGTGATGGCCAAGTGAAGGCCACATGGAACATGTTGGCCTAAACAGCGTATTCCAAGATCACTGTAGACTGCAGCAACGAAGCAAAAGAACCACTATCCTCCCAGGCACATTTGCTCACACTTACAAGTCAAAAGTCTACAAGATTTTGCGTGTAATTTAACAGCTGAAGGGGGCATGGGGAAGTGGAAGAGATGCAAAGACTGCGTCTCCACAAAGATTAGCATCAATAGCATTTGTGTGTGCCAGCACCACTGGTAACCTGTTAAGCAACATAAGGGAGACCTTATTGCGTCCTTCCAGTACTTAAAGGAGGCCTACAGGAGAGCTGGGGAAGGACTTTTTACTAGGGCATGTAGCTATAGGACGAGGGGGAAGGGCTTTAAACTGGAAGAGGGCAGGTTTAAATTAAACATTAGGAAGAAGGTTTTCACTTTGAGGGTGGTAAGGCACTGGAACAGGTTGCCCAGAGAGGTTGTTGAGGCCCCATCCCTGGAGGTGTTCAAGGCCAGGCTGGACGTGGCCTTGGGCAATCTGGTCTAGTGGGAGGTGTCCCTGCCCATGGCAGTGGGGCTGGAACTCTATTACCTTCAAGGTTCCTTCCAACCTAAACCATTCTATGATTTCTTCTTTCTTTCTTTGCAGACTTTCACTGCCTAAAGGGGGTTACAGAAAAGAAGGAACCTGATTTCTCAAAGGTGCACAGTGATTGGACAAGGGGCAGCATGCACAAATTGCAACAAGGCAAATTTTGATTGAATGCATTAACGTTGGACCAGATGATCTTTCAAGCTCCCTTCCAATCCAGGCTGTTCGATGATTCTCAATTTCTATGTAGAAGAGTTCTTTACGGTGAAGATGGATAAGCAACTGAACAGGTGCCCAGACAGGCTATGAAATCTCTGTTCTGCGATATTTTCAGCAGTTGGCGGACGAAGCCCTGAGAAATCTGATCCTGAGTTGAAATTAATCCTTCCTGTTTTGAATAGGAAGTTGGACTAGGCAAACTCCAGGTGGTGGGAAGAGAAAAAACAGTTTGGAAAGAAGAAGCCAATCTAATTAAAATCTACTGTGTCTTGTCTTAGTAAGATCATGCTTTTGTGCCCACAGCCAGTCTGTAGTTCCAAGATGTAACAGAAGTAAAGAAAAATTAGTAGGAAGGATAATACTTGATCACACAAAGCACCCAACAGCTCAGATCTAGTTGAGAGGAGCAAAGCATTTATCCTTTCAAACACACAAGCTAAGACACATCAAGCTTTACTCACCATTGGGTAGCTGAAAAACTTGCATATAAAATTTATGACAGGTTCCCAAACGTGGTTTGGTCAACAGTTGATCCATTGACATCACTAAGTCTCCCTGGGTCATTCGACTTACCCGGTCTAGCACTTGCTGTAAAAATGGAAAGAACACTAAGTATCTACAGTGCAAAGAGGACACTAGCAGCCTTAGCTTGCTCTTAAAAAGAAGGAAAAAAAAAAAAAAAAGCCAGTGTGATCCAGAAAACCTCTCACTGAGACGCAAACTCTGGGTTAAACCCAGTCACACAAACACGCAACCACAATAAACAAGAATCTTAGAAAAGCAGTTGGGTAAATATTTCTGGCGAGAGGTAGGATTGTGCCCTTCCTTGTAGATATCTGGATCTGTTGAAGTGAAAAGAGTTCCAGGAGGTGCAGTGTAGTCAGCATAGTGCTAGCTATCAGGAGCTCAGCCAACTCCCACAGCCCCTCTCTGTTTGGCTGTCTGTACCATGCCTCACAGGGACAGAGAGGCTCTCAGAGAATCACTGAGGACCCACGCAGGATTTGCTACAAATAGGCATCAGTTAACTAGAACAAAGCCAGGGTAGAAGCACCTACCAAGCAAGGACACAGCAGAATAGCTGTGAAGAGCTGAGGAAAAGTTACTCTCTAGGTTTGGCTGTCTTGCCTTCTTGGAAGGGAAATACCACCAAAGAGCCCGGGTTTGGTTAAAGGAGAAAATAAGACAACTCTGCTTTCTCCAGGGAGCTTGCTATAATGAGAAGTTACAGAGATCCACCACAAGGCCCAGTCTGACTCTGACAGTAAATGCTCACCGGCTTCACATTGATGACCAGAGTGATACCATGCTCTAAGAGCATGTCCTGAGCAATTCGGGACACAGTCTTCTCAACAAGAACCAAATTAGGCCTGACATCAACGATCCGCTGTACATAGTTCTTCAGGAACTCCCTTTCCTGCAGACACAAACAAAGCATGGCAGTTAACTACTGCAAACCCATCGGAAGTAAAATCCACTTAAATGCTTAATATTACTTCTCTCTCATTTATATACCAACCTTTCCTACAAAACAGGGAAACCAGCAATCCAGAAAGCATCACCAGTTGCTTGATGTGTACATTTCCCCACCCCACAGCACAACACCCGGTTTATGAGTAATCTGTTATATGCACTAATTGCACAAGGCTATAGTCCAGTGACAGTCTCAAGAGACTTGCAGCAAAATCCAAACATACATATATACATATATATATAAAAATAAAAATGTGCACCTTACATCTTTACATGGAAAAAGGCTTTATATTCAAATAGAATTAGAGCAACCTAACGCAAAGCTGTTTGCGATATTATGTTCTCCACCTTCAGAGACATGCTAATGTTGAGTGCTGGCACTCAGACACTTCCATTCACAAAAATTATACCAGTGCTCTATGCCTTTAGAAGTCTATACACAGAGCCTCAGTCCCTAAATCTGTACTTGGGGAGTGCTTCTGGAGTGGGACTTCAAGTGCTGTGCACTGCAAAATAGCTCTTCTAACCATGACCACCTTCTGACTTCATCTCACTACCCTTCCTCCCCCCGACACTTTTATTACCATGCATGGAAACAGAAAGCAGGGCTGCAAGTCTATCAGAACTAAAGGCCTACACTCCTAGAGGGAGGATACAGCTTCCCAAGCCAGGTATTCCTCAATTGTGTTACTGCAACTCACAAGAGTGAGGTTTTTAAAGTTCTGTGCAAGAGAAAAAACCAGCAGTTTGCCAGCTCCTCAGAACACAAATGCTAGCATAGCAAAGATAAAGCTTTTGCCAGAAGCTAACCTTCTGAATTTAACTAGTATTTCTGTAGCATTTTCTGTCCTATCGGACTTTAATGCAGATACACAAATAGTTACGATCATGTTCTGAACCAGACACCGAAATAATCAGAGACCAGTATTTAGAAAGTATAGTAGATACTTCCAGCCCATTCAAACAAAGGACAGGTCTCAGTTTAAGCTTTTACTAGAAAACCAACTTATTAGGCACACAAGTTTTATTACTAAAGCTTTCATACCTGTAATCTTGTCTATTAATCATCGACAGAAGTGGTCTTAAATGCACATGATAAGGAAATAGTCAAATACAGAAACAAACATTATGGCCCAAGCTTAGTAGGGCATCAAATACCCTTGTTATGAGTACCCGGGCAAACACCAGAAGACTGATTCTCAGGCAGGAATGTAGTGTGTTAAAGAAAAAGTCTGTCCATTTTGGTGTTTTCTTCTTAAGGCACCTCCCTGCTCACAGGGCCAGGGCACCTGTTCCAAAGTGATATTTTGTAGTTCAGCACGTCATTAGGTTGGTTGTTGTCCCATTTTTTCCAAGGCTGACAAGAAATAACATTGGTGCAACCTAATCCTCACCTACATTAACTTTACTAATACTTCTTTGTGCACCTAAGCCATATCTACCTCTGACCTCCTGAACTGTATGTTCCTTATATGGTGTATCGTTAAAAACAAATGCGTTTTCCAAAATGCTGCATTTAATTGTGAGGATCATAAGATCACTCTCAGTACAGGTAACTTGATGACAAAAACCCTCAGCACAAGACTACAAGTTTGTACTGTATTTACTGCAGCAGCTTTCATCCCTAGACCTCAAGCAATTTTAACCAAGAACAAAAGCATGCTCTCACCTGAAGTACTATAGGGTCTATGCAGGTAAACTTTGTTTCTTCTCGATAGAGGTACTCAATTGAGCACTTCAGCAGAAGAATTTTGGGATTTTTTAAGCAAGAGTTCATCTAAGAAAGACATAAAAGTAGTTAAAGATACAAACAGTTGGAAGGGAAAAAGTACACAAGAAAAGAATACAGACTTCCCATGACTGATTTTTACTTTTCCCCCCTGCAAAGAGCATCTCAGCTATGGCCCTCCACACACACCCAACTACACATTCTTCCTCCTTATGTTACACCTAGTTCTTGGAATTTCACAGCTACTGTCCAGTAAGTGCCATGCTAGAGGTTTCTACAGACACCCCCAAGAACCCCAAAGTCTTAATATACTTTGGAGCCTCCATCCAGATCAATTCTATCTATCTGCTGCTTTAAAGGCTCACTTTACTATATAGTCAGAAGTCAGAACCACAAATGCTTTTTTCTGGCTAAAATTTGGGGAAATTATTAGATGCCTTCTAGGGTGGTAGGGATGGAAAAGATGATTTTCCTATGCATGCATGAGTAAAGCTTCCCCCCCTAGAATCTCTGGGCTAAAAGAAAACAGCTTGGAAAATAAATGCTTTAAAAGCCATTCTTGTTTAGGGTCTCAAACCAGAGCGAGCTTGCAAACCTCCTGAGTGGTGACAGAAGCTTCATGACACAAAAAGGAAGTCACAGCACACTTGTTTCCCCAGCATGCACTACAGCCAGCACTCGATTAACAAAGCCTGCATTACCTTTTTGTGCGCAACATTCTTAGTGCAAACAAATCCATTCACCACCATGGAGTCAAATTTCTTTCCACCGGGGATCTAAAACAAAGAACATTTTTATAACTGTCATACACTCCCATAACTTCTAATGCAGTAACCCTAATATGTAGAATACCTATTGTAGCTGATTTGCAAGCTTCAGCTACACCCTCAATTATCAGATACCATCATGCTGGACACACAACTCTTTTCCTTTGAAGTCTGGCAAACCAAGGACAACATGAAAATACATACTAAGTTCCAGGATTCCTAGACTCCTCCTAATAGATGCATTTGTTAAACTGGATACACTCTGAAAGATAATAAGGGAACATAACTTCTATAGGCCATGGGGAGCGTATACCAAAAAAGTGAGAAAACCAAACTAACCTCTACCTACTATTTGAACACATCAAATACTTGACTGGTGTGCCTCCTGTCACAACCAATCGCAGGAGTAATAAACAACATGAAACAGGTTTCTGAATAACATATTTCAGAGGATGTTTCTGTTATCAGCATGTGAAAACAGCAGACAGCTACAAAGAGCTTTCACCTCTGAACATCTGCTCTTTGAACTGGAGTTTCAGGAGAGGCAGCAACAACTGATGCTGCCTGCAGAAATGCCACAGAACTACCACCGCAACCATAAGGGTCTCCTCCTATATTACGTGGCTATCAAACAAAAGAGGCCTCCTGAGGTGAATTTTGCCAAAGAAAAATAAACCCGAGCCTTTGAACCTCGGTCACACTAGCTCCTTGGATATTAGTTTCACATCAGCCTCTCAGAAAAAACTCCACATGCCACAACTCCAGCCTTACAGTTTGACAATGTCAGCACTGGGCCATCTGGCAGAACTGGATGCACCATGCCATAACAATTAAGTTTTCCTCTTGAAGAAAGTCATTGTACCTGGCATGGGAGGAGTTCAATCCTCCATAATGGATAGTTATAGGCCAACAGATTGCTACAGAGTCCTGCAAGCTACTTATCCAGCATTCAGTGCATCTCCAATCCAAGCACAAAACCAGCAGAAACAAAAAAAGGAAGCAAGTGATTACAGAAGCCCTTTGCGACCTTCTGCAGCCTAAAGCCTGAAAGAAGAGGTCAGCTCCAGGGCATTAAAGCACCTTTCCCAGGATGCAAAGTTCCTTCTGTGCAACTGTTTCTAGAACCTTACCTTATCCAAAGGCCATGTTGGCCAGCTACAGAACATGCTGGGGCCAGTGGGAATGGGACTCTTCTCTTCAAATAAGGGGTGCTGCCAGCAAGTTGCATCCTTTTGTTTTTTTCTGTCTGAAACTTACTTTTTTGATGTGGACAAACTGGCGGATATCCATGTCATCATCTCTGTTCTTGACATCAGGCCGTACAGTTTGAACTACCTGGCAGACCACAGGTACAATGATATCCCTCCAGGAGAGTGACAGGGACTCATTGTACAGAAGCTGCTGAAGCAGTGCCATCATGTGGTTGTGATTAGCAGACCTGTAAAAAAAGGCAAAACAAGTAGATTTCTTGTGAGAAAAATACAAAGCAGTGACAAGTTGAAGTCACATTTCAGAAGTAAATTTCTTAACGTTTACAGTGCAGGAAGTCCTCTGAAGGAACAGCTGCCTAGAACATTCTACAGTGAACTCCAGTCCTGTACTTCAATATATAAAAATCACAGGGAAACAAACAATCAAACTATACTGTAAAAATGCTGTTTTCTTAATACAAATTAGTTCCTTGTATTGTCCACTGTAGATCAAGTCCCAGTGGAAGTTGGTGGAGTAGAAAGGCTTCAGGAATTGTTACTCAAGATATGCAGATTCCTTTTTCTACAAGTTTCTTACAGCAGCCTTTCCATGGCTTGTTTCTCCCCATTCTCTTCTCTCAACAGATCCAGATTGCTGTGGTGCCAGCCTAGGGGCGTGAAAAAGAGTTCTTTGGACTTCTCCTCCACCCTCCTGTTGAACAATGACTCTGCAAGAGACAAACAAACCTTGTTAATATAAGGTCACAGCTGCCTCTGTCTTTCTGAAAGGTTAGTTTGAAAAGGAAAGAATTTACTGAGACATAAGCCTAAGCATCGTGAAATACTGAGTTTGAACTAGACATCATGGTACCATGAAGCAGCAAACAGTATTGAGCATACAAAGGAAAAGTGAGCTACTAAACTTCTTGTACTGCCCGTACAGAGCAGACGGGTTTCTCTTCTAGAATTGAATTGTTACCAAGTTTTTTAAGACATGGGGAAAAAAAAATCTTATATCCCAGTTTTGCCTGTAAATAAGCAGCAAAATCCAAATATCATGTACGTTCATAACTTGATCCGCTAATTTGATCCACAAAAAGCCGCTGCTTTGAAGATATCTACATATAAGTGGCATTAGAAGATCTAGTTATTTCATTCAGGCTGTAGCACAAGTATCAAAAATGTCTTGGTAAAGACCTTGTTTAGTGCATCTCCCAAACATATTTTAAATAAAAACTATTCTACCAATTCATATGTCAGACTTTTGAACTTTTATGTGACTTGCAGCCCTGATCTAACACACCACCTCTTTGCTGCTCAGGTGCAGAGGGAGCTGTCAGCAGGCTGGCTCATCTAGCCTATATCACAGAATATTTAATACTACAGAATGCTAAAGAATCTTCTGTCAAGAAAGTGGCACATGCTTTTCAAAAGATCTCAGCACATCTTCTCACCTCCATCCACCTAACCATCCTACACACCGGTATCTCTCTGCTACGATAAACAGGATGCCAACGAAGGCTGTATCCACCAAATACTTTTTTTTTTTTTTTAAGTCCTAAATGTCAGCATAAACTATAGCCATTTCTGTTTTGGAAACAGAAAGCATGTTTCAACAGGATAAGACAGTCCTCTCTTGGAGGGGGCCTGTCACTTTCAATCACTATATTGTGTAGTAATTCCTTAGAACTGTTCTCTGTTTTGCAGTACCAAGATTACAGGTTATTTCAGCACTGTTTTCTATGCTTTGAAAGAGTTAGTAGGTTATTTCCCACACAGGTGTTATGACATTATAGAGGGAAGTTATAAACTTCCCCATTCCCATAACGGCTGACTATTATATAGCATTTATGCTAGTACTGTATAAATTTTCATCAGCAACTATGTAAACCTTCAGAGTTCAAGCTTAAAACTCCTCAGAGTGCATGATATAACTGCAAAATCCTTATACAAGAATAATCTGAGCAGGACTATTGAAAAAAAAAAAAAAAAAAAGACTTTAGAAACAACAACTAACTTCCTCCAGATGCTCCATACCCAAAATTAGCCATGTAGATAATTAAGACAAGTTACATTGGTTTTTCCCCTTTCTCTTCTCCTGCAAGAGCTCAGTTAAAAACTAAGCATCGGTTTAATCGAAGAGTTTCTTTTCCTGACTGCACAGATGCTGGGTTTTCCCCCTTATTTGCTCCTCTTAAGAGCTCACCAAAATCAATAGCATTAACTGGTAGAAAAAAAGCTAACAAATGCACCCGGCTACAATATTGGAAGAGTTTTAAAACTCACAACTGCATCCAGTGGCCTGTCATTTCAGAAGCAGTAGTGGCAACGACAGGAAACCCAGAAAGATTTACAAGATGAAGCTTTAAGCTATTCTGTAGAAGCAGTGCAATTAATCATATCACATCTTCATTTGTTTGCATAGAAAGTTAAAATCGGTGTCTGTTACATAAGTTTGTAGGTGGGGTAGTTGTGAATAGACTTGCCTTACACTTATTTAAAAAAAAAAGGGAAAAGCTTTTCTTTGAGCCCTTTTGAATGAAGAAATCTGAGAAGTTAAACAAAATTAAGCTTGAAAGTGCATTAAAAAAAAAGTATAGTTTATATATCAGTTTTGCCACAAATAAGTTGAGATTTACTGTCAAGTAAATATTTCTAAAGGCTCAGTGCCCTATTAAAGGAGTACTAAGGAGCTTTCATCATTACATTAAAACCGCACAACAGCAACATTTAAAGTTTCTCCTTACCTTTAATAAAAGCATCACTTATAGAGAACATCTGCTGCCCTCCGTTTTCAGGATTCAAGTACTCTGAAAGAAGAGAGAAGAGGGAGATAGGCGGAGACAAAAAAAATGACAGGTTACACTGGTGCGCCCATATAATTACAATGTACACGCCCACACCAGAAGAAGCAGCATTACTCATCTAAGTGTTTAGTCACCAATTTAGCAACAACTTGATGAGTGGTCAAGACAAGAATATCCTCTCATTCTTGTTCTATCAAAAAGTCCTAAGATGACAAGAAAATAGTACTCATCACTGTGAAGAAACAAAACAAAGTAGACACGAGCAAAGACTGAACTAGGAGTTACAAATTTGCTTTTCCAGTTGACCCACACCACACTTTTCTAGATCCAAATACAAATGCGTTAAGCTGCGAGCAGACACCATGGGAACAGACATTCCAGACAGGGAACGGCCTCCTCACTCTGCTCTGCAAACGCAGCTTCAGAAGCCGTTTGGCTCTCACACTCCAATGAAGTATCTCAGACTAAGGGAGAGACCAGCCTTAAGATTTATCTTACACAGTGAAGGAAATAAAAGATAGTCTGCCTTTCAAGAGCTAGAAATCTAAAATAATTTTTAAACACTTTAGTGTTTTGAGGAATCCATGCTGACAGAGATGGACTCCCAGCAACAAAGGACAGCAAGAGTTATATATCACTTTACATATGGGAAATAGGATGAAGCTTCATCTACTACACTTTGTTTAGCTTGCTAGATCTTGATCTTTCATGCAGGCTGGCTGACTACAAAAAGGTTGTTTTCTCCAGAGGCCATTAGGCCATTAGCTTGTTAAGCCTTTAGTTGGTTCCTTGCTTCTACACAAAAAAAAAAAAAAAAAAAAAACAAAACATGAACGGGGGGAAAACAAAAAAAATA
>NW_009648784.1:0-527 GCF_000708025.1 Charadrius vociferus | reverse complement strand
CAGACTTACTGCCACAAACAGAACGCAAAGCCAGGCAGCTTTCCGACACTAACAGAAAGCAACAGAAAGTGGACAGGACACAATCAATCACAAATCTCTGAACAGCAGCACTCGAGAGACCCCTTACACGCCACCCATTTAAAAATCTGAGCTTATCTGCAGTTAACCAGTTTGCAAACAGATACTCAATAGATCATCAATGCAGTTGCAAGCCTCCCTTGCAGCTTGATGGTTATTTGCGTATTCACTTCATCTCCTGCTTAGATGAAGAGTTTAGCATTACAAACAAGCTACTGCTTCATAAAAGTTGGCTCACCCTCAGCATTCATTCACCCACAGACTACCCAGAGAAAGTCATGTCATGCTGTACCTACAAATAAGCATGTATACTAGCACCTTCATCCCTCTCCACTTTGCAACAGCCTCAGGGCAGCAGCTCTTATGGTAAACGCACTCAAATTAGGTCTGACACACATCCCTGACTAGCATGGCCAAGCCAGGAGTTAACCCCAGCTGAAAGCTAACCT
>NW_009648783.1:42909-59261 GCF_000708025.1 Charadrius vociferus | reverse complement strand
GCTAGCTGGGGGAGGGGGCAGGAAGTCCCCACTCGCTTGGAGCGGGTTGGGGCCGTTCGGGTCCGGTCAGTGAGCGGTGGCACTGTAATCGTGTTTGTATATTCATTTATCGGTGTTATTGTTATTGTTTTCTCTTCCCTTTGCTGTTCTGTTAAACTGCCTTTATCTCAACCCACAAGTTTTGCCTTTTTCTTCTGATTTTCCCCACGTCTGTGAGGGTTGAGCAAGTGGCCATGTGGTTCTTTGGTGCCGGCTGAGGCCAAACCACGACAATGACCAAAGAAAAAAACACAGAAGGGGATACATCTCACTTCTGAAGAACCAAAAAACACCACTGGAGATGGAGGGCTGCAGACTTAATAACAGTGATATATTCTTCTTACTGAATATTCAAAACCACCTAGAAGAGCTACCAGAATACTCACTAAAGAGAGAAAGCTTTCTCTTTATAAATGTCCATGAAAAACATTTATAAAGGTGATACGAAATATCTTTTTCCTTTCATCATATTACAAATAACCCAGATCCAGCTAGTGTCTTATGAGACACCCTCTTTTTCTTTGCACAGTAGAATGCATTATGCACAATCAGAAACAATCTCCTTCAGTAGGAAATCTTATTGGGACACTGTGACTGACCAATAAAGCCGTACGATGGAAGAAGGCTCAGAGGAGACAGGCAGGGGCCATGTACCCATGAAGCTCAGGAAATAATGCAGGGTGTGACTGACCACAGCCGTTGAAAAAAAACTGCTTTATCTCATAGAATCATGTCAGAGTTAAAGGAGTGTCTGGGTGATCCTCTTAGAATCATAGAATCATTTAGGTTGGAAAAGACCTTTTAGATCATTGTGTCCAACCATCAACCTAACGCTGCCAAAACCACCACTAAACCATGTCCCTAAGTACCATGTCTACCCATCTTTCAAATACCTCCAGGGATGGTGACACACCCCCTCCCCTGCCCAGCCTGTTCCGATGCTTGAAAACCCTTTCAGTGAAGAAACTTAAGAAACTTTTCCTAATATCCAATCTAAACCTCCCTTGACGCAATTTGAGGCCCTTTCCTCTCGTCCTATCACTTGTTACTTGGGAAAAGAGACCAACACCCACCTCGCTACAACCTCCTTTCAGGTAGTTGTAGAGGGTGATAAGGTCTCCCCTCAGCCTCCTTTTCTCCAGGCCAGACAACCCCAGTTCCCTCAGCCGCTCCTGTTCTGGTTTGAGGTAAAACAGGACGAAATTTGTTCAGTAACTTCACTTCTTAGCTAGGCCTCTTCTAACTACTGAAATTAACAGCATATTGTGCAGACAGTGTTCGCTCTCAGAGTGATAAGACCTATGTTTATAGCTGATGCCAAGGCATGGTATGCAGAGAGGCTCTTGCTTATACTTATTACTATAACAACCAAGGCCAACCAACTTTGTTACTTGCCCCATTGGAGGGTCAGAAGCAGAAAAGCATAGAGCGGTCTCACCTACGGGGAGGAGCAGACAGGACAGGTGACCCAAAACTGACCAACAGGGTATTCCATCCCATCTTCCATCAATATAAAAGCTGAGGGATCAAAGGGTCAGCGCTCTTTCTTCAATGGCTGATGTCCGAGGAAGATTCTGTCTGTTCGTCTGCCTTTGTTCCTGATCTGTGTGTTCCTGAATCCAGTTCCTGAGTTCAGCTCCCATCTGTCGCTGAGTCCAGTCTAGGACTTTCCCAGTGCCTGACAGTGATGTGATTGTCATCCCAGGAGCTCTATATGGGATGTATATATTGTATATCTGTCATTATTTTCTTTTTTGATATGAATACTGTACTTTGACCAAATTGAAAGTCAAAAGATACTTTTAAAAACTTCTCTTCAGTATACCAGAAACAACAATAACAGTTCAAATGATGTATAGGTATATTAGCTAATGCTTACTATCTAGACACTATTGACATCTGACTTTTTGGAATAATTTAAGAATTTGTGAGCTAAGTCACAGGGAGAAAAAGAAAAGCAAATTAGAAATGGTAATATAGGGCAATGGCCTGCAGATACTTTATTTACATGAGAAATACTGCTTTAGTGATTGTGAATACTACTGCACTTGGTTAAATGAATGGCCTGCAAGAATAGGACATAATACTTCTAACCCTCACTCCCTGAGAAAGATCTTAAACCAAGTAAGCAGCCGTGCTTTATCCATTTGAGTTCTGTTGAAAGAAATGAGATTACTCAGGATAATGTCAGGAAAATCTCATTCCCTAACTATTGAACCAATGAGTCTTTATAGTATGTAAGTGTATGAACTTTCTTGAGAGAGATATATAGTTTACATTGTATACTGCACAGTCATAGTTAAGTAAGCATGACTAAAGGACCTCAGCTCATTGCAAGTAGAAGGACAGCCCCCACCCTGAAGAATAAAGGATACCCCTGGACCACTGAGATATAACACCATCATCCTAGCCCCTCTAATACCTCTGTGAACCCTCCCATTACCTGGCATCATAGATAAGTAACTAGCAAGACTGACACTAGGGATGTTAAAATCAAGAAAGAAGCAGATGGATGATGATGCCATAGAATTGTAGTTGCTTTGCAAAACAGCAGTGTGTGTATTAAGTAGCGATTGGTCAAATCATGTTGTACCTGAATGCCTGAAACATATAAGAACCATGTGTAAAACTGGATTCGGGGTGCCTGAATTTGAATGGGACACCTCATGCACGTGAATAAAAGAATTACTCTTGTAATTCTAGACTTTGCATTCTAGCCTCTCTCCTTGGTTGGCACAGGCCAGTTTCAAAATTTTTGTGACAATAACAGCCATATATATATTGATAAGATTCCTAAAATACAAATATTTTGGAACACAGACTTTGTGTTTGTCCTGGTTTGAGGTAAAACAGAACCAATTTTCTGTTCAGTAACTTTACTTTGCAGCTAAGCCTCTTCTCACTATTGAAATTAACAGCATATTGTGCAGAAACTGTTTACTCTCAGAGTGATAAGACCTACGTTTATAGCTGATGCCAAGGCATGGTATGCAGAGAGGGCCTTGCTTATACTTATTGCTATAACAACCAAGGCTAACCAACTTTGTTACTTGCCCCGTTGGAGGGTTGGAAGCGGAAAGGCGCAGTGGGGTCCCACCTGCGGGGAGGAGCAGACAGGACAGGTGACCCAAAACTGACCAACAGGGTATTCCATCCCATCTGCCTCATGCTCAGTATAAAAGCTGAGGGATCAAAGGGTCAGAGCGCTCTCTTTCTTCAATGGCCGACGTCTGAGGAGGACTCTGTCTGTTCATCTGCCTTTGATCCTGATCTGTGCATTCCTGAATCCATATTCGGAATACTGTCCATCACCGAGTCCAGTCTGGGACTGCCCCAGTGCCAGCCGGTAACATGATCATCATCCTGGGAGCTTGATATAGTTTTGTATAGATTTCATTCTTTCCTTTTTATTATTAATATTTCATTAAAGTAGTTAAATCTTTTCTAAACTCATAAGTCTCTCTCTCCCCCCCCTCTTTTAGAAGAGAGAGGTTGGGGAAAGCACCTGTTGTTCGCCCCAGTGGGCAGACCAGCCCAAACCATGACTTCCTTCTATGAGAAGGAAGACTTTGTTTATTTAAACAGAAATGACCAGCTTTATTAAACCATTTTATCACAGTAACAATTTCAAATCACATCTACCAGCAAACATCCAGCTCCTCAACTTATCTAGATGTCTTAACACGGTGCACCTACAGCTGTCTCCTTTCATTGGAAGGGAGGGAAACTAAAAGCCAGGCAAGTTACATGCAGTGATGTACTTTTAATGATGAAACCCAACTGATAGGGGAATTTACATCCACAGGTTTGCTCATGTCAGATAAGTCAATCCCAGCCAGGCCTAGGCAGGTACACAGCTACCCCAGCGCTTCCACAGAGCTCGCCCTGGGCAAGGCCGAAAGGTTACTCCAAGGGCGCACATAACCCCCCCGCAACAGAACCCGTGGGCCCAAGGGCTGGCAGCCTTCAGCGGACACCAGCACCCGCATTGACAACCCTCCTACCCTAATTCTTCTTTTCCGTCTTGCCCTATAAGGAGAAACTACGGAGGAGGGGCGGGGGGAGGAGGACACACACGACCCGGACAACACAAAAGACTGACGCCTCCCCAGTCCAATCGCGGCGATACTCGCCCACAGCAGCAGGAAAAAAAGCGAGCTGCAGCGATGCAGGTGCGCATACGGTCTCTTTTTCTCCTGCCTCCCTTCCTAGCTCTTCCAATCACGTGGCGCAAGGAGGCGGGGGTTGGGGTGTCACGTGAGAGCAGGAGGCTGGGGCTGGTGATCCAGGCTGGAGGGGAAGATGGCGGCGAAGAGAGAGCCTCCGCTATTGATGGATGTACGGCCCGCCGACTTCGAGGTGCTGGAGGATGGCAAGAACGTCTTTGCTAGTTCTGTGTCCATCTTGGAGGTGAGAACTTGTCCGTCCTGCAGCTACCCTCTCTCCTTCCCTGGTGCAGTCTATTACTGCGAGGCCCAGCCGTTGCTCAGACCCCTGCGTTGGAGTGTGATATTGCCGGCACCCATCGGGCCCTCCTTGACTACTGAGGGTCCTTTCCCGCCCCCATTTCGGCCTTGAGCTGCGGCCCTCGCCGCTCTCTTCTCTGGGAGCGGCAGCTCCTTGGTCCTTGCCTTTGGGTGGGGAGAGCCGACTTGCCAGGGGCCCTCCGGGGCCCTCAGCCCTGCCTGAGCTCGGTGGTTCCCCTGAATGAAGTCTTTCTCCTGTCAAAAAAACCCCAAACCCCTAAAAAACCCACGGAAAAGTCTTTCTCCAAGTATCATACCTGCAATTGTTCAGAGAAATCAAGAGTCTAAAAATGTTCGGTGAATATATCTATAAATCACTCTTGTTTTCCATGTCAGGAGTCTAATAAAAAAACACGCTACAACTGAACGTGTAAATAATTCTTAGTTCTGAAAAATGCTCATGTGTTCACTAATGTTGGAACTTTTTTCTAAGTTGTGGCTATGTTTTATCTCTGCTAGTCTCTTATAGAAAAACTTTGTTCTCCCTGTGCACAGTTATACATTTAAAAAGAAAATTGTTTGTATTCCTCCTCTTGAAGTTTCCTGTCCCTAACCTTTACAGTAACAGGATCGGTACATATTTCTTGGTTTTGCTCTGACTGTTGCCTGTCCTTAAAAAGGTCAGTAAGTAAAGAGGCTCTTAAATGTGTTTTTTAAAGACACTTGCACTCTCTGACCTCCCACCCCCCCCCCCCCCCCCCTCGCCGTACTAGGTTGTAGCCTAGGTTGTATAGGTTGTAGCCTTTGTTCATTGTCATCCCACTAGGAGTAGGAAACGGAAATAGCTGACTGGGCTTTCTTTCTGTACATCTTGTTTTTCTTTGCAATGAAAGAATGTTTATTATACTTATATACTGATATGTAGCAACTGGTTCTCTGCTATTTCACTTTTTTTTTTTTCTTTAATTTAACAGTCAAGTCCTTCATCTCCAGAGCCAGCAAGTCTTCCTGCAGAAGACCTCAGCACAAACTCTAATGGTCCAAAGCCAGCAGAAGTCATGCCAGATGATGATAGAGAAAACCTCTTTTCTGGTAACTGCTATTGTTCTTCTAATAGACTCTTTTCCTCTTGGACTCAAAGGGGTGTGTTTTTGTGAGGAGTAGGAAAAAATTCTAATGCCTTAAAAGGTAATTTCCATGTCTGTAAGGAAATATGAAGTACCTTTGCAATGGAATCTCTGATTTTAAGCTTAAGCAATTTAATATTGTTGTAAATCTTAACCATTGTTCAACCTGTTAAAGATATACTTTTTGGAAAACTTATTAAGTAATGTTTTCCTTTGGATATTAGGAGCATCACTATTCTTTGTCAATCATTCTTTATTGGATTCAATGGTCACCTATTTAATGGAAGTCCTATGCTCTTCTGCAATATACTGTCAAATTTATGAACTTGAAATAATTTGCAAGAAAAGTGACATACTATAAAAGGAAAAAGAGTTGAGGTTCCTTGTGCAAAGTTTGTTCTACTCTTGTTAACACATCTAGCTACTGGTTGAATATTATTGTAAAACTGTGTTGAAGTGTAGCCTTTTCTTTTTGAACTGCAAGTAGAAGACTTAATCTTCCTTATTAGCAAAAATGAAGTAATATGTGACTTCTCTTTAAGGGTAGATGAGTTTTAATAGTAAATTAAAATTGGCTATTTTTTTCCACCTAATTTATGTGTTGTCTCAGCAGTAAACACTATTACACTCTTGACAATACATATTTTTGTAACAGAACTAGTAAGAATTACATACTGAAGTAATGGCACTTTGAGAAGCTTATTTGATACAAAAGTTAAATTTAAGTGTCTTAAGATCTTGACAGTGATGTACAGGATTTTTTTCTTGTGGGACTCTGGCTTTAGTTCAGTTTGATTACTAAATACAGGTTTCTCTGATATGTACCGTCATTGCACAGTGTTGCAGTGTTAGCTAGTTAATAACTTGTTCTGCTGATGGTGATATAGTGTATCTTGTTATGTAATAATATTCAACTTCATGTGTGTGTAAAAACATGAAGCAAGTTAAAGCCTTGTTTTCTACTGTATAACCATTTATAACTGTCCCAGTCCTTTTTTCCAATTATGAAGACTGATAATTCAGATCATATTGCAAGCTGGAGGGTATTTCTTCTTATTAAAAGACTCTTTTATTATAATAAAAAGGTGAGAAACTGACATATGGGATCAGCCCTGGCATTTCACTAGCATAAGATTTGGTCTCTAATATTTGACAGTACTGGACGTTTTGGAGAGAGAAGTATGAAAGTTTTGATAAGTAATCAGTCAATGACACTTATTTTTAATCCTTGGTTAGTCGCTACTTTGACATTGGTTTTCTACAGTCTGTTTTTCCTAACATGGATTATGGATTATGGTTGCTGTTACAATTACAGGTGTAGGAGCATTTACTAATCAAGAAAGGAGATGTAATGTTTAGAATATATTGCATGTCGAAAGATAGTTCTAAATGCTTCTCAATACTAACACTTTTCTTATTAGTGAGTCAGTTGGCAGTCCTTTTTGAATACATTCCTAATCTTATCTTTGTGCCCTAATGTAATTATTTTAAAATAAAGTTTATAGCAATTAGTTCTGGGCTGCTTTATATAGTTAAGTGTATACACATGCCCATTACCTTTGTTCTCAACTTATCAAACTTATATTTGCATATATCTGAACTTACATTCTAACAGTGTCATAAGCAAATCTATTGATTAATTTGCAAACTCTCTAAAATAGTCTGAAGAGAAATGGAGAATTAAGTGATAATCCCAGTAGTTTTGTATTTATATTACCTGATATGACCTACAAAGACTTTGAACACTTTACTAGTACAAGAAAGCTTTATTTTTAATTTGGTTATATAGCTTCAGTATATAAAGCCAGCTTTTTTGTAACTGTAGGGCCATCTGGAATAGATATTTTAGGAAAGCAGATTCTCCTTTGGCTGGAAAAATATTAAATTAAGAAAAAAGGTGCCTGGACTAAATATTGATGGGATCCAGACAGAGGTAACATGTTAGCAGCCAGATTGTTGCAAGTGAATCAAACACTGAGAAAAGACAGAGAAATGATTTAATGAGTTTTAGTTTTGCTATGGAAGACTTTTTTACATGCAAGCAGCGTTCAGCTGTGAAAGCATCTGATGTGCTGCAGGTCTAATACAACTCCAAGTGATTTTTAAAAGGTCAGTTCATATACAGATTAAGGCTAGTACAAACTCAAACAGGAAAAAAAGACTGATCTATAAAGCCAAACAAAACTTGCAGAAACATATCTTTAACAGTAGCCTGTTCTAAACAGGAGTTTTGCATAATACAGTTCTGTCCTAGTGATGAAGATCTAACTTTGTATCACTGTCAGCATGTGTTTTCAAAAACAATGTCTAATTTGTGTTCTAGTGCTTCACTGCTCAGGCCAGCCCTTGGAAGTCTCGGACTTTGTGGGTAACAGAGAAAGTCTGGAGGAAGGAAGACTTTCCCTTGGTTGATGAGGAGCAAGTTAGAGATCAGTTAGGTAAACTGGATATCCACAAATCCATGGGTCCTGATGGGATGCACCCGTGAGTGCTGAGGGAGCTGGCGGAAGTCATTGCTGGGCCACTCTCCGTCATCATATTTGGTAGGTCCTGGAGAACAGGTGAGGTGCCTGAGGACTGGAGGAAAGCCAATGTCACTCCATCCTTCAAAAAGGGCAAGAAGGATGACCTGGGAAACTACAGGCCAGTGAGCCTCACCTCCATCCCTGAAAAGATGATGGAACAGCTCATTCTGGGTGTCATCTCCAAGCATCTAGAGGAAAAGAAGGTTATCAGAAGTAGTCAACATGGATTCACCAAGGGGAAGTCATGTCTGACTAGTCTGATAGCCTTCTACGATGGCGTGACTGGATGGGTGGATGAGGGGAGGGCAGTGGATGTTGTCTACCTTGACTTCAGCAAGGCTTTCGACACTGTCTCCCGCATCATCCTCACAGGCAAGCTTAGGAAGTGTGGGTTAGATGAATGGATAGTGGGGTGGTTTGAACAGTGGCTCACAGATAGAGCTCAGAGGGGAGGGGTGGCTGACATGCCAGAAGGCTGTGCCGCCATACAGCGTGACCTGGACAGGCTGGAGAGTTGGGCGGAAAGGAGCCTTATGAAGTTCAACAAGGGTAAGTGTAGGGTCCTGCACCTGGGGAGGAATAACCCCATGCATCAGTACAGGTTGGGGGCTGACCTCCTGGAAGAGCAGCTCTGTGGAAAGGGACCTGGGAGTCCTGGTGGACAACAGGATGACCATGAGCCAGCAATGTGCCCTTGTGGCTGTGAGAAACGCACTCATCATATTGAATTTTAGTTGTGGCAAATTCGGTGGATCAAAGAATATTTATTACAGTGCTGGGAGTTACACAGGGGATTTCTCCCCCTGTGGCTCATTTTCCCTTTTACAAACGCTTGTTTTTATTTTGTATTCCTTATACTTATTCATGTTTTTTTCTTTGAAAATAATTTGCATAATCAATGAGGTTTTGGAACACAACCCACCCCCAATTACATAGTCAATGAGTTCTTGGAATGCAACCCACCCCCAAACATGCCCCCTCCTTTCTAGTGGCGCAGGCGATAATGCTTCCTCAGGGGTCTTCCTGGTGGTCATTGGAGGGAGGCTCAAAGTCTTTATCACTATGTCCTTCTTGTGGCTTCTTTATTCTTTACACTTCTGTGGTGATCTTAGCTAACTACACCACTTGTTTTGCAATGGTTCGGTACTTCCAACTGTTGCTTTCATCTGATATCCTATCTAACACTATCCCTTTTCCAAACGCATTGCAAGTACGCACCCATCTTAGCCGAAGCCATAGCAAGCACTCATCCATTTTAGCTGAAGCAAAATTCTTTGCTAAATTACTTATTACATGGCCAAGAAGGCCAATGGCATCCTGGGGTGCATCAAGAAGAGTGTGGCCAGCAGGTCAAGGGAGGTTATCTTCCCTCTTTATTCTGCCCTGGTGAGGCCGCATCTGGAGTGTCCAGTTCTGGGCTCCCCAGTTCAAGAAGGACAGGGATCTGCTGGAGAGGGCCCAGCAAAGGGCTACGAAGATGGTTAGAGGATTGGAACATCTCTTTTATGAGGAAAGGCTGAGGGACTTGGGTCTTTTTAGTCTAGAGAAGAGAAGACTGAGGGGGGATTTTATTAATGCTTATAAATACTTTAAGGGAGGGTGCCAGGGGGATGGGAGCAGTTTTTTTTTCAGTGGTGCCCGGTGACAGGACAAGAGGTAACAAAGGCACAAACTTGAACATAGGAAGTTCCATCTGAATGTGAAGAGGAACTTCTTTCTTTTGAGGGTGACAGAGCACTGGAACAGGCTGCCCAGAGAGGTTATGGAGTCTCCCACCCTGGAGACATTCAAAACCCTCCTGGATGCCGTCCTGTGCAACCTGCTGTAGGTGACCCTGCTCTGTCAGGGGGGTTGGACTAGATGATCTCCAGAGGTCCCTGCCAACCCTGACCGTTCTGTGATCCTGTAGCATCAGACTGATCCCAGATAGGTTTCTCTTGTGGCATGCTGCGCTGATTCTGTCCATGGAGGGAAGGTCCTTTGTTTTGTGATTTGAGCTATTATATAATTTTCTTGCAAGAAAACAACTCTATTCGTAAAGGATGTTCTCATGAGAACCCCTTGCTGTACTGTTAGATAAAGGCAAGTCCACGCACGTTGCGTAATCTCCATTGCCAAGTGGGAATTGCCTGCGGCCTCCTTTGTTACAATGAGCTGGTTAAGTTTTTCTTGCGGCCAAGGGATTTGTGCTCCCCAACGCAGGCCTGAAGGTCATGCTGGATGTGCAGCCCAGCACAGGCCTGGGCCTCCTCAAGTTAACTGTTATGTGGATCACTGACTCCTCAATGTGCAGTGGTCTCCCGGTCAGGATTCTACCCCTTGATCCACACACCGTTCACCTGTCCCAAAGATATATTTTAAGTTACAGGTTATATTAATAATGTAATAAGTACTTTAGGAAAAGAATTTTGCTTCAGCGAAAATGGATATGTGCTTGCTATGACTTCAGCTAAGATGAGTGTGTGCTTGCGATGTGTTTGGAAAAGGTATAGTATTAGGATATCAGACGAAAGCAACAGTTAAAAGTACTAGACCGTTGCAAAACAAAAGGTGGTGTATTTAGCCAAGATAACCACAGAAGTGTAAAGAATAAAGAAGCCACAAGACGGACATGGTGATAAAAACTTTGAGCCTCCCTTCAATGACCACCAGAAAGACCCCTGAGGAAGCATGTCGCCTGTTCTGCTAGAAGAGAGGGGGCATGTTCGGAGGTGGGTTGTATTCCAAGAACTCATTGACTATGTAATTGAGGGTGGGTTGCGTTCTGAAAACTCATTGATTATGCAAATTATTTTTGAAGAAAAAACAAAAATAAGTATAAGGAATATAAAATAAAAACAAGCGTTTGTAAAGGAAAAACGAGCCACAGGAGGAGAAATCCCCTGTGTAACTCCCAGCGCTGTAATAAATATTCTTTGCTCCACCGAATTTGCCCCGACTAAAATTCAATATAGTGAGTGTGTTTCTTACAATAACATACAGGCTTCTTAAGACCTAAGTATGAGACCCAGTAGAGCAGATATGGCCTGTTTTAGATCACTAACTCCTTGAATACATCGTCTTCTGAAAAGCTCCCAATGCGGAGGGGGCGTGGATGATATTGTTGGTTTTTTGTTTGTGTTTTTTTTGGTCAAGAGAATATTGTAGGAACATCTGTTGCTATTGTGAGAAACACTCGCTCACAGATAAAAAGGTGAAGAGGACAAAGTCTTTGAAGCAAAGATAAAAATTTATTCAAGATCAAAATAAATGAGTCAGCTGAGTTGGGAATATCTCAAAAAGAACACACTTAGTTACAAAACTTCAGGTATTTATGCCCTCCCCCGATTGCCCAAGATCCTGTCCCCTTTTCCTATTGGTTTGTTACTTTAGGGCGCACATTCTTTCATGACCAGTTAGCCTATCACAAACTCGATTCACATTTTTCTTCTTTTAAGGAGTTGTTTTTCTAAGTTACGTAGCCCTGCTTATGCCATCGACATACGAAATGGCTGAAGCAAAACAATCCCTGAGTTCATCTCTCACACTGTCTTAAAACCTGATCATCCATAACCTTTTTATATAGAGTTAAGAACTAAATCTTGAATGACTGTTCTAAAATGTTGGTCTAAAATTCAGTGTATAGTTGAAGCTGAAGAAATGTGCCATGGACTGCCTGTGCAGGACATGGCTATGCCTTCTGCTTCTAATGCTCATAGGTGATGAGAGTAAGGCTGTGAAATTATATCAGCGCTCTGTCACCTTTTTCAGAAAAACAACAAATTTTTCCACTTCTCTAGACTGGTAAAAGATTGTTTTTTATGTGTTTTGGGAATGGACCCTCTCATGCAAGCATCTAGCTTCTGGGTAAAAGTGAAGATGTTTTTGTTGTTGGTGGTTTTGGGGTTTTTTTAGCTTCAGATGCAGATAGATTTGTTTTAGGTCTTTATTTTTCAGAGTTCATACAGAAAAGATGATGCTAATTCTGTGGGGCAAATAAAACATGTACTGGAAGCCCAGTTGAACAGCAAAAGTTCTAGCTAATAGTGTCTGTCAGGCTGTTGTCATGTGAAATGTCTAATCAGAATAGTTGTGTAGATTCTTGGCTGCTTTTTAGAACCTGGTTATTCAGTTCCAGGTTTGTTCTGGAAGAAACACGCAAAGGCATTTGAACCTACAGTTTTGAAGTCAGAAGAAAGCTTTATTGTTGGCTGACTGTCCTGTTAATACTATTCATGTTTTCATTAAGATTATTCTTAGCTCTCCTATTATAATGGCAAGAGTCACGAGTTCTGACTTAGGCATAGTAGTTTCTCTCAGTTTTTTTAGGATATCTGTCTCTGAAATAGCAGTAAACACTGGGAAGCCATTTTTAGTAACTTGTCTTCCATTCTGGACAACAGTTTATACTTCAGTGTACTTCCAAATTTGTGTGATGATCTTAGTAAACTTTGAACAATAGTAAGTCACTTAAAATACTCAAAGTGATGTCAGAAGTCTTTGACATTTAGAGGTGTGATAAGTAAAAATAACTTGTTCAGCTGAGGTGATGCTGCTTATGAGGAATTGCAAACTTGTACTTTCGAAGATGATGATGTTTCACGAATACTAGTGGTGAGATGAATACTAGTGGTGGCCAGCAGGTCGAGGGAGGTGATTCTACCCCTCTACTCCACTCTCGTGAGACCCCACCTGGAACACTGCGTCCAGCTTTAGAATCCTCAGCACAAGAAGGACATGGACTTGTTGGAGCGTGTCCAGAGGAGGGCCACAAAGATGATCAGAGGGCTGGAGCATCTTTCCTATGAAGACAGGCTGAGAGAGTTGGGGCTGTTCAGCCTGGAGAAGAGAAGGCTCTGGGGAGACCTTATAGCGGCCTTCCAGTATCTGAAGGGGGCCTACAAGAAAGCCAGGGAAGGACTTTTTACAAGGGCATGTAGTGATAGGACGAGGGGGAATGGCTTTAAACTGGAAGAGGGTGGATTTAGAATAGATATCAGGAAGAAATTTTTCACTCTGAGGGTGATGAGACACTGGAACAGGTTGCCCAGGGAAGTTGTGGAGGCCCCATCCCTAGAGATGTTTAAGGCCAGGCTGTATGGGGCTTTAAGCAATCTGGTCTAGTGGGAGGTTTCCTTGCCCATGGCAGGGAGGTTGGAACTAGATGATCTTTAAGGTTCCTTCCAACCTAAACCATTCTATGATTCTGTGTAAAGAAACAATAGGTATCTAATGTTGAAATTGAGTTCCAAGCTTAAGTGCTGAAGAGAGCTGATAAAACCTTGGTATAGTTTCCTGTGGAATGTTAATTAAGCATAAATAGTCGTCATCTGCAGCAGGCTGAGAGGTTTTCATGTTCTGTTGGAGTTGAGCGTTGTGACAGTGATCTTGTATCAAAGAGTGTTTATGTATTGTAAAGTAGATATTATTGCATACAAATCTTATGGCATTAGATTGGTGGGAGTGCTTAATATGTGCTGATAACTGCCATGACTGATGTGACTGTTGGTCTCGATGTTTGTTTTTTTTTCTCCTAAAAGTTGGACAAAGCAGTTGCATCTCTTTATGCAAGGAGCACTTGTGCTTTTGAGCACTTTCTAGTAAAGCAGTAGACCTAGATTTCTTTTTTCATGTAAATATTAATACAGAGTTTACAAAAAAGCCTTAAAAACCACCCCAAAAAACCCAGCCAACCAACTAAATACTTACATTTTCATCGGAAAATCTAAACTGAATAACTTGAGGAAATGTTTCTGAACATACCATAGTTTCTACTTGGAAACCTACCAAATTCATCTTTCGATGAAAAACCAAAAGAATTGTCAATGGAACTTCTTAATCTGTAACATGCCATCCAATTTCTTAAAGCGAAAGCAGAGTATGTAAGAAGCATAGACGTCAATGTTCTTTGGAAAAAAGACTTTCTTAGGAAATATATTCTCAGCTTATTTACTACTTTAAGACTTCTTTTCTGAGGGGGGGAAAAAATATCTAGGGGGTCTACAGGAGTGGCCTATGTCTGTCAATGGAACTTCTTAATCTGTAACATGCCATCCAATTTCTTAAAGCGAAAGCAGAGTATGTAAGAAGCATAGACGTCAATGTTCTTTGGAAAAAAGACTTTCTTAGGAAATATATTCTCAGCTTATTTACTACTTTAAGACTTCTTTTCTGAGGGGGGGAAAAAATATCTAGGGGGTCTACAGGAGTGGCCTATGTCAGAAGCTGCTAGAAGCTTCCCCTGTGTCTGATAAAGCCAATGCCATCCGGCTCCAAGATGGACCTACTGCTGACCAAAGCTGAGCCAATCAATGGCAGTGGTAGTGCCTCTGTGATAACCTATTTAAGGGGGGGGGAAAAAAACCTGCTGCACAACAGCAGTCGGAAGAGAGAAGTGAGAATACGTGAGACACAACTTTGCAGACACCAAGGTCAGTGAAGAAGAAGGGGGAGGAGGAGGTGGTCCAGGTGCTGGAGCAGAGATTCCCCTGCAGCCTGTGGTGAACATCATGGTGAAGCAGGTTGTCCCCCTGCAGCCCATGGAGGACCTCACGCAGGAGCAGATGGGTACGCCCAAAGGAGACTAACCCTGTGGAGAGCCTGTGCTGGAGCAGGCTCCTGGCAGGACCTGGGACCCTGTGGAGTGAGGAACCCACGCTGGAGCAGGTTTGCTGGCAGGAGCTATGGCCCCCTTGGGGGACCCATGCTGGAGCAGTATCTTCCTGAAGGACTGCACCCTGTGGAAGGGACCCACGCTGGAGCAGTTTGAAGAACTGCAGCCTGTGGAGAAGTTCGTGGAGGACTGTCTCCTGTGGGAGGGACCCCACACTGGAGCAGGGGAAGAATGTGAGGAGGAAGGAGCAGCAGAGACGTGTGATGAACTGACTGCAACCTCCATTTCCTGTTGTTGTGGTTTAACCCTAACCGGCAACCAGGACCACGAAGCCATTCACTCACTTCTCCCAGTGGGATAGGGGAGGAGAATCGGGGGGGGGGAAAAGGAAACCTCGTGGGTTAAGATAAAGACAGTTTAATAGAACAGTAATGGAAGAGAAAATAATGGTAAAAGAATATACAAAATGAGTGATGCAATACAATTGCTCACCACCTGATGATTGATTGCCCAGCCTGTCCTGAGCAGCGATCACAGATTCCTGCCCCCCGGCCAACCCCCATTTATTTACTGAGCATGATGTCTATGGTATGGTATATTCCTTTGGCCAGCTTGTCCTGTCTATGGTCCCTCTCAGCTTCTATGGGAAGCTGAAAAAGTCCTTGACTGAATATAAGCATTCCTTAGCAACAACTACAACAATATGCGTTA
Source organism: Charadrius vociferus (assembly GCF_000708025.1). Taxonomy (NCBI): domain Eukaryota; kingdom Metazoa; phylum Chordata; class Aves; order Charadriiformes; family Charadriidae; genus Charadrius; species Charadrius vociferus. Next base: position 43,801 of record NW_009648783.1, on the reverse strand, counting down.
TCAACGTTATTCTCATACTAAATCCAAAACACAGCAGCTCCTAGGAAGAAAATTGACTCTATCCCAGCTGAAACCAGGACACCCATCCCCCTCTGCCACTCGGGGGGGGAGATAGAGAAAAATGGGGAGTGAAGTTGAGGCTGGGAAGAAGGGAGGGGTCGGGGGAAGGTGTTTTAAGATTTTTGTTTCCTGTTATCCTACTCCATTATTAATTAGCAATAAATTAAATTAATTTCCCCAAGTTGACTCTGTTTTGCCCGTGATGGTAACTGGTGAGTGATCTCTCACTGTCCTTATCTCGACCCACGAGTCTTTCATAATATTTTTCTCCCTCTGTCCAGTTGAAGAGCAGGAGTGGCTTGGTGGGCACCTGTCATCCAGCCAGGGTCAACCCACCACAACAGAGCTAGTACAGACTTCTTTTCCCCTTTAGAATCTGAGTCTTCAATGATAATAGCCTACTTCTGAAATTAACTTTTAATGCTTTGATTCTAAACAAAAAGTATAACATCCTTTTCTCTCTCCCCTTACCCCTTTCCCATGGCTCTTCTATTTCACTCATCTGGAATTATTTAATGTGTTGGATGCATGCAAACTTGTGGGTGAGAGGTAAGAGGAGGGAGGATGGCATAAATGCCTCTTTCTTCTCTCCTAAAAGAACCAACCTGCTGCTATCAATCAGAAACAGTTAATGTTTCCCTGGCTAGTATAAACTGTCTGTAGTCATTTATCTCCTCCAGTTAGGAAACTGGAAAAGGAGGGTTAGTAAGCAGCAGCTTTAAAAATTTGGTAATGCCCAAACAACCTGGGGTCACACAGCTTGAGAGATACTGGTTTAGATAAAGTCTAATGTTATGTCAGTTGTAATCCTGAAGTTGCAAGTTGCCATTCC
>NW_009648783.1:41232-42892 GCF_000708025.1 Charadrius vociferus | reverse complement strand
ATTTCCATCTGTTTCTTCCTGCCCCTTTGTCTCTTTCAGAAGTAATGCAACAGCATAGTTTCAGCCATCTGCTGAACAGTGGCAGGTAGCTGATCCTTTTTGGAGTTCATGTAAAAAATAACCTAGATCAGTTCATTATATTAATCCATATGTGGATGCAGGTCTGAAAAGGAGTGGTGGGAGAGAGTGTGCTACTGTTTCATCTTATAGTGCTGGTTTGTTACTTTGAATTCATGCTGGTTTTATGAGGTCATACTTTTACAGGAATAGGAATGTTTTCTCAACTGAAGGTGGGAAATCTGCGTGGTCTGAACTGTTTCATGGCTTGTATTAAGACTGTCTAAAATTTGAAGATATAGCAAAGTGCTTAATGGTGATTAACGGTTTGTTTCCCAAACATGCATGCAGGAAAATAGCTGTTACAGAAAAAAAGAAATAACTTGAGTGGCTTTACATGTTGGGACTTTTTTTTTGGTTTTGTGAAATAGTTGTATAACTTCTCTCTTTTTTTTGGCTAACAGCAATAAGGACTACCTCTTTTCCATGCCTAAATGTTGTTCTTCTAAGATCTCAGTCTAAAAGCTGCCTTATGACTATTTTGTCATGGCTTCCCACTTGATCTGAAATTTTGAATTAAACTTCTTTATTGGTCTAAGATGCAATATCCTTCCTTTGGCATTTGGGGGTAAGAAGCCATCAGTAAGATCCTTCAAAAAGATGTAGCAGTAAAAGTAAAGCACTGGTAAGAAAATAAATCTTTTTTCAGAGAAAGCTTTTAGATAATCCTTGATCATATTAAAAAATGAAGAATATAAAAGGTGATTGCTTTTAAGCTGAGTTTGCAAATACTATGGAAATTTCTAATCTGAAATTAGGAAGAACATTGTCAGCAGGTTGAGGGAGGTGATCTCCTCTGCTCAGCCCTGGTAAGACACATCTGTAGTGCTGAGTCTAGTTCTGGGCTCCCCAGTATGAGAGAAGAGAAGGCGGGGGGGGACGGGGACATTATCTATTTGTATAAATACCTGACTGGGGTCAAGGGGTTGAAGAAGACTGAGCCAGACTCTTCTCAGTATTATCTGGTGACAGGATAAGAAGCAATGGGCACAAACTGAAATACAATAATTTCCATGTATACATAAAGGAAAACTTTCTTACAGTGAGGGTGGTCAGGCACTGGCACAGGTTGCCCAGTGAGGTTGTAGAGTCTCCCTCCTTGGTGATATTAAAAACCTGACCGGACACAGTCCTGGGTAACCTGCTCTGGTTGACTTTGCTCGAACATGGGAGTTCGACTAGATAATCTCAAGAGGCCCCTTTCAACTTCAGCAATTCTGTGGCTTTATGAAATACGTGTACTGGTTTTGGCTGGGATAGAGTTAATTTTATTCATAGTAGTTCATATGGTGCTATGTTTTGGTTTTGTGATGAAAACAGAGTTGATAACACACTGATGTTTTAGTTGTTGTTGAACAGTGCTTACACAGTGTCAGGGCCTTTTCTGCTTCTCATACTGCCCTGCCAGTGAGTAGGCTCAGAGTGCACAAGAAGTTGGGAGGGGACGCAGCTGGGACAGCTGACCCAAATTGACCAAAGGGATATTCCATACCATATGATGTCATGCTCAGCTGCAGGGAGGAAGGGGGGGGGGGGGGGGGGT
>NW_009648783.1:35611-41183 GCF_000708025.1 Charadrius vociferus | reverse complement strand
GCTGTCGGTGATGGGGGGGGGGGGCGGGGGGGGGGAATGTTTGGAGTGATGAATCATCAAATCGTTTGGGTTGAAAGGGGCCTTTAAAAATCATCTAGTCCAACCCCCCTGCAATGGACAGGGTCGTCTTTCACTAGATCAGGTTGCTCAAACCCCTGTTCAACTTGACCTTGAACACTTCTGAGGTCCTACTTTCCTGGAAATGGCTAAACATCTGCTTGCCAATGGGCAATAGTGAATGAATTCCTTACTTTGCTTTGCTTGCGCATGCAGCTTTTCTTTCTCTATTAAACTGTCTTCATCTCGACCCATGAGTTTTCTCTTTTGCCCTTCTGACTTTTTCCCCATCCCACTGCAGGAGGAGTGAGCGAGTGGCTGTGTGGTGCTTAGCTGCCTACCGGGGTTAACATAGAATCATAGAATGGTTTAGGTTGGAAGGGACCTTAAAGATCATCTAGTTCCAACCCCCCTGCCATGGGCAGGGACACCTTCTACTAGACCAGGTTGCTCAAAGCTCCATCCAGCCTGGCCTTGAACACTTCCAGGGATGGGGCCTCCACAACTTCCCTGGGCAATTTGTTCCAGTGCCTTACCACCCTCAGAGTGAAAATTTTCTTCCTAATATCTAATGTAAATCTCCCCTCTTCCAGTTTGAAGCCATTCCCCCTCATCCTATCACTACAAGTCACGTCACAACACGACAGCAAGCTTGCAAAGGCTTGCAATCTTTTTAATCTCTGAAATAGAGAAGGATGGTTTTGTTCATTTATGGAAAAAAAAAAAAATGATTGGCAAAAAGTGTTATGGAAGAATGGGGAATGGAACTGACTAGCAGTACATCTTTAAGTAGCAGCAGGGGTGAAGTTGAGTGGGTTTGATTGATTATGAAAGATCATAATATCACTCTTTTGCAGTAATAATTGATTGGATTCACTTGCTCCAGAGGATTTTTCCAGTTCTGATTTTTAGATTGCTAATAGGTTGCAAGTTGTTCTGGAGAGGTACACAGTGCTGTGGGGGATAAACAAGAGACTTTTTTTTTTTAAACAGTGTAACTGTTCTCACAAATTTTAAAATAGATCAGGTATTCAAAGTTGAATAAGGGGGGTTATGTTCATTATAGGCACCGAACTTTAAAAAGGTTGGAAGATGGCTTATTTTCCTTTGAAAATTAAACTGCTCATCTAGACAGAAGATGCAAGAACAGCTCTTCTCAAAATTGCATGGTAAACTATTTTGGTAACTTTGTGTAAGTTGGAGTAGATCTGCTTTAGTGCCTGAAGCTATGTTTGGTTAAGTACTTGGAACTTGCCACGGGAAATATAGTTTGTGACAAGTCTTATAATAAGTTGTGACATCAATTTACATATCAAATGATTGTTCTGTGGTCATTATTATCTTTGAAAAACTAGAGTTCTTTAAAATGCACATTTATTGAGAATCACAGCATTAGTTGCTTAAACTGGAACAGAAACTTCTGTATACCCAGGAAATTGCAACAGACAACGGAGCAGTGCGAGGAGCACCAGCAGCACAGAACACACATTGACAAGTAGAGGCTTGTCTGAACAGGAGGTATTCCCCGAGCAACTGACCCTGGAGCTGCTGATTGGAAGAGACAGCAAGGGGTGGAGCCTGCACCAGGCAGCACCGGAGATTTAAGCAGGCAAAAACAATCAGCCCAGCTTATTGCAATGCATGAGCATAGATATCCCCAGCAGGCAGGCACGTGGCAGCATGGTGAGCCCCTGGTAAAAAGTTGTCCTCTGCTTCTCCTGAGCTTCTAGCACTTGGTAGAACCAATGCAGCCATGCAGACAGAGCTCCTGTTTAAGCATGCGACCACCCAGGTTTCTGGCTGTGGGATGTGTGAAGGGATATTCCTAGAGCTGGAAAGTGATTGCAGGCAAGCCTGTGGGAGGTGTGACCAGATTGATGAGCTGCTCTGCTTGGTGGCTGAGCTGCAGGAGGACATGAGCAGACTGAGGAGTATTTGAGAGTCCAAGAGGGAAATTGATCAATGGAGCCATATTCTGCCGTCTGGCACAGAAGCCAACTCAGCATGGCCACTGCAGAGGCTGGTCTGGGATCTGCTTTGTGCCGGGAGGAAGGCAGTGTCACAAGGGATAAGGAGGAGTGGAAGAAGGTTACAGCACAGAGTGGTAAGAGATACCCCCTCCTTACCCTCTAAGATACACTTATAGAATAGGTACGAGGCCCTGGGTACGGTAGATGAAGCACATAATGAGATAGAGGATGAACCTATGCAAGCAGTCTTGCCAAGATCAGTGACTAAGCCCTCACAACAAAACCTGCATTAAGACCAGCACCGAGAAAAAACAATGGTGAGTTATGGTCACTGGTGATTCCCTCCTGTGCGGAACAGAAGGACCTGTTTGCAGACTGGACCCCCTTTTCAGGGAAGTCTCGAACTGGGGATGTCACCACAAGACTGAAGAGCCTAGTTCAACCTTCAGACTACTATCCATTTCTGCTCTTTCACGTGGGTACAAATGATGTCACAACAAAGAGTCTGAGGTCAATCAAATGAGACTTCAGAGCCCTGGGAAGAATGCTAAAAAATTCAGGAGCACAGGTAGTGTTTTCCTCAATCCTCCCAGTAATGGGGGGAGACTTTGGAAGAAACAGGTGAGCCCAGGATATCAATACCTGGCTCCAGGAGTGGTGCCTGTGCCAAAACTTTGGGTTTTTAAACTATGGAAGAGCCTTCAAGAGACAAGGTATGCTGGGGCCTGATGGGATCCTCCTGTCCTGATGGGGAAAACGCATCATTGGGCTTAAGCTGGCAGGCTGATTTTGAGGGCTTTAAACTAGAATTTATGGGGGAAGGGGATACCTTCAGCTCTTCTGTTGGTAAGCCAAGGGTTGGCATGCCATCACCTGAGGGTGGCAATGCTAGTGGGAACACTTGCACTGTTCCTGGGAGCACAGAGGGCTCAGGAGCATAACTGAAGTGCTTGTACAACAACACATGCAGTATGTGAAACAAACAGGATGAACTGGAAGCTTTGGTCAGTTCCCAGAGCTACGATATCATTGGTATTAGTGAGACTTGGTGGAATGAGTCCCACGACTGGAGTGCTGGGATGGAGGGCTACAGGCTGTTCAGGAGGGATAGGCAGGGCAGGCGAGGTGGAGGTATCACAATGTAAGGGAGGGCAGGGCAGGCGAGGTGGAGGTATCACAATATATGTAAGGGAGAGGTTTGATTGTACAGCCCTTACAGTTAGCAATGATGTGGTTAAGAGCCTCTGGGTGAGGATCAGGGGGATGGAAAACAAAGGAGATGTAGTGGATATCTACTACTAATTGTCCAGCCAGCATGTAAGCACTGATGTATCTGTCAAGAAGAAGGGCTTTTTCGAAGTATGTTAATAGCAAGAGGAGGTCTAAAGAAAACATTGGACCAATACTTCTTGAAGATGGTCACCTGACTAATAGGGATGAAGAAAAAGGAGATGCACTCAATGCTTTTTTTGCCTCAATCTTTAATAATACGAATAGACATTGGGCTGCCCGGTCCCCTGGGTCGGAGGACCCTGAGTGTGGGAACAGTGACTTCCATTTGTGGACACTGAAATTGAAGGGACCAGCTGTATCAGCTGAATGTTCGCAAATCCATGGGGCCTGATGGGATTCATCCCAGAGTACTGAAGTAGCTAGCAGGACCCCTATCGATCATCTACCAAAGGTCTTGGGAGTCTGGGGAGGTCCCTGCTGACTGGAAGCTAGCCAATGTTACTCCAGTCTAGCCTCAGTACATGGAAAAATTATGGAGAAGATTATACTGGGTACTGTTGCAAGGCATTTAAAGACTAATGCAATCCTCACACAATCAACATGGGTTCGCAAAAGGTTCCTGTTTAACTAATTTGATCTCCTATGATAGGGTCACTCGCCTAGTGGATGAAGGGAAGGTGGTAGATGTAGTTTTTCTGGATTTTGGTAAGGCTTTTGATACTGTCCCTCACAGCATCCTTCTGGACAAGTTGTTCAACTGTGGGATGAGAGGGTTCACGGTACAGTGGGTGAAGAAGTGGCTGAACAGCAGGGCTCAAAGGATTGTAGTGAATGGGGCTACATCTGGCTGGTGACCAGTCACCAGCGTTGCTTCTCAGGGCTTAATTCTAGGGCCAGTTCTGTTCAATGTATTTATCAACTATCTGGATGCAGGAGATGAAAGCATCATTAGCAAGTTTGCTGGCAATACCAAACTGGGAGGTGCTGTTGACTCTCTTGAGGGAGAAGAAGCCTTGCAAAGAGATCTCGATAGGTTGGAGCATTGGGCAATGATGTATGGGATGAAATTTAACAAGTCCAAATGCTGGATTCTGCACCTGGGATGGAGTAATGCCGTCTGCAAGTATAGATTGGGAGAGGAGGTGCTGGAGAGCAGCCCTGCAGAAAAAGGGATCTGGGGGTGCTGGTTAACAGCAGGCTCAATATGAATCAGCAGTGTGCCCTGGCAGCCAAGAGGGCAAACCACATCCTGGAGTGTGTCAAACATAGCATAAACACCTGGTCAAAAGAGGTGATTATCCTGCTGCATTTAGTGTTGGTGCAGCCTCACCTTGAATACTGTGAGCGGTTCTGGACCCTCTACAGCTTCCTGAGGAGGGGAAGTGGAAATGGAGGTGCTGATCTCTTCTCCCTGGTATCCAGTGATAGGATGCATAGGATTGGTTCAAAGCTGAGTCAGGGGACGTTCAGACTGGATATTAGGAAGCATTTCTTTACCGAGAGGGTGGTCAAACACCAGAATGGGCTTCTTAGAGAGGTGGTCGATGACGCATGCCTGTCAGTGTTTAAGAGGTGTTTGGACAATGCCCTTACTAATATGCTTTAACTTTTAATCACCTCTGAATTGGTCAGGTGGTTGGGCTAGATGATTCTTGTCGGTCCCTTCCAAATGAAATAGCCTACTGTAACTGTATGGTTTGCTGGTGGTCAAAATCAATTAGTGGAGGAAAGAAAGCATGACTAGTTTGCAGAGGAGAGAGATATATCCTCTTGTGGTTTAGGCTGAATCGGCCATCGGGTGAGCAACATTTACCCTCCTCTACCCCTCTTCAAAGAGAGAGGCAGAGGAGGGAAAAAGAGAGATGAGTTTGGAAGGAACTAAACTAATTTAATGAAATATTAATAATAAAATAAAAGGAAATAATGAAATATATACAAAACCGTATCAAGCTCCCAGGATGACCATTGCATCACTGGCTGGCACTGGGGAAGTGCCAGGCTGGACTCAGTGACGGACGGGAACTGGATTCAGGATCGGGATCAAAGGCAGATGAACAGACAGAGTCCTCCTCAGATGTCGGCCATTGAAGAAAGAGCACGCTCTGACCCTTTGATCCCCCAGCTTTTATACTGAACATGAGGCAGATGGGATGGAATACCCTGTTGGTCAGTTTTGGGTCACCTGTCCTGTCTGCTCCTCCCCGTAGGTGAGACCGCTCTATGCTTTTCTGCTTCTGACCCTCCAATGGGGTAAGTAACAAAGTTAGCTGGCCTTGGTTGTTATAGCAATAAGTATAAGCAAGAGCCTCTCT
>NW_009648783.1:32403-35240 GCF_000708025.1 Charadrius vociferus | reverse complement strand
GTCAAGTGGGAGGTGCCCCTGCCTATGGCAGGGGGGTCGGAACTTGATGATCTTCAAGGTCTTTTCCAACCTAAACCATTCTATGATTCTAACAGAAAATTGGTTCTGTTTTACCTCAAACCAGGATGTTCCACCCCTTATTCCATACCATTTGCTCAGATCACTATTACTTTTTATCTAATGTTGGGCTGACCAATGAGGATGGATTTGAACCTATCCTTATCTATCAAATCTATACACACAGATATATATATATATAGAGAGAGAGAGAGAGAGAGAGCACGTGACAGATATTTCCCCCCTACCCCTTCTCAAAGAGAGAGGCAGAGGAGGGGAAAAACATCTCTTTATATATAGATGAATTATCTACAGTCTGAAGAAAATAAAATTAAGTAGTTAGTCTTACTGGTCAGAATGCCTCATCTACTAATATTTGTATTTAATGAGTTGTAGGCTTTTGGTAAGGGGTGTTCATATATAACTGTTATGGTTTGAGAAACCCACAACAATTTGTTGTCGTTTAGACAATTATTCTCCCCACCTGGGAAGGGGAATTGGGGAAAAAACAAGGAAACCCAGGGGTTGAAATATAAAGATTTAATAGAATAAGACTAGATAATTAACATTAATAACACTAAAGAACCAGCATTGATCCCAATAGCAATATAAAATATACAAGGATTATACTCAGCCAATTCTATCAGTAGGAAGCTGTGCACTCCCAGCAGTGGACAGCAGATGTCGGTCACTAAGTGCTACGGCTTCAGGAGGCAGGGAATGGCTCAGGGGTCTGGCACCGGGCAAGAAGTTCTCAGGATGGCAGCCATCAAGGGAGAGAGAGAAAGCTCCTCAGCAAACTTTCTAATTTATATTGAATGTGCCGTTCATGGTATGAAATAATCCTGTTGGCCAGCTTGGGTCAAGTGCCTGAGTCTCGTTCCTCCTCATCCCTGCACCTGGCAAGCTTGAAAACCACTGAGACCTTGAAACCCATACACCATAGCTGGCTATAAAGTAACTATTTTCACAAATTCAGACACTGGAGTCTTCTAAAAGTGCAGTTTTCCCAAGCATTAGAAGCGAAACTAGTCCTGTGTCGCTCAAACCAGAACAAGAACTTCTCTTGGTATGCTCAGTTATCAGCCTATATGACTTAATCGGCTGTTCTTCAGAGTGCAAAACCTACATTTGGCATAGGCGCTGAAAAAGAGCGGTCTGTGGTGCAAAAAATGTCATTAGTTTTCATCATATATTATATAGAAATGAATGATTTGGCTGTTTTGTGACTGCTTTAAAAGACTTTACCTGTAAGCATATAAAAAAAAAAATTGCATACTTAATTTTACTTTAACCTCTTATTCACTCGGATGTCGCCTCTAGTTTTGCAGACATATTTAGATAAATTATCTGAGAGACAAATGGATGTTATTTGTAAATGGTCTTATTAAACTTATGTATTATCACTTTCTAATGTGTATGCTTGGTATCTTTTGTGGTGCACATCCATATCTATTGTACAAAAACTTTTGATAACTCAAAATCTTTATCTAGAAGCCACAGAAGAAGTTTCATTGGACAGTCCAGAAAGGGATCCAGTACTTTCACCAGAACCTATTCTTGCAATCACTCCTGTAACACCTACTACGTTAGTAGGTCCCAGAATGGAATTGAAAAGTGTAACAGCCCCTGTGATTTTTGATACATCCAGAGAAGAGGTAATGAGAAAAGTTATATTTTGACGAAAATGGAAATGTCTTGTTTGGGGGGGGTGGGGTGGTGGTGTGTATTTGGTTGGTTGTTGGGGGTTGTTTGTTTGTTTGGGGTGTGTGGTTTTTTTTTGTTTTTTTTTTTTTTTAATCCAGTTCCTAAAGTAGTCACAGGGTCATTCTTTGGTAAAGGGAAGTATGCAAGAGAACAACTATTCTGTTTATTTTGCATTTAATGTGTATTTGACTCAGTATCATAGGACCAGTTGTTCCCTGAGTACCCAGCCCCCTGAGCTAGAAGATAGGAGTGGGGAGCAGAATGAAGCCCCCATAATCCAAGGGGAAATGGTGAGGGACCTGCTACAGGACTTAGACATACACAAGTCTATGGGGCTGGATGGGATCCACCTGAGGGTACTGAGGGAGCTGGTTGAAGTGCTCACCAAGCCACTTTCCATCATTTATCATCAGTCCTGGCTAACTGGGGAGGTCCCAGTTGACTGGAGGTTAGCAAATGTGATGCCCATCTACAAGAAGGGCCAGAAGGAGGATCCAGGGAATTACAGGCATGTCAGCCTGGCCTTGTTGCCTGGGAAGGTTATGGAGCAGATCATTCTGAGTGCCGTTACATGACATGCAGGACAACCAGGTGATCAGGCCCAGTCAGTATGGGTTCATGAAAGGCAGGTCCTGCTTGAAAAACCTCATCTCCTTCTATGACAAGGTGACTTCCGTAGTTGAGGAGGGAAAGGCTGTAGATGTTGTTTACCTGGACTTTAGTAAAGCTTTTGAAACTGTTTCCCACAGCATTCTTCTGGAGAAACTGTCTGCTCATGGCTTGGACGGGGGTACTGTTCACTGGGTAAAGAATTGGCTGGATGGCTGGGCCCAAAGCATAGTGGTGAACGGAGTGGAATCCAGTTGGCGGCCACTCACAAGTGGTGTTCCCCATGGCTCGGAATTGGGATGGTTCTCTTTTATAGCTTTATCAATGATCTGGTCGGGGGGATTGAGTATACCCTCAATAAGTTTGAAGATGACACCAAGTTAGGCGGGAGTGTTGATCTGCTTGAGGGTAGGATGGCCCTACAGAGGGATCTGGACAGGCTGGATTGATGGGCCAAGGCCAGT
>NW_009648783.1:26759-32315 GCF_000708025.1 Charadrius vociferus | reverse complement strand
GGCTGGAAAGCTGCCTGGTGGAAAAGGACCTGGGGGTGTTGGTTGACAGCTGGCTGAACATGAGCCAGCAGTGTGCCCAGGTGGCCAAGAAGGCCAACAGCATCCTGGCATGTATTAGGAATAGTTTTATGAGCAGGATTAGGGAAGTGATCGTCCCCCTGTACTTAGCACTGCTGAGGCCGTACCTCGAGTACTGTGTTCAGTTTTGGGCCCCTCACTAGAAAAAAGACATTGAGATTCTGGAGCGAGCCCAGAGAAGGGCAACAAAGCTAGTAAGGGGTCCAGAGAACAAGTCTTATGAGTGGCTGAAGGAACTGGGGTTGTTTAGCCTGGAGAAAAGGAGGCTGAGGGGAGACCGTATTGCTCTCTACAACTACCTGAAAGGAGGTTGTAGGGAGGTGGGGGTCGACCTCTTCTCTCTTGTAATAAGTGATAGGACAGGAGGAAATGGCCTCAAGTTGTGCCACAGGAGGTTTCGATTGGATATTAGGAAAAAGTTCTTCACAGAATGGGTTATCAAGCATTGGAACAGGCTGCCCAGGGAAGTGGTGGAATCGCCATCCCTGGAGGTATTTAAAATATGGGTAGATGTGGTACTTGGGGACATGGTTTAGTGGTCATTTTCTTGCAGTGTTAGGTTGATGGTTGGACTCTATGATCTTAAAGGTCCGTTCCAACCTTGACGATTCTATAATTCATGAGTATTCATTGCTTAGGTGATGAGACCTGTGGTGCGAGGAGTAACATGCTCCATTCCTACAGGATAGGTATTGTAAAAGTGTGAAGGGAGCAAGTGTTGAGCTAGATGGAGGAGAAATGTTAAAGGTATATTAATTCATACTAGCATGTTACAGGTTTTAACTTGGATTCCTGAAGCTGTTGTTAATATGAAAATGGAGGAAAAAATTGTTAGCGTTATTCTGCATACTGAGAAACAGCTGAGGCTGGTCATAGTTTTTACCGCATAATTTGCTATTTATATTTGGCATGTCATTCAAAGTCTGTGCATTGGCAAATACCATTCATTCTAGAGTATGCTCCTAGAAAACATCAGTGATGAATGAGGTTTTGCAAACAAGACTTTCCTGGGACTCGATGATGGCTGCTTAGCTAGATACCCTAAGCTGACATTTCATTCTGATTTTCTTCCTCTTCAACCTTGGCACACTGTCTTTCTGCCATGGTGTTTCTTAACTACATCTGTTCTATGAAACTTACGTATATTGTATGAAAGATTAGGAAATTCTGTGATCACACAGCTCAGGCAAGTATCTGAAAATTCTTTATTTGTTGCTTTCCCCATCCCCAACTCTTCAGCTACAGATACTATTAATAATGTGGAATATATCTGTCTTTTGATTAGAAGCTTATAGAAACATTGCAAGTGAGAGCATTTTTGAACCTCTGTGCCTGCTGGAATTGGAGGAGATAAAATGAGCATTTCCCCAATATGAATGTTTACTTAAAACTCTGAGGACAACAAGTCTGAAGAAGAGGTTGCCACGCTAAAAAATTTTTCAGGAAGGCTCAAAACTAAAAGCCAAGATGTGAAATTATGTTCACTTAAAAGTGGATGGTGGGTCTAGAAGAGCTTTTTAGTCATTGAGACATACTGACTCTTCCTTCCACTATATCCTTATCTCTGTAGCCATATGTAGTGTGAATGCACATTAACTTGTTAAATACGGCATACATTTTTTTCTAGATTGAAGAGGAAGCAAACGGAGATTTGCTTGATATAGAAATCAATGTATCGGACCCAGAGAAAGTTGGTAAGTTACTTGAACCTAGTAAGTCATATGTTAGGCTATTTTACCTCTTAGAGACTATTCTGAGATTTTAGCATAATTCCTTATTCAGTTATCTTTTGATGGGTTTTAGTATGTAAATAAAAAGCTATTTAATGTGTAGTTTGGGAAAAAAAAAGTGTGTGGAGGGATTAAAGTAACTTGCCTTAGGATAAGTATTTTAATTTTCTTACAGGGGATGGCATGAATGCTTATATGGCATACAGAGTGACAACAAAGGTAACCAGTGCAACAAATATATTTGCAAATAACTCTATATCGCAGCTGAGTAGATGCATCAGTAAGTTATAACTAAAATTACTTTTTTTTCTTTAGACATCCCTTTCCATGTTTCACAAAAATGAATTCTCTGTTAAAAGAAGATTCAGCGATTTCCTTGGCTTGCACAGCAAATTAGCAACAAAGTACATGCATATTGGTTACATTGTGCCTCCCGCTCCAGAAAAAAGTATTGTAGGTAAGTCTACTTTCTGTAAGGTTGAATCTATGTATGTGATTTCAGTACTAACTATTATAAATGAAAAGTTTTAATACCAATTCTGCTTGTAAAATAAATATACATGGAACTTGGTAAAATGGTGGGACTTACTGTTATGTAAGCAAGCTCTGGGTGTGACTTAAGGTCCTAGTGTAGAGACTTTCTTTGACTACAGGTAAGTTGGGAAAACTCACAGACTATGTAGGACCTTTCTCCAAAGAGCACAAAGCTCCCACTTTCAACTTGAACTGCCTACCCTTCAGTGCTTGGGTGGTATTTAGCCCCATCTAAAAGTGTATAGTCCACATGCTTATAATTTTGGAGAGAAGATGGAAAAATATAGTGTTCTAGGCCGATTTAAAATGAGGCATCTTAAAGCAGAGAGCTGGCAAAACAGTTGAAAGTAGATGACATGCATTTACACTACACACATGTTGATTTTATTTTACTTTGTAAGTCTGAAGTGTTAATATGAAATGTCCTACTGTTGTGGTTTAACCCTAGTAGGCAGCTAAGCACCACACAGCTGCTTGCTCGCTCACCCTGCTGAGAGAATTGGAAGGGTTAGAGTAAGAAAACTTGTGGGTTGAGATGATAGACACTTTAACAAGAAAAAAATGAAGGGGGGAAAAAAATCCCACAAAACCCAACACATAAATAACAACAAAACCAAGATAAACAAGTGATGCAAAAAAACCCCAAATTGCTCACTACCAGCTGACCAATGCCAAGCCAGTCCCAGAGCAATGGCAGCCCTGGCAACACACACCCCACCTCTGCCCCAGTTTTTATTGCCGAGAATGATGTCATATGGTATAGAATATCCCTTTGGTCAGTTGGGGTCAGCTGTCCTGGCTGTGTCCCCTCCCAGCCTACTTGCTGGTGGGGCAGCGTGAGAAACAGAGAAGTTCTTGACGCTGTGTAAGCACTGCTTGTCAATAGCTAAATCATCAATGTGTTATCAACACTGTTTTCATCACTAATTCAAAACATAGCCCCATATGAGCTGCTATGAAGAAAATTAACTCCATTCCAGCCAGACCCAGTACAATCTCCACCCCTTATTCCATACTGTTTACATTATGCTCAGGTCCCACGCTATCCCATCCATCATTAACTACCACCACCCTTCCCGTCCTTTGATATATACACAGATATCATTCCCTTAGTCTATGGGCCATCCCTGTAAAATGTCCATAAAATGCCAATAAAAATGTCTGTTGAGTTCATTTACTCTGTGACTTTGGGGTTCATCTGTTTTGGTGGTCACTGAGGACAGGAGGGATGGTGTGTTGTGTTGGATTGTTGTCTAATGAATCCAGCTCAGGTTGCATCACCGCTGCACTTGCCTGGTTCCTCATGAGATTAATTCTTCATTGGTTCAGGTGACTCCTGCTGTAATACCTTTGATGTATGGCAGCCACAGCAGCATTATAAAACACTGGCATCATACAGCAAGCACACAATGGAGGGATCTTCCAAGAGGCCAGGCAGGGTAGCTGTTTAATCTTCTTTGTACTCAAGGCAGCTATACCAAAAGTCCACCTTGAAGTATCCCCTCCTGAGGTAGTCTATGCCAAGGATGCATGTACCATCTTGCCCAGTCACAATAGGATGCTTGTACCACTCATTCCCAGTTAGGCTTACTTTAGCTTCCAACACAGACAGCTGTTTGGATCCCCCTGTCACTCCAGAAATACAGATGGGTTGTGCTCCTTTGTAACCTGATGGCATGAGGGTACACTGTGCACTGGTGTCAACTACAGCCTTATACTCCTTTGGGTCTGGTGCGCCAGGCTATTGAACTCGCAATGTCCAGTAAAGCCAGTTGTTGCTTTCTTCCGCCTGGCTGGAGGCAGGGCCCATTTATTCCTGGTTGGAGTATTTATTATTTGATTTTTGTAACTGCAATCCAGAAATCCCTTCATCAGGGTCAGAAGTAAGATCAGCCCTTCTACTCTGCCCAATAGAAACTGGAGCAGTAATTTTCCTGTATGGACACCTTTTGGCTGTTGTGGGTAAAACAGACTTGACTTGAGGAATTTATTAATTTAAACCACCGAATTACTGATAGGGGGGGGGGGTAAGAAGGAAAATGCTTTTCCTCCCCCTTTCCCAGGCTCAACTTCAGTCCAGACACCTCTCGTCCCCACTTCGTAGTCTCCACTCCCCTTGTTATCAGCGCATCTTACACTCAGTCCCTTCACAGGGAGGCCATAGGTGGTGCAGTAGGTTGGGGTCAGGACATAGTGGTTTCTTTCTTCCACTCACAGAATGGTAGGGGTTAGAAGGGACCTTTGGAGATCATCTAGTCCATTCTCTTTTCCCTTGATATTTACTGCCATTTCTTAAATATGTTTTCATAGAGGCATCACAAACTTCTCTGGCTCAGCTTTGGCCTGTCATGGGTCCATTGCTAAGCCAGCTGGAACCAGCTGTGACCGGTGGATGGTAGCCTCTGACTTCGTCCCACAGAGATCACCCCTGCAGGGCCTGCCTTCCCCCCCCCTTGTCCTTTATACCCAATACATTAATTAAAAGAAACCATAAAAAACAACCCAAACAAAAAAAATCCCACACACTTATTTTTAGAAATTAAAAAATACTAGAATAAAAATATTAGTTATGAGCATAACAATCAATAGACTTAAAGCAGAGCAAGAATTTTAATTTTAGTTTATTAGAGTAATCGTAATCTTCTGCACACAAGTGACTACTAAGACTGTGACTTTTATTTAGTTTAATTTGCATTTATGATAACAAACTAATTTTTAATAACTTTAATCACAATAGATATATTACAGGAAATTGCATATTTCATAGATCTGTTTCTGACAAAAGTGTGCAGCATGTGTGTCATGGTTTGGCCTTAGCCAGCAACAAAGAACCACGCAGCCATTTGCACAACTCCCATAGACGTGGAAAAAGAAATTGACAGGGCAAAACTTGTGGGTTAAAATAATGCAATTTAACAGAACAGCAAAAGGAAAGATGAAAATGTGATTGCAGTACCGCGTGAGGCGCACTGACCGCACCACCGCAGCCCACCCCCAAGTGGCGACTGCTCTCCTTGCCCCTGCTAGCTCCTCTTATAGCTTGGGCATGGGTCACGGTGGGATGGAATACTTGCCCCCTGCCGGCTCCTTGGGAAATTAACCCCA
The DNA here is from genome assembly GCF_000708025.1 of Charadrius vociferus. Classification (NCBI taxonomy): domain Eukaryota; kingdom Metazoa; phylum Chordata; class Aves; order Charadriiformes; family Charadriidae; genus Charadrius; species Charadrius vociferus. The sequence goes on along the minus strand of NW_009648783.1, from coordinate 26,868 downwards.
TCCCTGCCGGAACCAGGACATTATCCACCCCTTATTCCATACCATCTGTGTCATGCCCAGATCTTACAGTTCCCATAGTCTGTGGGCCATCCCTCCAAAATGTCCATTG
>NW_009648783.1:26119-26657 GCF_000708025.1 Charadrius vociferus | reverse complement strand
ATGCCCACGGTCCACAGGCTGAAGATGTCAATCTCAAGGAAGTTGCTGGGCACCAGCTACTGAAGTCAATTCTTATTACATCATTACTGCACTTTACTCAGTCTCATCAAAGTCCATCTGTCATTGATCTGGGTGATTCTTCTGTAGTACCACTGATAGCCATCATAATAATGACAACATACAATAGCGAAGTTATTTAACATTATAAAATTCTATTCATTGGCTATTCTCACCCAAAATCAGATCCCCATGCGGCACGCATCGGACCTCCCCGTCTTCTTGCATCACCTACCAAGTGCATCCAGGTCCTTGTGCAAAAGCAATCCCACGGATGGGTTTGCCTTTGCCTGAGGCAGGACTAACCCAGACTGTCTTCCCTAACATATTCCTCATATGCACTACGGGTACTTTATCCCCTTCTACTGCACGTGGATGTTTTGATTGGGCAGGGCCAGCTCGATTGGCAGATCCCCTGGTGTTAACTAACCAGGTGGCTTTTGCTAAATGTACATCCCAATGTTTGAAAGTCCCACCACCC
>NW_009648783.1:17431-22629 GCF_000708025.1 Charadrius vociferus | reverse complement strand
GCACCAGTGTCCACTAGAGCCTTATACTCCTGTGGCTCAGATGTGCCAGGCCATCGAATCCACACAGTCCAATAAACCCGGTTGTCCCTTTCCCCCACCTGGCTGGAGGCAGGGCCCCTCTAATCGTGATCATAGTATCCATTACTCACTTCATGCAGAAATGACTTGGAGGTCCCTTCAAGAGGATCAGAGGCGAGATCAAGCCTTCCACTTTGTCTGGGGAGCTGTCTCCTGGACACGGGAGCAGCACTTTTCCTGGAGGGATCACCTTTTGTGATTGTTCTCCCTTGCACCTCATGTACCCGTGCCTGTAGGGTCGAGATAGGTTGTCCATCCCACGTCCTCATGTCCTCTCCGTGGTCACGCAGGTAAAACCACAGGGTGCCTCGTGGTGTGTATGCCCTGTACTCTCCCTCTTGAGCAGGGAAATGCCTCCTCCTGATAGCTGAGATGGTGGCCTGTACAGGTTAGGAGTAGGACATACTCTCTTCAAGTTGCTGGATCTTCTGGGACAATTTCTCAACAGCTGAGACAAGGGGGGAAGAGAGACACCGGGATTGGAGTAGCTGCCTTGTCTGCCACTGGGATTGGAGTAGCTGCATTATCTGCCAATCTAATTTCCTCCTCTTTCCCCTGAGTGTCCTGCAGAGTACTGAGCAGTGTTTGGTAGATACTGGCCAGGGCTCAGCACAGTGCAGTAGGTTGTGCCTCTCGGGATTAGCCACAGCATTTTCCTTTCAAATATTCTATCGCTTTATCAGGGTCCTGTAGTTGTTTGAGGGTGAAGTCCCACACCATTGGAGGTGAGAAATTCTCTAGATACCTGCCCATATTCTCCCACATGCCATGCCACCCCTGACTATCCAGCCTTGGGGCAGATCTCTGGGTGGTAGTCTTAAACAGTTGCTTAACCCTAAACAAGATCTGAAAAACATTCAGGAGGCATAGCAACAGGCACATGCTGGTTTGAGTATCCCAAGGATTTTCGAAATTCTCAAGAGGTGTCATATCTGGCCCAAAGGAGAAAAGGGAGGCAAAAGAGCTGGGGAAAGTATCTCCCCCTGTTTCTCTCATAGATTGGGTGATATTATTAATAACTTCTGAGAGATGGTAACCAAGGTATGGACAAGACAGCAATACTGCATAGACACCCCAACAAAGCCACTTCAATAGTGATGTTATATCATAATCTGATATTGGACGTGACAGCAAAATTATAGCCCTGATCCCTCTCCCCGAGATAACAAACAGCATCACGGGCAGTACATAGAGCATATAAGAATTTACAAAACACAGCCATGCAAACAAACGAAGTAACATTGTAACCGGCAACTATCTAACCAATATGGGAAATGGATACAAGAAATTAATTATTGCAACTCTTCGAGCCCCACGTTGGGCGCCAAAAAGGACTGCTGTGGTTTGGCCTCAGCCAGCAACAAAGAACCACACAGCCGCTCGCTCCATTCCCACAGCTGTGGAAATAGAAATCGATAGGGCAAAACTCGTGGGTTAAAATAATTCAATTCAACAGAACAGCAAAAGGGAAGATGAAAACGCGATTACAGTACCGTGGGAAATGTACCGACCAGGCCAGCACCACCGCAGTCCACCCCCAAGTGGCAACTGCTCTACTTCCCCTGGCTAGCTCCTCTTACAGCCCGGGCATGGGTCAGGTGGCATGGAATACCTGCCCCCTGCCGGTTCCTGGGGGAAATTATCCCCATTCCTGCCGGAACCAGGACAATGCAGTGTTTGTGTTCTTTGTATTCTTCTGTGGTGCTTTTCATTGTGATTTGGCTTAAACTTAGCTGAGCTTAATCTTCTATGATTAGAAGATTCTAATCATAATCAGTTAGGTTAATGATGTCTTTATAATAATGTATAATCAATATGATGCAATTTTCTTCAAAGGCATGACCAAGGTTAAAGTAGGCAAGGAAGATTCTTCATCTGCTGAATTTATAGAAAAAAGAAGAGCAGCATTAGAAAGGTAATGTATGTATCTAACTAAAATTTGTTTAGCATCAAAATGAATTTTAATATAGTACATGGGTTCTGTAACTGGCATCTGGACCATCTGTACTTAGGTACAGAGAGCGCATACTGCTGGCTCATGTCCGGCTTTTCATCCACCAGTACCCCCAAGTCCTTCTTGGTAGGGCTACTCTCAATCCCTTCATCCCCCAGGCTGTATTGATACTCGGGGTTTCCCCGACCATTTTGATGTAAGAGATAGCAGTTCACTGTTACCCAGCACTGGCATACAACTAGTATTGTTCAAATGCCTTTGCTATGGAAGGGTGTCACAGAAGAGTCAGAGATTGCTTATCTCGTAGTTAGTTTACTGAGTTCTAATCAGTAAATATAGGTACGTAAAATATTTAATAAGTACAGATGGATTGGCGGTCAATACTCTACTATTTAGTACACTTAAAGTTAGTATGGGATACAAAGATAATCATGTAAGCTTACTGTACATATCTAAATCTTACATGCATGCAAAAAATGTCACTTACCAACCCATAGATGCCTGGTGTCAGGTAAGAGATCTCTCAGCCTCGAGGGGTAACCTTGAGAGGCGTCCCTACTCAATGGGAGATCACTGCCTCACAGCCAGCTCCTATGGAGGGAGAGCTCAACGGACCCTGATGGCTGCAGATATTTATAGCATAAAGTGGTTGACTCGCAGTCAGGTTTTCTGTAGTGTTCGTGCAGTTTCTACAGCTTATGAGCCCAGTCTCCAGCTAAACTGTTTTGTTTTTTTTGTTTTGGTGCTGGGTTCTCGCTGATAGCCTTGCACAATAGGATTCACTTTGGTTGGGCCTGCCTGTTGAGCATCTGCCTGGACCAAAGTTCAGTTAGTTCAAACAGGAGGAGTGCACCCGTCACAAAGGGTACTGTCACTGATGTGCTGCATAATCCCTTCCTGTTGACATGGCTGGTAAAGCCTTTCGAAAGTACCTAGTAAAACTTCTATAACTTATGTTCACATACAGCTGAGTCAAGTATACAGACATAATTTTGGTACAATCTTATAATATGATGTCATGGTTTGGGCTGGACTGACCACTGAGATGAATGACAGATGCTCTCCCCCACCTCTCTCTCCGAGGAGAGGAGGGAGAGAGAGAGAGACTTATGAGTTTAGAAAGAAATAAACAACTTAAATGAAATATTAATAATAAAAAGGAAATAATGCAGGAATGCACAGATCGGGATCGAAGGCAGATGAACAGACAGAGTCTTCCTCAGACGTTGGCCATTGAAGAAAGAGAGCGAGTTGACGCTTTGATCCCTCAGCTTTTATACTGAACATGAGGCAGATGGGATAGAATACCCCACTGGTCAGTTTTGAGTCACCTGTCCTGTCTGCTTCTCCCTGCAGGTGGTACCCCACTATGCTTTTCCACTTCCGACCCTCTAACGGGGCAAATAACAAATTTAGGTGACCTTAGTTTTTATAGCAATTACTTGGCATAAATTATAAACAATCAGGTTTTATTAGTCTGGGAGCGAACAGTGTCTAGGCAATATGCTGTTAAGTTCAGAGACTTCAGTTAGAAGAGGCTTAGCTGGAAAGTAAAATTACTGAACAGAGAATTGGTTCTGTTTTACCTCAAACCAGGACATTCCATGCCTTATTCCATACCATTTGCATCTTACTAATATCACTATTACTTTTTATCTATCAAATCTATGCACATATATATATACATACACACAGGTCACTCAGTTATGATTTATTTTTACATAGAAAAGTTTGTTAAGTCTATTTAGTTCATAATTGCAGGATTTCACCTATCATGGCAGTCTCTCAGGGCAGGAAAGATGGTATGAAATTCATCCTGGTTCGTGCCCACAAGTAGCATATCTACCTCAAAGAGTTTTCTAGACGCCACTTGATGAAGCTAGCTCAGGTTTCATCACCACTATGTTATCCTGAAAAACACTTATAGAACACTGTATTATGTAGTGATCAGCATCATACAGCTCAGGACTGAGTATTCTCACCCAGGGTTAAATTCCCTTGAGGTACACATTTAACTTCTCCATCCTTCAGCATCACCCACCAAGTACATCCAGGTCCTTGAGCAAAAACAGTCCCACGAATGGGTTTGCCTTTGCCTGAAGCAGGAAAAACCCAAACAGTTTTCCCTAACAAATTCCTTTCATGCACCACAGGGACTTTATCCCCTCCTACAGTATATAAAAGGTCTGACCGAGCAGGACCAGCTCAATCGATCCCCTGGTGTTAACGAACTGGGTGGCTTGTGCTAAATGCTTGTCCCTATTTTTAAAACTTCCACCCCCCCATTGCTTTCGGCGTAGTTTTTAACAGTCCAATGTATTGCTCAATTTTCCCAGAAGCTGGTACATGATAGGGGATATGATATATCCACTCAATGCCATGTTCTTTTGCCCAATTACCTATAAGATTGTTTTTAAAATGAATCCTATTGTCTTGACTCAATTCTCTCTGGAGTGCCATGTCGCCACAAGACTTGCTTTTCAAGGCCCACAATGGTATTCCAGGCTATGGCATGAGGTAAGGCATAGGTTTCCAACCATCCGGTGCTTGCTTCCACCATTGTAAGCACATAGCGCTTACCCTGGCGGGTTTGAGGGCGTGTGATATAGTCAATTTGCCAAGCCTCCCCATACTTATATTTCAGCCATCATCCCCCATACCACAAAGGTTTTAACTGCTTAGCTTGCTTGATTTCATCGCATGTTTCACAATTGTGGATGCAACAGCATCCTTTGTTAAACCCACCCCTCCATCATGGGCTCATTTATATGTTGGATCCCTTCCTTGATGACCTGAAGTGTCATGGGCCCAGCGAGCTAAGAATAGTTCACCTTTATGTTCCCAGTCCAAGTCTGTCTGGAAAATCTTAGCAGCCTGGTCCACTTGCTGATTGTTTTGATGTTCCTCAGTGGCCCGACTCATGGGTACGTGGGCATCTACATGTCGTACTTTGACGACTAGTTTCCCTAGCCAGTCAGCAACATATTGCTGCAGTTCAGCAGCCCAGATGGGTTTACTTCTGTGCTGCCAGTTGCTCTGCTTCCATTGCTTTAACCACCCCCACAGAGCATTTGCCACCATCCATGAGTCAATGTAGAGGTAGAGTATTGGCCACTTTTCTCGTTCAGCAACATCTAAAGCCAGCTGGATGGCTTTTACCTCTGCA
>NW_009648783.1:7089-17065 GCF_000708025.1 Charadrius vociferus | reverse complement strand
CCCATTGTCCCCGGCTGCGGTGTAGAGTGCATTTTTAATGTCCCGTCCTGTTCGGACTGGTCCAAGGGCTACTGCATGCACAATCTCTTGTTTAATTTGCTCAAAGGCTTGTTGTTGCTCAGGGCCCCACGTAAAATAATTATTATTTCGAGTCACTTCATAGAGAGGTTTCACAATCTGACTATAACCAGTAATATGCATTCTCCAGAAACCTACAGTGCCTAAAAAGGTTTGTGTTTCCTTTTTGTTAGTAGGTGGGGACATAGCTGTTATTTTGTTAATCACATCCATTGGGATTTGACAATGCCCATCTTGCCACTTAATTCCCAAAAACTGGATCTCTTGTGCAGGTCCCTTGACCTTACCTCTTTTTATAGCAAAACCTGCTTTCAGAAGAATCTTAATTATTCTCTTGCCTTTCTTGAAAACTTCTTCTGCTGTATTACCCCACACAATGATATCATCAATGTATTGCAGGTGTTCTGGAGCTCCACCCTTCTCCAGTGCAGTCTGGATCAGCAAACAGTAGGGCTATGTTTCCACCCCTGGGGCAGTCATTTCCAGGTGTACTGGACGCCTCTCCAGGTGAAAGCAAACTGCGGCCTGCACTCTGCTGCTAAAGGAATAGAGAAAAAGGCATTAGCAATGTCAATTGTAGCATACCATTTGGCTGCCTTTGACTCCAATTCCTATTGCAGTTCCAGCATGTCCAGCAAGGCAGTACTCAGTGGTGGTGTGACTTTATTCGGGCCACGATAGTCTAGTGTTAATCTCCAGTCCCCATCAGACTTCCCACTGGCCATATAGGGCTGTTAAAGAGTGAGCGAGTTTTGCTGATCACTCCTTGCCTCTCTAGCTGACGAATCAGGTTATGGATGGGAATCGGGGAGTCTTAGTTGGTGCGATATTGTCATCGATGAACTTTTGTAGTAGCAATTGGCACCTGCTGATCTTTAACCCTCAGCAGTCCCACAACAGAAGGGTCAGCTGAAAGACTGGGTAAGGTAGACAGCTGCGTAACATCCTCAGTCTCTACAGCTGCTATACCAAAAGCTCACCAATACCCTTTTGGGTCTTTGAAATACTCTTTCTTGAGGTAGTCTATGCCAAGGATGCACAGAGCATCTGGGCCAGTAACAATGGGGTGTTTCTCCCATTTATTCCCAGTTAGGCTCACTTTGGCCTCCAATACAGACAGTTCTTGAGACCCGCCTGTCACTCCAGAAACAGTGACGGATTCTGCCCCTTTATGATTCAATGCCAATAGGGTACACTGTGCACCAGTGTCCACCAGGGCTTTATACTTTTGTGGCTCTAACGTGCCAGGCCATTGAATCCACACAGTCCAATAAATTCGGTTGTCCCTCTCCTCCTCCTGGCTGGAGGCAGGGCCCCTCTAAAGTTGAGAACACCACCTACAATTAGCAGATGAGTTCCTACCCAAACCGGAGAATCGCTCACCGTAGGTCGGAGCAGCCTTCCTCCTGTAAGAATTCTTTCTTCTATCTGCTTTACCTTGCAACTCAAGTTACTCATGCCTGTAGGGTTGAGTTAGGTTTTCTATCCCACTTCCTCGTGTCTTCTCCATAGTTGCGGAGGCAAAACCACAGGATATCTTGGAGTCGGTCCTGTTTCTCGAGTCAGCCTCATAGGAGGGTGTCTTCTGCTAATGGCTGCAACATGGGTCCATGTAGGGGAAGAGTGAGATCCTTCCTCCATCCTAGACAGTTTATCAAACATTTTATCAAACAGTTGCTCATTTTTCTTAGCCATTGTCTCGTTTTTCTTAGTCATTTTCTCATTTTGCTCAGCTATTTTCTTGGTCTTTTTCTCAATAATTTTCTCGTCTTTCTCAGCCATTTTTTCCACGGCTGCCACAGTGAGGGGACAAGAGAGACTGTCTTCATACTATCATACTGTTAGCCACTTCATTTACAGTTAGTGTGTTGGCATCAGATCCTCCCTAGGCCATTGTTGACAATGTGTGGGAATACGTTGATGGTGCACTCTGCACAAACTTCTGCAGCAGAGGTCGTTTGCATGGCATTTCATCAGGGTCTACACTCACTCGCCAGTCACCATAAATCACCTCTCACACAGCCAATTCTCTCAGGTAGTTAATACCTTTTTTTCATGTTGGTCCATTTGCTTGGACGGCATTCGATATTGTCCTTAAAGGGATACCTGCCCTTTATGGCTGACACCAGTCGCCTCCAGAGACTGAGAGTGTTTGTCTTTCTCCCAATGTCTTTATCGATACCTCCATCTCTGGCCAGGTTTCCCAGCTGCCTAGCTTCTCTGCCATCTAAGTCTATGGTATCTGCCCCACTATCCCAGCATCGGAGCAACCAGTGGATAAGTCTCACCTTCACGACGGCTAAAATCCTTTCTCATATTTCGCAAATCCTCCATAGAGAAGGATTTAACAATTATCTCTGCATCTGAATCCTCCTCCTGCATTGACACTGCCTGAGAAGGACCCTCTCCCTGATCTGTTTTAGAAGGACCCTTTCCTTGATCTTCATCAGAACTCTCTCCCAAGCTATCTTGCTTGAGCTGGTCTTTGTCCTAAGGGGCAGGGGAATGAGTTTACCTCCTTTTCTGCTTCCTGGTCACCGGGGCAACTTGTACCGATTTTGATGGAATTTGAGTAGCAGCAGTACTCGTTGTCGAAGCAGCTGGAGTAGTGACGGTGCTCGTGGTTGAGGCTGGAGTAGCTCGTGCTGGTACAGGTGGCGGAGTGGCTTGTGCCTCCTTTTGAGGAGTGGAATAGAGGCAGTGGTCATTGTTGGAGCAGCTGGAGTAATGATGGTGCTCATTGTCGAGGCTAGAAGAGTGGCAGTGTTTATTCTCAAAGCAGCTGGAATAGTGGCAGTGGTTGTTGTTAGAGTTGCAGTAGTGGTGGTGTTCATTGTCGGAGCTGGAGTAGCTCGTGCCGGTACAGGCTGCGGAGTGGCTTGTGCCAGTGTGGGCGGCAGAATGGCTTGTGCCGCAGGCTGCAGAGTGACTTGTTCCGGTGTGGGCGGTGGAGTGGCTTGTGGCTTCTGAGTAGCAGCAGTGTATGTCATATAATACCTACTCCTGCACCGATTCTTGACTTTAAGAAAGTAACATTCATTTCTTAAATCCAAAAGGTTTCCATCTCCTAGCTCTGATGGTGTCAATTTGGCATAAGTATTAAAGGGTGAAGTAAACTTGTCCCAGGTAAAATCGAAAGTGTAATTAGGGATAGAATCCATTACATGATGCCTGAGATATGCAGGGAAAACTGTTATCCAAGTAATCATATTATACATCTGAATCCCAAACCACAGCAGAATAGCACGTTTAAACCACCGCATACAAACACAAAGAGCAAATAAACCATACAACACATTCGGCAGGTTAAGCAGCGTTGCATCAATTAACTTTAAACAAAGCTCTCTAAAGGCACGATATAACATTTTGCTTAAGAACGACATAACGTGAGCTGTCTGTTTTAATTTCTGAGCAAGCTGGAATTCTAACTATTCAGGCAAACTATCAGAGCCCTGGTCGGGCCCCACATTGGGTGCCAATAAATCTGTCGTGGTTTAGGCTGGACTGGCCACTGAAAATGAACGACAGATGCTCTCCCCCACCTCTGTCTGAGGAGAGGAGGGAGAGAGAGAGACTTAGGAGTTTAGAAAAACAACCCTAAACTACTTTAATGAAATATTAATAATAAAATTAAAAGGAAATAATGAAATATATACAAAACCGTATCAAGCTCCCAGGATGACGACCATGTCACCGGCTGGCAATGGGGAATTCCCAGGCGGACTCAGTGACGGACGGGAACTGGATTCCGGATCTGGATTCAGGATCAAAGGCAGACAAACAGAGAGTCCTCCTTGGATGCCGGCCATTGAAGAAAAAGAGAGAGAGCTGACCCTTTGATCCCCCAGCTTTTATACTGAGCATGAGGCAGATGGGATGGAATACCCTCTTGGTCAGTTTTGGGTCACCTGTCCTGTCTGCTCCTCCCCGCAGGTGTCACCCGTCTATGTTTTTCCGCTTCTGACCCTCCAACAGGACAAAACCAAAGTTAGCTGACCTTGGTTGTTATAGCAATAATTGTAAGCAAGAGCCTCTCTGCATACCATTCTTCGGTATCACCTATAAACACAGGTCTTAGCACTCTGAGAGCAAACAGTGTTTCCACAGTATGCTGTTAATTTCAGGGAGTTCAGTTAGAAGAGGCTTAGCTGCAAAGTAAAATTACTGAACAGAGAATGGGTTCTGTTTTACCTCAAACCAGGACAAATGCCCATTGCTGTGATTTGATTCTATGTGATTATTACATCGTATGAAAACAATACGCCATTTAACAGTTTCAGTTAAATTAGAAAATTAATAGAAATCAAAGGGTTTTGACTGTATGTCAAAGAGCATATCTAACAGCTAATATATGAAGCTCTTGAGGTGTTGGAGTTCCAGAAACAATCTTAATTGGAAAAATATATCCAGAATCTTGTTGCTACCATCCTTCCATTTCTTAACTAATAGCATCTGAACTGATGTTGACCCTCGAAGTACTGATAGGTTGTAATGTCTTCTTACAGCTGTCCGTCACTAAAGATTGGTATACAGCTTAACATTTGCTACTCAAAATTGCACCCTGAAATTACTGAAGTAGTTCTGTCACTTGGAGCAGAACTCTGAAACACATTCTGGCTATACAACAAGCCTGTTGCTGAAAGAGTGGTGTTATAAGATATGAAGACTTGGAATAACAGCTGGGATTGGTGTAATCAGACTTAAAAAACTGAACAACCACTTCCAGACAACTACTGGACCTAGTACTGACAAACAAAGAAGGACTGGTGGAGGATGTTAAGGTTGGGGGCAGACTTGGCTGCAGTGATCATGAGAAGATACAGTACAGGATTAAGTGCAGTATGCACAAAACGACAAGTAGGATTGAAACCTTAGACTTCAGGAGGGCTGACTGAGCTCTTCAAGGAACTGCTTGGAGAAATCCCATGGGAGAGGGCTCTAGAGGGTAGGAGTGCCACGGTGCCATATGGTGCAGAGAAGGCGGAGTTGCTGAATGCCTTCTTTGCTTCTGTCTTCACTGCTCGGGCCAGCCCTCGGGAGTCCCAGACTTTGCAGGTAACAGAGAAAGTCTGGAGGAAGGCAGATTTTCCCTTGGTTGAAGAGGAACAAGTTAGAGATTGATTAAGTAAACTGGATAGCCACAAGTCCATGGGTCCTGATGGGATGCACCCGTGAGTGCTGAGGGAGCTGGCGGAAGTCATTGCTGGGCCACTCTCCGTCATCAGAGGATAGCCAATGTCACTCCAGTCTTCAAAAAGGGCAGGAAGGATGACCCGGGAAACTACAGGCCGGTCAGCCTCACCTCCATCCCTGGGAAGATGATGGAGCAGCTTGTTCTGGGAGTCATCTCAAAGCACCTGGATGAAAAGAAGATTATCAGAAGTAGTCAACATGGATTCACCAAGGGGAAGTCATGTCTGACTAATCTGATAGCCTTCTATGACAAAGTAACTAGATGGGTGGATGAGGGGAGGGCAGTGGATGTTGTCTACCTTGACTTTGGCAAGGCTTTCGACACTGTCTCCCACATCATCCTCACAGGAAAGCTTAGGAAGTGTGGCTTAGATGAATGGACAGTGAGGTGGATTGAGAACTGGCTTACAGATAGAGCTCAGAGGGTTGTGGTTAGTGGCGCAGAGTCTAGTTGGAGGTTAGTAACAAGTGGTGTCCCTCAGGGGTCAGTACTGGGCCCAGTTTTGTTCAACATATTCATCAATGATCTGGATGAAGGGATAGAGTGTACCATCAGCAAGTTTGCTGATGACACAAAACTGGGAGGAGTGGCTGACACGCCAGAAGGCTGTGCTGCCTTACAGCGTGACCTCGCCAGGCTGGAGAGTTGGGCAGAAAGAAACCTTATGAAGTTCAACAAGGGTAAGTGTAGGGTCCTGCACCTGGGGAGGAATAACCCCATGCACCAGTACAGGTTGGGGGCTGACCTCCTGGAGAGCAGCTCTGTGGAAAGGGACCTGGGAGTCCTGGTGGACAACAGGATGACCATGAGCCAGCAATGTGCCCTTGTGGCCAAGAAGGTGAATGGCATCCTTGGGTGCATCAAGAAGAGTATGGCCAGCAGGTCGAGGGAGGTCATCCTCCCCCTCCACTCTGCCCCGGTGAGGCCGCATCTGGAGTATTGTGTCCAGTTCTGGGGCTCCCCGGTTTGAGAAGGACAGGGAACTGCTGGAGAGGGTCCAGCAAAGGGCTACAAAGATGATTAGGGGACTGTGAAGATCAAGGGCAGCCTTGTCTGCAGTGATCATGAGATTGTAGAGTTCAAGATCCTTAGGGCGGCAAGGAGGGCGCACAGCAAGCTTACTACCCTGGACTTCAGGAGAGCAGACTTTTGCCTCTTGAGTGATCAGCTTGGCAGAGTACCATGGGATAAAGCCCTGGAGGGAAGAGGGACCCAAGAAAGCTGGTTAATATTCAAGAATCACCTACTCCAAGCTCAGGAGTGATACATCCCAAGAAAGAGGAAGTCAGAGAGAAACGCCAGGAGGCCTACATTGGATGGACAAGGAGCTCCTGGAGAAACTCAGACTCAGAAAGGAAGCCTACAGAGGGTGGAAGAAAGGGCAGGTAGCCTGGAAGGAATACAGAGAAATTGTCCGAGCACCATGGATCAGGTTAGGAAAGCTAAAACCCTGACAATTAATAATGGCTTGAACATCAAGGACAACAAGAAAAGCTCCTATAGGAATGTCAGTGATAAAAGGAAGACTAGGGAAGAGCAAGCTCTCTCCGGAAGAAAACGGGGGATGCGGTCACCCAGGATATGGAGAAGGCTGAGGTACTCAATGACTTTTTTGCCTCGGTCTTCACCGGCAAGTGCTCTAGCCTTACTGCCCAAGTCGCAGAAGGCAAAGTGTTCCAGTGTCTCACTACCCTCACAGTAAAGAATTTCTTCCTAATATCTAATCTAAATCGACCCTCTTTCAGTCTCGCCTCTGTGCCCAGCAAGATCACGGAGCAGATCCTCCTGGAAACTATGCTACGGCACATGGAAAACAAGGAGTTGATTGGTGACAGCCAACATGGCTTCACTAAGGACAAGTAATGCCTGACAAATTTGGTGCCTTTCTATGAGGGCAGTAGAGAATTGTTGGATAAGGGAAGAGCAACTGACATCATCTACCTGGACTTGTGCAAAGCATTTGATGCTGTCACGTATGACATCCTTATCTCTAAATTGGAGAGACATGGATTCGACAGATGGACCACTTGGTGGTTATGGAATCGGCTGGATGGTCACACTCAAAGAGTTGTGGTCAATGGCTCAATGTCCAAGTAGAGGCCGGTGACGACTGGCGTTCCTCAGGGGTCGGTACTGGGACTGGTGCTGTTTAACATCTCTGTCGGTGACATGGACAGTGGGATTGAATACACCCTCAGCAAGTTTGCCGATGACGCCAAGCTGTGTGGCGCGGTCAACACACTGGAGGAAAGGTATACCATCAAGAGGGTCCTTGACAGGCTTGAGAGGTGGGCCCATGCCAACCTCATGAAGTTCAACAAGGCCAAGTGCAAGGTCCTACATCTGGGTCAGGGCAATCCCAAACACAAATTCAAGCTGGGCGGAGAATGGATTGAGAGCAGCCCTGAGGAGAAGGACTTGGAGGTGTTGGCTGATGAGAAGCTCAACATGAGCCGGCAATGTGCGATCGCAGCCCAGAAGGCCAACCGTATCTTGGGCTGCATCAGAAGAAGTGTGGCCAGCAGGTCGAGGGAGGTGATTCTGCCCCTCTCCTCTGCTCTGGTGAGACCCCACCTGGAGTACTGCATCCAGCTCTGGAGCCCCCAACATAGGAAAGACATGGCCCTGTTGGAGCGGGTCCAGAGGAAGGCCATTAAGATGATGAGAGAGCTGGAGGACCTCTCCTATGAGGACAGGCTGAGAGAGTTGGGGTTGATCAGCCTGGAGAAGAGAAGGCTCTGGGGAGACCTTATAGAGGCCTTCCAGTACCTAAAGGGGGCCTACTGGAGAGTTGGGGAAGGCCGAAGAATCCATCCAAGTATAGTTCATTACCTGAAGCAGTAAGAAATTATCTGGTCTTAGAAATTATCCAGGCCTCAGTGATAGTTAGAGGGAGACCCATTTAGAAATGGTTTTCCATATGCCCCGTTCTCAGGGAGTTAGTAAAGTGACAGATATTTTAACTGCTGAAAGGTAGCTTATAAGAACAACGTCACCCTGAGAAAGCCCTGAGACAGGCTGACAGTGGGGGTTTTAAAGGTTTTCTTGGTTGGAGAGCAGAAAAATGAACTTGTTCCACCAGGCATCTGGTGGGTGTCTGTTGGTTATTTAAGCGTCTGACAGCTTCACGTAGAGCTTTACCCCATTGTCCTATATATAAATTTTGCCCTAGAGTTCGTTTTAGTAGTCCATTCCATCTCTTGACCATGCCATTACTTTGGGGTCAGTAGGGCAGGTGGAACACCCACTCTGTTACATTCACACCATTCTTGTACGTTTTTATTTTTTAAATGAGAGCCATTGTCAGACTGCACAGCAGAAGGCATGGGAGTGTCAGCAAACCATCCATTAAGTCCTGCCATAATGGTAAGACCATCAGCTTTCCTGCAAGGAAAAATTTTCCCTAAGCCTGATATTACTTCAGCTCCACTAAGGATATAACGCCACTCCTTGAGTGTTCAAGGGAGAGGTCTAACATAATAAATTTGCCAGGTGGACCAAGGGACTTATTTCCTACCCCCTATCTATTTGGTCCCGAAAAAAATAACCTCCTGACTAGGGCCCTGGTATTGTTTTTTCATACATTGTTTCAAAAGCCCGTTTAGTGTTGCCCTGTATCCAGCTTTTGCCTCAAAGAATATATGCGCACAATATATTTAGGTATTCTTAGTAGCATTTAGTATTTGGGGGGTGGCGCAAAAGGGAAGCTCCAATTTTACCTTTACAATTGAATAAGAAACCACTAATCCATTTACTCCATTTACTAATATTGTCTGATGTTTCAGAGTGATGGCTACAGGACATGTTTCTGCTTTAGTCGTGGGTAATTGTGCTCCAGTATCTGAGAAAATCAGTCTTTAATTTATCATTTACTATGTCCTCTGCCAGTCTGAGTCCCTGGTCCAGTTTCCCCAATACTGATTTCTGACAGGAGACAAATCAGGATATTTTTGCGGTTTGAAGGGGTTTCACTATATGGGAGGAGTACTAGGTAAAGGTGTAGATAACTTTTCCTCCTTTTCTCTTTCTTTCACAAGCAGTTTTAGATTTTGAGAGAAGAAATGTCCATACGTGTTGCAACGGGGGAAGACATGGACACTCAATATGAGCAATCAGCAAGCTTTGTTTATTGAATAGCACATCTGTCTTTTATAATTAGCTAATACATACATGTTTCCCTAATACAACATTCTGATTGGTTCATCACTCCAGCCCTTAGCTCCTTATCCGCAGTTAGTTACCTCTTCTCCCATGCAGCTACTCCCTCTTTTCCCATGCCTGAGTGACCACAGGCTTCTCATTACTGTGTAGCACCTGCAGTCAGGGTTAGGGTGTCCTTGCCAATTTAGCAATCACAGGAGCTGAGTCCGATGTTTCCCAAGCTCCTGCTCTGCCAGCTGGATCATATCTATGTTACCCTTCTCAGCTAGCCAATTTCCCATAATTCCCCCGTTTTTATTTTGGGCAAGTAATACCCTTTCGGTGACTTGTTCAGCCTTTTTAACTACACATCCTAGGATTATACGTGCTGCTATTAAAATCAGTACGATAACACCCATCCAACGAAGACCTTCTTTGATTAACCCTACTACCCATCCAGATAGACCCCCAAAAATGGACTGGAGCCAGGAATCAAACCAGCTAGTCTGAATCGTAATTTTCTGCGTGTGCTGTTGTAACCATTGCAATTGCTTGTGAATAGAA
>NW_009648783.1:0-4691 GCF_000708025.1 Charadrius vociferus | reverse complement strand
GGCATCCAGGCGGGTTTTGAATGTCTCCAGAGTGGGAGACTCCACAACCTCTCTGGGCAGCCTGTTCCAGTGCTCCACTACCCTCAAAGTAAAGAATCAGTTTTAGATTTTGAGAGAAGAAATGTCCATACGCTTAATATTTTTTGCTCACAAACTAACGGGCCTCATTGACAGAGGTTTAAACTAGGCTTGAGGGGGGAGGGGGATAATATCAGGCTTTCCCATAACAACCTGTGGGATGATATGCTGAGGTTATAGGGACAGGGTGCTAACAAAGGCCCTCAGCCTGCATCAGAAGTGTGGCCAGCAGGTCGAGGGAGGTGATTCTGCCCCTCTACTCTGCTCTGGTGAGACCCCACCTGGAGTACTGCATCCAGCTCTGGAGCCCCCAACATAAGAAGGACATGGACCCGTTGGAGCGGGTCCAGAGGAGGGCCATGAAGATGATGAGAGAGCTGGAGCACCTTTCCTGTGAAGACAGGCTGAGAGAGTTGGGGTTGTTCAGCCTGGAGAAGAGAAGGCTCCGGGGAGATCTTATAGTGGCCTAAAGGGGGCCTACAGAAAAGCTGGGAAAGGACTCTGTCAGGGAGTGTATTGATTGGATGAGGGTTAATGGTTTTAAACTGGAAGAGGGTAGATTTAGGTTAGATATCATGAAGAAATTCTTTACTGTGAGGGTGGTGAGACACTGGAACAGGCTGTCCATAGAAGTTGTGGATGCCCCATCCCTGGAAGTGTTCAAGGCCGGGCTGGGTGGGGCTTTGAGCAACCTGGTCTAGTGGAAAGTGTCCCTGCCCATTACAGGGGGTTGAACTAGATGATCTTTAAGGTCTCTTCCCACTGTAACCATTCTATGAAAACATATTAATTTGCCCCAGACAGGCCAGAAAGATGTGTTCTAGGTTGCTCTTTCTAGATTGCTCAGAGCTTTGGGGAAAGTGGGCAGGAAAGCAACGTGACTTTTTTATTGAATTCACTGAAGTTTATTAGAATCATAGAATTATTCCTTAGAATAGTGAACTTAAGTACTGCAAGTCTGACAGGTGTCTTCTAGTTGTTTCCAGTGAAAATGTTAGTTATCTCCCTTGGATTAAGTGCTGTTCTCTAGCAGCAGTGTTCTAAAGAAAAAGTTATTTGCAGCATCAACTTTAACTTGTACTTGCTATTGACTGTCAGAACACTCAAGGAAACGTTGAGCAATCTAATGTATGAAATAGTTTCACTGCAACTCTTAGCTTTTTTAGGAAGAAAAATAAGCATCTGGTGGACATATCTAATGGAGGATGGAGAAAATACATTGTGATTACAGTATCAGTCTACTTAAACTTTCCATTAAGTCCCAGTCTGTATAACTCTCTAGGACAGTTTCCAAGCAATTTGTGACTGTAATGGG
Source organism: Charadrius vociferus (assembly GCF_000708025.1). Taxonomy (NCBI): domain Eukaryota; kingdom Metazoa; phylum Chordata; class Aves; order Charadriiformes; family Charadriidae; genus Charadrius; species Charadrius vociferus. The sequence goes on along the minus strand of NW_009648783.1, from coordinate 3,298 downwards.
GCAGTTCTGGTACTTTTCAGCTGAGGCTTGAGCAAAACTAAAGCTTTGCAAAAAGTACAAATACTGTTAATGGTGTTCTGTTAGTACATCTTAATTGGCATTATTGCATACTTTCTCATGCTCCCATGATCTTTTGAGGTTTTAAGTTTCTGTAAAGCATTCTTGTAAGTATTGGACACTTTCCATTAATACATAATATTAAAATCAGTTATGACAAACTTGCAGCAGTTTTTAGTGAATGAGCACTGTAGAAATTTACCTCTTCAACTCATATTTGTACAATCAATAGTTTTTAGATCCAAGCAGAAATGCAAAAAATTGCAAAAGGAAGGATTTGCACTAATCTGGGTGGATGAGTCCTGTAGAACTAATATAGGTTGAAGGCTGTCTAGCCAGCAAATAAATAGTTAATACCCAGAACAAGTTCAACTCACTTCTCCAAGACTTCCTTTAATTCTAAAACAAGCCAGCCAGAATTAGCTGTAACAAAAAGCCTGTTCACTGCACAATATGAGAATGTGTTTAAACAAGCCCATCTATTTTCTGGCTTAAATTGGTTGTAATTAGAGCAGGAAGCCTGCACTGAGGTGTTAAAAATGTCAAGTATATTATTTAAATACTGTGCAACATAGATTTACAGCAAATTATGACACCTTTAGAAGTTTGATGTAAACAAACTAGGTTAGAAACCACTGCCAGCAACTTGTCTTTAGAGGTGACTTTACAAGTGTTCAAACTCCATTACATAATGAAAAAAGGTTACATGCTACCTGCATTTTCCCCATTCTTTAGCTAAAGGACACTTTCCAATGCTGTCAGGCACATGAAATCTGTTTTGTTATCTAATATTTTTGATTTTTTAAATCATAGGTATCTACAAAGAACAGTAAAACACCGTACCTTGTTGCAGGATTCATATTTAAGGCAGTTCTTGGAAAGTTCTGAGGTATTTACATTCTTTTAAGTTCCTCATTTGTTTCCAGATAGTGTAATGTACAAAGTAATGTACTATTTGTATTGAGACCTAATCTCCTAAATTCATATGAAATAAAATTGAATTGTACCCTTCATGGGACAGAGTAACAAAAGGCCGCTTAGATAATCATGCACAAAGTCTATTGCCTCTACCTCTGATAAATTTTAGGTTGGTAGTGACCAAAAGCTATCTGCTGTTCAATGACTTCTTCCAAGTGAATTGGTCTGTCCAGTTGTGAGTGAAGCTCATCATACACAGAGTGAAAATCCATAATCAGTGCTACTGAGGGTTAATTAAGATCATTAATTAAACTGGCTTGGAAACAGTTCTTGCCTCTAGAAGTCAAGCTTGAGGTTTATTGGCATAATAATGTGAACAGGCATGCAGTGCTGCTGGCCATGCTAGATGTTTTTTGGATAGAGGACTTCAGTCACTATTACTATCAATATGGCACCTTTCACAAAATGAAATATATTATGGAACAGATTATTATGTCTCCAAAAACATAAGTCTATAAATGTGCATAGTGGATTTTCTGTAATAGTGGATTGTCTTTTGGCCAACGTCAATATCTTAGCTATGCTAATAAGTCACAGAGGCCTCGATACTGACAAAAGCATCATTGATAGTATCAGATATGAAGGGTAAATGGCCTGACATCGGGGCCACTTTGTACAGCATATTTAGACTAGTGTTAACAAAGAATAATATCGCTTTAAAGTTTGTTAACTTACTCCTGAGGATTTCTAAGTACCTCACAAATGCACAGTTCTCGCAATACTCATAAGGTAGGTTTTGAAACCTGGCCTATATTTAAAAGCAAAAAGACATCAACTTTTTATGATCTGTACACAGTGTGAATCTTGCATTATAATGAAGTGTTTTACAGAATTTCTGTATCTTATTGTAAATCTAAGCTTTTCTGTTTCTGTAGTGGCATTTTGTTCTCTGTAGTATATAGGTGGCTATTTAGGACCTTTGGCTAGTTCATAACTTCTGACAAGTAGGTTGTTTGTTCCATTTAAATGTAAAGATATTGAAGAAAAGTAAATAGTCTATATTGTTAAATTTTCCTCTGAGAATGTAAAAATAGTAAAACTGAGAAATTAGATTCCACTATATTGTAACATGTTAGAAGTAAAGAAAATAGTCTATCCTTTTCTTTCCCCCTTGTACCCAGTTAAACCTTCAGCCTTTTAATTAGTCTGTCTGACCTTATTTGTCATTCATTTCCAGCTGCCGAGAGCAGTTAACACCCAGGCTCTGAGTGGAGCAGGAATATTGAGGATGGTAAACAAGGCTGCTGATGCTGTCAACAAAATGACAATCAAGATGAATGAATCAGATGCAGTAAGAGCTGATTATTTTTTTACTTGAATAATGAGTTGAATTAATGAGTCTCCACAATTACATTTTAAAGCTGTAAAAATGAGATAGTAATTTGCTTATTGGCTTGGATTCTTAGCTGTATCAGTTGACCATCCTAGCAATAAATGGATAATTTGCTGCTTTAAAACAAGAAATGCTGTTGGTAATATAAATTATAATGCTAGACTCTTTCCTCTTTTGTCAGTGGTTTGAAGAAAAACAGCAGCAATTTGAGAATCTGGATCAGCAGCTTAGGAAACTTCACGCCAGTGTCGAAGCATTAGTCTGCCACAGAAAAGGTAACATTACTTTTATGTGACTGCATGTGCTTAAGTGCTTAGAGCTTTAGAGAATGTTAATGAAACAGGAACTTAGTATGTCAGAGCTCTGAACTAACAAATAGTTTTACATTAAATTTCAATGCAAAAGTTTTCTAACTCAACCTTTTAGTTTAAACTGCTCTAGCATTTCTGGTATATCTGTTTTTAATCTTAATTTTATCCAGAATATATATCATTCTTTCTGTTGAACTTGAAAGTTACTATACTGATTAGCATGACTTTTTTCTTGCAGAGATTTAATACCATAATTAGCAAGTGATATGCTACAGTAGACATCTATTAATATGCATCTCATGGTGCCACCTGACACCAAGGGAAAATACAGGTTCTTTTAGGGATCCTTGGCAGAATGATGACAGCACTAAGTCGCAGTTACAATTAAAGCTTTATTTTTCTTAACAGGATTTTATTATTAGTATAACATAGAATTTATAATCAGAATAGCATGAGATTTCTATAAGCAGAATCAGTGTAGTACAATTTTATAAGTAGCGTAGTACAAAATTTTATAGCACAGCTTAGCTTATGGTTTCTAATCACCTGGATCCTCTGCAGATCAGGTCAAATCTTAATACTTCGTTTGCTGTTTTGTCGTGGTTTAGGCCAAATCAGC
>NW_009648782.1:13853-17411 GCF_000708025.1 Charadrius vociferus | reverse complement strand
GGCCTTTTTGGCGACAAGGGCACATTTTGCCAAGGATACCATGTCAGAAACAACTGAATATCACTTCTCCGCAAACATTTCTGGTCTAGCTGGCTATATCTACAAAACTAAAACTTTACAAGATTTATTCTTTGAATGAAATGTCAGTGATAAACTAGGATAAAACTCAGTATGTAGCTAAAAGGCTCTTATTACATACCATTTAACTGTCACCACTCAGTAATTGCAATTACAAATTACTATAGCTTTACAGTCACCAATCTGAGATTAAATACTTGGGAAAAGTAACGAATAGACACCCCAAAGTAAATGATCTCTGCCCCAGTTTGCTAATAATTTAGGCATTGAAATGCTTGGATAAAACAGACTGATGGGGTAGGTTGGGAAGACCAGTACAATGACAGAAAAGGAATATGCTAGGCAATCCCAAATCGCAGATTGTCACTTAATCATCAAAGGACACATGGGAAATACCTCAAAGGCATGGACTATCATGTGGAAGAGACCTAATGCTGTACATTATGGACTGTATTTGACAAGCTCTGAAAGCCTGACAGACTTTTTCTCCATATGGATAAGTTAACCAGAAGCCATAATTTTCAAGACAAATATAGAATTTTGGAACAAACACAGGAACAAAGGAGCATTCTGGACACACCAATTTCTTGTTGTCAATTTAAGCTCCTGCCTCAAATGCTCACATGGAGCAGCACATGGACTGTAAAGGCAGAAACAAAAGAAACCCTATCAAAAGACTACCCCACTCACTCTGCTGGGGAGATGATGATAAAGAAAATTAGCTACAGGTGACATAATAGCCCAGCTGGTTAGGACACTATTGGAAAGTGTTCAGATACAGCAATGAGGAGATAAGAAAACTAGAATTGACAAGAACTGTGTGGAGGGTAAAAATATGCTTAAAGAGGAATTTATGAGATGAATATGATAGCAGCTTTGGAACAGGTGATGCCAAAATAATCCTGCTCGTAGAGCTCAGACTCCAATCTGGCTCAGCATCCTCAGCGTTCAAGGGACGCTCCTGCTTCTGCTTGCAGTTCAGCCAGCACATGGAAAGAGCAGCCGGCACCACCAGTCCCATGCAGCTCTGCTTTCCAACAAAGTGTGAAATCGGCATTTGGATTTGAAAGCCCTGTTTCAAAGCACCTGAAATTTGTATCTGCAATTTTAATTGATTGAGAGGCCCTTAAAAGGAGGGAGCTAAGCACAGCCTGCAGGTACACAATACCTGACAGCTAGTGTTAACAAGGACATACTTAGCTTGCCTGAAGAAACAAACAAGCAAGCACAGAATTGATAACTATTTCATGAATGAGCTGTAACGTGTTAAAATCATGCTGTCAGAAGAAAGATACAAGCAAAACAACACGTTATTGAAGGGCAGTTGCTATTATCTGGGCTATTAGCAAATGAAAAGCAGAAACAGCATTTGAAATCTAATTCACTTTTCAGCATAAACGCTATTTACGCTTCACTCTTAAGTTGGAACAGAGAAAACAGACTAATCAATTTTCTGTACTAGTCCTAGCACAATTTCTTAGCAGTGCCTGAAACAGTGTGGGTTTGGACTGTATTCTCAGAGCTTACAAATTAGACAGACATGATCTCAACAGAAAAAAGGGGTTGTAATGGATGGGGGAAGTTTAGAAGAATGTTGACAATATCAGGCTCAGTTAATTTCATCATTTCTGGGGATAATTTAATCTTTCCTATAATTTATAGTTAATTTTTATTTTCCAGTTCCATTTAGAGTGTCCCTAAATGATCAGGACTCTGGTGTGTCACACACTCCCTCCCATTCACTAGTATATAGGTAGACAAGATAGCTAATGAATTTGTGAAACCAAATACCACCCCTCTCCCTAACTCCTCCTTTTCATAGTTCTCATGTCCCATTCAGGGCTTCTCAAGCAACTCTGTGGCACAGACAAAACCCAGCTCCTGAATCCTATTCCTTTAGCTAAAATCTCATTGCTTATGCTCCCAGTCAACTTTAACATCTGTGAACCCTTTGAATGTAGGGGATTATACAAGGAAAATGAAAGAGGAGGAGGTAACATGGCATTTGGGGGACAAAGAGGACAAAAACATAAATTAAAGAAAGGATTTAGATTTTTACTGACTTTTTATTTTTAAAGTTTGGAAATGCTTCTGTTGAACTAAAGTTTGTGTAAAATCACGAGTGTTTGAAGCACAGGATAAGCACTTTAAATGCAAGCCAAAGGAAAGCAATATACCCTTAGTACTATTTCCATTTAAACTGTTTAACCACACACTTGCAGACATGAAACAATTCTGCCGAGGGCCTCCTGCACTCAGGAAATTCTTCCTGGGTCACTGACCATCATTTAAAGGGCACATCTCAGCCCAGTGTCCAGCATGAATTTTTCAAATTAGCCTTCAGTTGCTGCCTCTGCAGTCCACATGAGCTTTTCAGAAAGGCCCTTATACCCGTTTAACAACCAAAAAACAAGACAAGAATATATACTTACTATATTTCACATGCTGTGCAACCACCAACAGGCCCTATAAAAGTGAGACATCAGCTCCCTTAAAGGCTCTTTATTAGACTTGCATGCCTTTCTGAGAGAGCTGCTGTGATTCAGCCCAAGCGACGGGGGCTTGGTGCACTGTAATCCCATGGCCTCTGCTATATCTAGAAGGTCAGGAGAAATGATGCCTTCTGTCCTCAAATGCCTCTGCATCTTTAATATTGAGGTAGGCATGGGAGAGCCTTTTGCTAAGGTCGTTTCAGATAAACATCCTAACAGCATGGTAGTGTTGGCTTATCCCCAAAGCTATGTCAGCTGTTTCTACTGTCCAGAGACCTTTGTGTACCAGGGATGTGAAAGTCCTGCCAACATCAGAGGCATCTACTACAGAGTCTGCCCCAGCATCCCTCCTTGAAACTCACCTTTGTAGTGACCCTTCCAAACCACTGAACACGAGGCAGCTGGTGTGCTATTGCTGCAACTTCCCAACCAAATCATAATCTGCTCTCTGTTACCTTGCTCTCCCTCCATCTGTTTGCTGTGGCCTCTCTCAGATGTTCACATCTCTGAGCAGTTTGGGTCAAGGACCAACTTTTCATTTTGCATGTGGTAAGCACTAAGTACTCCAGGTCTTTTACCTTCAAATAGGACCTCCCCCTCTCATGGTAATGCATGTTGTAATAAATTACCACCAACAGTCCTGAGGACTGGCCCAACTATGAAGAAGGACTGGAGTAGCCCATGTCAGCCTCAAACCCCTTCAGATTATCCACTTCTCAGTTGTTGCTCACAGCACAGCAGGGATGCTGCAGTGACTCCAGAGCAGTTTCATGGGCATCCACCAACCAGAAACATGACACATGCCTTGCAGACAAAGACAGAAAACTGTCCCTCCTCCTGCACCATGTCCTCATCCTTGGTCCCTTTGGACATTGTTTCCATCAGCTCAGTGCAGTCAGGACTGGAATCTTTGGGTTTGTGCCAGGAGTGAGTGGAAATTCCATCAAGTAACTAATGTGGATTTAAAAATAACTACATGCATTCCCCC
>NW_009648782.1:0-13836 GCF_000708025.1 Charadrius vociferus | reverse complement strand
AAAAAACAACAGCAGCAATAAAAACCACTACTTTCTTATTTCACTGCCAGATATCTGATAACCTGCAGCACCAGCTTAAGTTCCCATTTTAATTCTTCCTTTAATTAAAACAACAAAAAAAATGATCTTCTTTGATCATCCATGATTTTTAAAAAAGCAAAACAAAAAAGAAAAAAATAGTTGGGAAATTACATTGGGGAGATTATTTTATCGTGCTCCAGTACACTTAAAGCTCCATTTTCTCCAGAGAAATAAGTTAAATAAGATATAATTCTTCTATTTACTTTAGAAATATCAAGTGATGGCTTGAATCAGACCTTAAGAGGGCACCATCTTCCCCCAAAGTGCTTAAACTGGTATCCTCTCCTCTGCTCTATGTCAGGCCAGCTCTGTTTGCCCACTACAGAACAGATAATACCTTTCTCCACTACATCACTTGCCTACTTTGATCCTAACCTCTCCAGAGCAGGATCCATCTCCTACGTATTTGTACTGTATCTACCTCAGTAGCATTCAAGTACATCCTTAGCTGGACGTACAGCACATGTTTCAGTGTTGTCCAAAATAAGGTTGATTTCCCAAACTAGTGCTGCAATTTTTAGGCAGGATCTATGCTGTCAGTGTAATTTTGATTTTCTTTTTTCTCCTAAATCCTTTGTTTTACTGTCACTGCATGTACAAGGAAAGGCTTGCAAAGCAACCTTAAAAATATATAGTCTCTCTCTTGTACTTTCCAGTTTCAATATCATGTTTTTAAACCAGCCTGGTGATTTTGAGTTCCCTGACACTATTCTTGCTTTCCAAGCCTGGGGTTCAGACATGTTGCCTGGAAAAGCAAGCACCAGCCCGGGTTTTGTGGCAGAGCTGCCAGCGAGTCATTTGGTAGCTAGCAAGGACAGTCGCTTCTCCTCTTTCTGTCACCTTGTGGACTTTTGCAATAGAAGAGATATTTTATTTGTATTTAATAAAGCCCAGCGGTAGAGCTGCTTATGAATCAAGCCGCATCATGCATGGAGCTAGAAAAAATATATATTGGGATTTTCTAGCTCGCTAGAGTTATTAATCTGGCTCAAAGCCTGCAGTAGGATTTAATATATTAAGTGAAATTGCAGGCCTTTGCCCCTGTCTTTTCGCTAAGACAACAACATACATACGCCATATTAGATTCCATTTTTTGTACATTTCAGATAAGGAGTAGATTAAATAATGAATGTGATTCCCATGAGCTTGAAAGTTTGCTTATTTCAGGCAACCTTCTCCTCCCCCCCTTTTTCTTTTTAAATCAAAATGACTCCATGGCAGAATATTTTTGCATTGATTTGAAGGGATTTTTTTTAAGCGCTTATTAAATTTGCATTTACACATCTGACAATACTTTGTTTTTTGTCCCAGACACTGAACACTGCATAAAAAAAAAAAAAAAAGAAAAAAGATAAAGAGAAACCCACCCTGCTTTCACCTTGAGTCGTGTGAAATATTTCTCTCGCAGAGTGCATAAAGATCAGGAGATCTTTGGGATTCCCCATTACTTGACAAAGTCGAGTGAACGACTCCAATGTGGCTTTGGTGAGCATCAGATGAGGGTCACTGTAATTGATATGAGAGACAGAAGACACCAGTGCTTCCCATCCTATGTACTCCTACAAGACTTGTATGGGATTGTCCCTTGCAAAGCACATTCTGGTATTCTCACCAGAACAGTGGCATTCTCACCCCAGGCTCCCAGGTCCTTAACTACTAGCTTTCCACCACCCTACTAAGATTTTTTTCCTTGAGCTGGTGTTGGAAAATTCCTTTTAAGTGCAGCGAGCACTAATATAGAGCTGTGTAGTGAATTGATCCCAGGCTGAAAAGCAGAGATGCTGGCTTCAGTTTCTTTACTAAGTGGCAAGTTTTCCAGTGTTATTCTGAATATAAACCCCTGCCACGAGAAGACAGCCACATTTTGTGCTTGAGCTGCCTAAGAAAAAGTTCTACCAATCTGTTTTTCTTTAGAAATATCAGCAATAGATGACCAACAATTGGCTTATGCAACACTTGACCAGGCAATGTGGTCAAGGTCTAACCAAACTACTGCTAGAGTAACAAAGCTAGTTATACTTAGAGAAGGATTTTTGCTTGCTACCATTTGCCCCTTCTCACTATCAAAACACTATATAAATATGTATCATTGTTATCTTACCCTTAACAAAATTCTCCTGACATTCAGCTGAAAATTCCCTTTGCTTAATTTCCTACTACAACTTGTAGTAAATCTCCCTTTGTACCATCATAAGCAGTTCATCTCCTGCCTTGGAATTTACATCCTTGCAAATATATGGAGATAACTATCACCTTCCCTTCCTCCCCCTCCCCTCAGTCATTCCTTAGCCAAGCTACACATATTTGGTTCTTTTTATCTCTCCTCATAAGTCAACTCTTCACAGGCCCTTCATCATTTTTGTGGCTCTTGTCTGAACGCCCTCCAATTTGCCCACATCTTACTGGTGAGAAGATGCCGAAATGGAAAAAATGGGACAAGCCACTTTCCATTGTATGTATCGCAAACTTGCTACTGACACTGTGCAAGGATCCCTCCACAGCGCATGGGGCAGGTATCCTGGAGGCTGATTCCTCCATCATGATATTTGGCTGACAGGAAATGATCCTCTGAAACTTCATGTGAAAATAAAGATGTCCTAGCCTCATAGCAGTCATGGATATTTTTTTTCTCTCACATTACTTTTTCCCATTTTCAGCCACAAAAAAAGTGTCGGGAAAAAAGTGTTTTCTATGTTAATAATCAAAATCTGAAAACATTGATGTAACTGAGAACATAATATTTTCATCAACATCTGACTCAATCAAAAAAAAAGGTGATTCAGTGTTCGGAATAGGAACTAATGAGTATGCTATCTTAGGGAACAACAGGACCTAGGCTCTGTTCCTCCCTTCTCCCCTTAAATTTCCTTTTGGTCCAGGACCGTGCAATTCAGTGACAAAGGAAAAGTGACTGCATTCTCTGCATTTTAGGGAGTTGGAAGCTTGGTTCACTAGAGCATATAAAGCACTGAGATCCCCAGCCAGGCATGCAAATCCTTTCTTAGCTATTAGGATATACTGGCTTTTCTCTGGCTTCTTAAAGCACAAATGCAGTCAGCACAGTAATGACCTACCACCCAACACATAATTGTATATTTTTACCATTGCAACATCCTCAAAATCTTCCTTTTGAATCAGAAAATCTCTGTGCTAGGTGCTGTACAGGCAAGGCACAGAGCAAACAGCCATCTGCCACCCCCTCCACACACTCAAACTCTGTTTTGGCTCAGTGACAATAAATGGCAGAGGTGTGCAGAAGGACAGTTTTGGTCAGCCTGAAAATCAGTGATTTCTGCATGGTGGCAGCTGACTATGGTTACTGGAGTTTTGTTTACAGCTGTATGAGAGCTTTTTAATTGTGCAGGAAATAAAACACCAAAGGACTCCTCCCCTCTATCCCTTATTTGCAGCAGAAAGATTTAGTTTACAAATCTATCCTGTAACAGATCCTTTGCACTTTTATTTTTCCACCAAAAGATATACTGGTTATTTACAAACACAATTAAATGCGGAGAGGAGGGACTGCAAATTGCAGGGACTCAAGAGGAACGTCTACCAGCCAGGCCCAAATTTAAAAGCTGAATCCAGTGAGTATAAAGCGTGGCAGTTCTACTGCATAACCACTTTGCAGAAATGGAGAGAACAGGGTGAAAAGCATGACAAGTGGGGGAAAGTCAGGATACCTGGGTTCTTTCCATGTCTCAGTCACTGTGTGATAATATTAAGCCATTTATCGTCTTTGGGTCTCAGCTCTTCTGCACCTAAAAAGCCAGATCTTCCCTCCATAGAAATTTTGGGAGGTAAATCATATGTATAAGAGAGGGTCAGGTGAAAGGAGAATGAAAGACCTGTGTTTCTCTGCATCTCTCTCTTCCTCCTTGGCCCAGATGTGAGCCTTATAGGGGTTCAGATGCATTCAAAAACACGTGCCATAACACAAAGGATGGTTTTTTCTGCAGCTGGGTTAAATTTCCCATTGATAGGGATGGACAGGTCCCTTTTGGGGTCTGCATGTTTCTGCCCTCTCCCAGGGTGTCATCATGGGCTTATACCCACAGTTCATGCTGCTCTTTAGATCAGAAGTTCCCACACATTTCCACTGATGTCCTCCTTAGCTGCAGCCCCAAAACCTGTCCTTTGGGAACTGCTGCTCCAGTATTTGTGTCGGGGTGGATAAAAGCCTCCATATTACAACAGCCAGCGGAGAAGCCCACTGTGGACTGTGCTCTCTTGAGTCCCAGGGCTCGCTCCACTAATGGGCACTGCCCGGTCTTCTTGGGGCAGGCCAACTGTCAAAAACAAATGTGGCATGATTTGGAAATAAAACCCAGAGCAATTGGGTTAACATCTATTAACCTGAGCCAGAGAGGCTGTGGGTCTGGGCAAGGCATACCTGAGGTGTCAGCTGCAGTAGCTGAAGACAGTCCTTAAGGGTAGCTCAGTATCAGCAGCAGCAGTTTGGAAATCCAAATCTTCCGATGGATCCACTCATAAACTGCTGGATTCTAATTATCCATCAATTAGATACGTCTGGTCCTGCCTTGCAGCTGAACAGATGCTCTTTCAAGATCCCTTCCAACTAGTGCACTGTACTAGGATTTTCTCGATAATGATTATCTGTGATGTAAAGCTGATATATAGAGCAAGAAGGGATGGACAGACATAAAAAATTCATTTCAATTTGAGTGAGAGCTGGGAAAAAGGTCAGTGAGAGCAACAAGGTAAGGGGAAGCTCTTTGCTCTTCCAGATTTTGAGCGAACAGCTTCCCTGTGTTTCTTCCTCCTTTTCTTGCAGAAAGGGGAGACCCCTCTGTAAAACTCAAAGGCAGCAGAAGTCTTTTGTAAGAAATCAGGAAACGAGTGATAAATATGGCTCAAAAGCAAAGGAGCTGAGCTGGCAACTACTAACAGATTGTTCAAAAACTGCTATTCACCCAAAAGAAAAGGATGGGAGGAGGGTGGGAGTGGGTGAAGGGGGAGTCCACCGAAATGAAGACAAATAGATAAAAGTAACTGTCATATGCTTTCATTCTGTGTTCATGATAAGCTCCTGTTTCAAACTCCAGTGTCCCACACTACTGGCTTGTTTTTCAGTTTAACCCCCAAAAAAGTACTGTTGTCAAAATCCCCTCTGCCCCAGCACCACAGCCTTGCTGGAATGTCCCGCTCTCCATAAACACGTTGTGTTTGAATCTAAGACTGGGACAAGAAAAGATGTGGCTCATCTGACATGCTCTGGGGGAGTTCTGGGAAGCCCCCTCTGTGCCTGGACCCCTCACTGTCCCTCTGCATGTGTCCCAGAGGCTACAACGAGGAGCCTTGGGTGGTATCTGGGAAATGCAAGGAAAAGACAGGGAGCTGGAAGACCCTTACTCTCAACTGTTCTCTCCTTTTCCCCCACCACCTTCATGGGCAGCTGTGGAAGAAAAGATATCCTACTGACTGATTGGCCATCCCAGGGTAAAACAGTTATCCAGACTCCAGAAACTTAATGGGGAAAATCATCTGTCCTGCTCCTGCCTGCAAGGGCAGAGTGCACTTTTTGTGCCTTGGATGTTGGAACCAGAGAAAACACTAGGTCCACTTCAGTCAAGCAGAAGTTGTCGCTCAGAAGGACAGCAATGGAGATAAGCCAGCCTCTATTCTTCCTATCAGACATCTGACCAACATAGACTCTCATAGCAGGTATATCTATCCATCCTACAAAGAAGGAAAAACTGTTCATATTAGGTCATACAATCCATGATGTCTGGTACAGGGTTTACTATCCTTCCTTCATTTTGTCTGGGCAATATCTGCACTTTTCACACCAGCACCATGTTCTGAAGGGTAGGATGAAGTATGCTGCACCACAGGAACAAAAGTCACCCTGATAATTAATGGTACCTGAAAAAGCTGTGGGTTGGGACCATTGGATTTCAAGGGAGGCATCAGTTCAAAGCTTATAGGGAGCTATGACTGCCATCCTGCACAAAGGCAATATAATGAGTGAAACCTTTCCTTTGAGTGATGCAAAGCCTCTCAGGATACCACTGAGCAGTTGGTAATTCCTCATCACTGTGTACAGCAAGCGGTAATTCACCCTCACTGAGTTCTTATCAAAACAATTTCATCTTGAATTTGGAAACAAAAATATATTTAGCCACAACACTGATAGCGGAGACACTAAACAAAGTAAAAGCTTTTTTTTTTTTAAAGGCAAGCTCAGAAGTTCACCATAGACTTCTTCCAGGAGGTCTTTTCAACCTTCCTTGCCTCAGTTTCCCCCCTCACACACTAGGGAAGTAACAATTTCCACTCCCTCCCAAAATCTTAGCAGCCTACATTACATTGAAAACGACAATTGCCATCAAACCCTAAGGAAATCTGCTACTGTTCTCATCAAGTTGCATATTTTTGCCTTTCTTAAGCAAAATACTCCATATTTTCCAAATACTTTGAGATTTTCAGGACCAACATAGACTCTCATAGCAGGTATATCTATCCATCCTACAAAGAAGGAAAAACTGTTCATATTAGGTCATACAATCCATGATGTCTGGTACAGGGTTTACTATCCTTCCTTCATTTTGTCTGGGCAATATCTGCACTTTTCACACCAGCACCATGTTCTGAAGGGTAGGATGAAGTATGCTGCACCACAGGAACAAAAGTCACCCTGATAATTAATGGTACCTGAAAAAGCTGTGGGTTGGGACCATTGGATTTCAAGGGAGGCATCAGTTCAAAGCTTATAGGGAGCTATGACTGCCATCCTGCACAAAGGCAATATAATGAGTGAAACCTTTCCTTTGAGTGATGCAAAGCCTCTCAGGATACCACTGAGCAGTTGGTAATTCCTCATCACTGTGTACAGCAAGCGGTAATTCACCCTCACTGAGTTCTTATCAAAACAATTTCATCTTGAATTTGGAAACAAAAATATATTTAGCCACAACACTGATAGCGGAGACACTAAACAAAGTAAAAGCTTTTTTTTTTTTAAAGGCAAGCTCAGAAGTTCACCATAGACTTCTTCCAGGAGGTCTTTTCAACCTTCCTTGCCTCAGTTTCCCCCCTCACACACTAGGGAAGTAACAATTTCCACTCCCTCCCAAAATCTTAGCAGCCTACATTACATTGAAAACGACAATTGCCATCAAACCCTAAGGAAATCTGCTACTGTTCTCATCAAGTTGCATATTTTTGCCTTTCTTAAGCAAAATACTCCATATTTTCCAAATACTTTGAGATTTTCAGATAGCTTTGCAGTACTGAAATATTTTATGACATGAGAATACCTTACTACCAAGTTTTTCTTGTTTTCACAAAGACTGGGTGGAACCACAGACAGAATAAATCAGCAAAACTCTGCTGATGTCACTGTTGCAATAATCAGATTATTATACACAGGGAACACTTGGCCCCTTGGATCTAATCACTGCAGTTGTCTCTTAACCTACTTCACTTTTGTTTTAAACACACCTTTGCAGGTCCTGCAGGGACCCTGCTTGCTGGCTCCCTGGTGGAAAGTTGTCCTGTTTTTATGAAGTGTGAAAGCAGCTTCTTTCCCTGCATGTTTCTCTATTATTTGAAGTTAAGCCCCTGGGAGAATGCACAGCTTTTCAGATCAGACCCAAAGGAAAGTATGTCACCAGGAGGAAAATTTTCACATACTTCAAAATACCCTATGACACTATTTTTAATTTCTGCAAAAGGGTTAATGGCTTCCCCCTTGAATTCAAGGTTCCAATGCCCATTTATAAAGGTCATCATAAACTGCTACAATTACCAGTTTCTCATCCCACAGCAGCTTTGCCAGTCTGTCCATGGCTCCTTCGTAATGAATCCCAGTTCAAGCTTCACTCCTTGCCTTAGTAGCACTCAGAATATCCAACAAATGAGGATGAAATAATGAAAACAGCAGTGCTAGACCCAACTAATTATTCCTCAAGCCCAGCACCTATTTCAGACAGTAGTCAGGAGATGTTTATGGATGAAGGATAAGAAAGAGCACAAGTCAATCCCTCCTAGCCAGAGCCTCTTATCCTCTGGATATCAGCAATTATGGAAATTTCTCAGAAATAGGTTATGTGGGTAATTGTACCTGAGTCACCACAGATTCCTTCTCTAGAAATTTGCCTAGAACGAATTTGCCTATTACTCTTATTTATTTATTTAAACCTCCCACTCCAGGAATACTTTTTGATCTTCACAATGTCCTGCAACAACTAGTTCCACATTTTGATTATTGCTTGGAGAAGATTTCTTCTTTTCAATAGAGCAACTTCTGCCTTATATTTAGATCTTAATGTCTTGACTCCAAACTATCCCAAAGTTGTCACTTTGCTGGAGCCTAGCTAACTTTTCCTCTGTTTGCCTCAATACACTCAGGACTGACTATACATATCCTGGGTCTTTCAATGATACTGGTATTTTTCAGGGACATGGCATTTTTCTAAGCTAAAAGTGGCACATCTTCCATATACTGTAAAATCTTTGGAAATAATAATTGTTTTCTCAAAGTATGAAGCCAAACTAATGAAGCTTGGCTTACTACAGGTTTGTATCTTAGGCCTCCCACGCTCTCCAATCTCAATAATTCAGCCTCTTCCATAAGTTCCACTACGTCCAAAAGATTGTGAACTCTGTAGCTAATGTAGGGTACCATGCATGCCAGTTGCTTCTATGTGGGTGCAGATTGGACAGCTGTTGCCCTGGCTGAACTCTGCCCACAACCCTCCTCAGCAGGGAAATGCATTTGTATCCCTTTTCTCTAACAATTTTTGCACAACTAGTGGAATTGCAATTATCATCAAAAACCTTCAGGTTTTTTTAAACGTGGCTGAAACCAATTGATAGGTTCAAAAATATCATGAGGGAGTGTAGACAGAAACGGGGGTAGTATGGAAGCTTGTGGGGACTGAGGCAAAAGAAGGGTTAAGTGTGGTAGAACCAATAGGGAGGAAGAAGCAGCTGCAGCACTGTTTTGGCAGACCATGAAGTTGTGTGAAGCTACTCCCTAGATAAGGAGGTGCTGCTCACAGGGAGGAGAGATTCCCTTTTCGGTGGGAACGTGATCTTTTAGAGTATGCGATGGTGTAAACAAGTAGAGTAGAAAATTACTGGCCTTGGTAGAAAAGTATATAAAGAGCACGCTTGCTTAATAAAGCTGATTTCAGTCCTGCATGCCGGAATCCATGTCTTCAGTCCTCCACAAACGCCACCTGAACAGGGACCTGAAGTTTTACTTCACCCAGGGCTATAATAGCAGCATCCTGCTGACTGGTGGCGGAGCCTGGCTGAACTTAAATTGCTGAAAGGAAGCGGCTGAACTTGGATCGCTGAAAGGAAGCGGCATTGTGCATGACTAATTACCTACCGCTGGACAGAGGTAAGCAGCCGGGGACTATGGGGAACGATATTTCCCAGGAGCAGAGAACCATAGTAAATATAATGCAGAAAATATTAAAGCAACACGGGAAAACTATACCCCTCCAAGATGTGAAAATGCTGTTAATGTCTCCTACTCCTCCATGTCAGATTCCTGAAGGCTCACGTATTGCACAGTTGGTGCCTTTTCGGAGCCAGGTGCCGCAATGCCTGGCGGATGCTCGCAGAGGTGGTTGCTTCGGTTCCACGGAGCCCACGCAGATCATGTGGGCCCAGAAGGTTTCCCACGTTACAGGTATCCCCCATTCTCCTACTGGCCAAGTCATTGTGGAACGGGCCCATGGGACGCTCAAAGCCACGTTGCAAAAACAAAAAGGGGGAATGGCCCTAGGCACACTGCCAGAACGTTTAGCAAAAGCATTATATGTGTTGAATTTTTTTAAAATCGATGGACAGATGAAGAGCCAGCCATGATAAAACACTTTGCCTCTCTCTCGGAGGGACTGCAAGCAGTCTCTCCATGGAAGAAAGCACAGGTGATGATCAAAAATATGATGAATAACCAATGGGGAGGTCCGTACCTGCTGTTAACTTGGGGTGGAGGATATGCTTGTGTCTCCACAGGTACTGGACCAAGATGGGTCCTGGCGAGATGGGTCTGACCGTCGCTGCAGTCATACTTGTCATCATGATGACAGCAGAACCAGGAGATGGGATATGGATCCCACCAGCACCCAAGGAAAACATCTGGGTAACTTTGGCAAACAGGACCGTCCAGGAAACCCCTTTTCGACATGTCTAGTCAGTGTCCCAGCAGACAACTGGCCAAGCCATGAACAAGCAAGGCATTTTGGAAACTCATCAGCTTTGGCTGATAACTGGGATGGGTGGGCTCCTTACTTGCCACCCCTACCCCACGAGCCGCAGGAGATTGAACTCCTAGGCTCAGTCAAAATGGATAGCTGTCTAATTTTTAATTATACTGGCCAGAATCAATCTACATTGCAGAATGTTAATTCTTCTCTGTCGATATATAGAAATAACACGGCCTGGTGCAACTATACCAGCAGTAATGTCTCCCGCTCCAGCAACGTGCCTTTACAGCTCCCGCAGAAGCTCCTCTTTATCTGTGGTGATTGAGCTTGGGGAGGTATACCCTCACATATAAAGGGAGGGCCCTGTAGTCTGGGAAGACTTACACTGTTGACCCCAAATACATCAATGATTCTGAATTTTACAAAGCATCATCGACACCCCAAATGATCAGCCCATGCCTTTCAGAGCTAATGCAACGATAACATGGAGTTTTGGAGTAAAGGGGAGATAAGTATGGCCTCTGTCCTTGCACCAGGAGTTCCTGCTTCACAAGCTTTAGCCATGTTGAATAAATTAGGATGCTGGCTTGCCAAACAGAGCAATGCCATGTCGCTGGCTCTATCTAGCTTATTAATGGATGTAGATTTGGTTAGACATGCTACTTTGCAGAACCGCGCTTTTTAACATGTCTTTTACAATGTATGCAGAGAATAGTGGAAAAATCAATAAACACAGTGCTAATTGTTCAACAAAACAAAAAAGGGGGAGTTGTGGGGACTGAGGCAAAAGAAGGGTTAAGTGTGGTAGAACTAATAGGGAGGAAGAAGCAGCTGCAGCACTGTTCTGGCAGATGATGAAGTTGTGTGAATCTACTCCCTAGATAAGGAGGTGCTGTTCACAGGGAAGAGAGATTCCCTTTTCAGTAGGAACATGATCTTTTAGAGCACGCGATGGTGTAAACAAGTAAAGTAGAAAATTATTGGCCTTGGTAGAAAAGTATATAAAGAGTACGCTTGCTTAATAAAGCTGATTTCAATCCTGCATGCCGGAATCCATGTCTTTCAGTCCGCCACAGAAGCTGGTGAACAAACAGATGTGGGTGGACTGTGTGACTGAATAAGCTGTGTTTTCTTTGGAAACAAGACCAAAACCATTGCTCAAATCCAAAAAAAAATGAAGGTTTGCCTCACTCCATTCCTTCCACCAGACCACTCCAATTGCAGCCAGTCTGTGTTTACTGAATGTACTCACATCTGTTACAGGCTACAGCAGTTGGGCAAGTGAGAGAAAGAGGGAGCAGAGCTCTAGCCTCTTCTGCAATCTGGGGTGAGCCCCTCATACATGGCTTCGCTGAGGAGCCTCCAAAGAGGTTTCAGTGTAAAAAGTGACAGTGGAAGAAATAAGCATTGTACAAAATACCCAGTCGCTGGTGTAAAAAAGATTTATGTTCATTTTTTAGCCCTACAGTAATGTTTCCCATACAGTAATATGTGTCACATCATAGAAGGGGAAGTTACTTATCAACAGCTAGTGTTCTTTGTGGTTTATATTTCATATATGCATGTATTTATATATTTCCTATGTCCTTGTACACTGTAAATACACACATGCCATAAAGACCTTAGCACAGGCTTTTTTACTGCAGCAACTTCTGGGTCCACCTCCTCTTCTGTTCCACACAAAGGGGCATACCCTACACTTACCCTTGTTGAATTTCATCAGGTTTCTCTCTGTCCAACTCTCCAGCCTCTCCAGGTCTCGCTGTATGACGGCACAGCCTTCTGGCGTGTCAGCCACCCCTTCCAGTTTTGTGTCATCAGCAAACTTGCTGATGGTACACTCTATCCCTTCATCCAGATCATTGATGAACATATTGAACAGGACTGGACCCAGTACTGACCCCTGAGGGACACCACTTGTTACTGACCTCCAACTAGACTCTGCACCACTAACCACCACTCTCTGAGCTCTATCTGTTAGCCAGTTCTCAATCCACCCCACTGTCCGTTCATCTAACCCACACTTCCTAAGCTTGCCTGTGAGGATGATGTGGGAGACAGTGTCGAAAGCCTTCCCGAAGTCAAGGTAGACAACATCCACTGCCCTCCCCTCATCCACCCATCTAGTCAATTTATCATAGAAGGCTATCAGATTAGTCAGACATGACTTCCCCTTAGTGAATCCATGTTGACTACTTCTGATAACCTTCTTTTCATCCAGGTGCTTGGAGATGATGCCCGAAACAAGCTGTTCCATCATCTTTCCAGGGATGGAGGTGAGGCTGACCGGCCTGTAGCTTCCCGGGTCATCCTTCTTGCCCTTTTTGAAGACTGGAGTGACATTGGCTATCCTCCAGTCCTCAGGCACCTCACCTGCTCTCCAGGACCTTTCAAAGATGATGGAGAGCGGCCCAGCAATGATTTCCGCTAGCTCCCTCAGCACTCGAGGGTGCATCCCATCAGGCCCCATGGATTTGTGTACATCCAGTTTATCTAACTGATCTCTAACTTGCTCCTCGTCAACCAAGGGAAAGTCTTGCTTCTTTCACGACCGGTTATCCTATCACAAACTCGATTCACATTTTTCTCCTTTTAAGGAGTTGTTTTCTAAGTTACGTAGCCCTGCTCGTGTCATCGACATACGAAATGGCTGAAGCAAAACAATCCCTGAGTTCATCTCTCACAGATCCCTCCATGCCCAATGGTAGGATCACACAACTTGTCCCTCTCTGAGGTTCTGCTATTTGAGACATTTCTTCAGGGTCTAAATATGAAAGCAATAAAAGCAGTTGATTATGGTGGCAATGATGAGTCAGGAGGATCCTTTTCCTCTAACATGGAGTTTGACTATAGTAAGGAAAGCAGTATTATCTCAGCAGTGGTTCTATTTGTACCCCAAATCTTCTTGCCTCATTTCCTGCTACAGGTTTAAAGCAGCAGCTCGCATCCTTTACAGGTCTCTCCTGCTTGCAAAATTACCACCAGAATCAGCAGGTTCCATTTCAGATAATCTTTGTTTCTGCCCACCTTCCTCTCAGTCTTTCTTGTCCCCTCTATCAGAAAGTGTTAAACAATGGCCCTTTAGATCAAAATCTTTTGTTTAAATCTCTGAAAGATGAGACTCAAAATGGATTTTAAAAAGGTCAGAGATCTAAGCTTCCAATTTTCTGTGATCATGAAAAGCCTGAATCCGGTCCAATACACCACTGAGCAGAAAGACATGGGGAAGGGAAAAAATTTACATGGAACTGCTGTTACTGAATCTGCTTTATCATTTTCCCCCTCTTCCCCACCTACAGCCTCCATATAGAGGCCACAGCAGCTTCCCTCTGCAACTCACAAAAATCAATAGTGAACGGGGAAATTTGTATTCTTCCTCTCCATGTTGCACTCCCTATTCTCTTTTTCTGTAGTGGCAATGCAGAATACCCCACTGAGGTACCTGTCCTTAAAGTTAGCTAAAGATAGAGGCAAGGGGAAGGGGAAAAAGGAAAAAAACCCGAACCTAAAAATAAAAGACAGGAATAAAAAAAGCTGGAATCATCTGTGGAGAACCAATACCAGATGC
>NW_009648781.1:30947-32433 GCF_000708025.1 Charadrius vociferus | reverse complement strand
TCTCATCCCAAAACTGCTCATGCAGAAGCAGGCAGAGCTCAGGCAGATCCCAAACTCCTTCTCTTTGGAGAGAGGGAGAAGACCCCCCAGCTGGCCCCCTACGGCCTGGTCACGTTCCACCACTGGCACCCGTGGAAGAAGACCAGGGGAGGGTATCCAGCCCTGTGTTGATGTCCCCGAGCTGCCCACCCTGCCCGGCACATCGTTCCCTGGGGGCTTCCCCGGACCCGGGGGACGCAGGGATGGAGAGGACGGGACAGGGGGGAAAGGGCCGAGCACAGAGGACCCGGCGGAGGAGCCCACACCGTGATGGAGGTGATGGAGACTCACCCAGTGCTGCAGCTTGTTTCACTGGAAAAGAAAAAAATAGCAATATGTGACCAAAAAGGACAGATTCTCATCCCACAGCTGCTCCCACAAGAAAGGGAAGAGCTTGGGCAGATCCCAAATGCTTCCGATTGGGGAGTGGGAAAAGACCCCCAAACCCTGGGAAGGGCTCCCTACAGCCTGGTCCTGGCACCCATGCAAGAAGACCAGGGGAGCGTGTCCAGCCCTGTGCTGGTGTCCCCGAGCTGCCCACCCTGCCCGGCACATCGTCCCCTGGGGGCTTCCCCGGACCCGGGGGACGCAGGGATGGAGAGGACGGGACAGGGGGGAAAGGGCCGAGCACAGAGGACCCGGCAGAGGAGCCCACACCATGATGGAGGTGATGGAGACTCACCCAACAGTGCATCTCGTTCCTCTGGAAAGAAACAACAAAATTGATGCATGAGTAGAGAGGACAGATTCTCATCCCACGGCAGCTCCCACAGGAAAGGAAGGAGCTTGGGCAGATGCCAAACCCTTCTGTTTGGGGAGTGGGAAAAGACCCCCAAACCCTGGGAAGGGCTCCCTCCAGCCTGGTCATGTCCCACCATAGGTATCCGTGGAAGAAGAACAAAGGATAATGGCCATCCTGGTGCTGGTGTCCCCGAGCTGCCCACCCTGCCCGGCACATCATCCCCTGGGGAGACCCGGGGGACGCAGGGACGGAGAGGACGGGACAGGGGGGAAAGGGCCGAGCACACAGTGCCCGGCAGAGGAGCCCACACTGTGATGGAGATGATGGAGACTCACCCAACATTGCATCCTGTTCCTCTGGAAGGGAAAAACAGAATTGATGAGCGTTCAGAGGGGACAGCTTCTCATCCCAAAACTGCTCATGCAGAAAAAAGGAAGAGTTCGGGCAGATCCCAACCCCTTCTGTTTGGGGAGTGGGAAAAGACCCCCAAACCCTGGGAAGGGCTCCCTACGGCCTGGTCACGTTCCACCACTGGCACCCGTGGAAGAAGACCAGGGGAGGGTATCCAGCCCTGTGTTGATGTCCCCGAGCTGCCCACCCTGCCCGGCACATCGTCCCCTGGGGGCTTCCCCGGACCCGGGGGACGCAGGGATGGAGAGGACGGGACAGGGGGGAAAGGGGCGAGCACACAGCGCCCGGCAGAGG
>NW_009648781.1:26803-29010 GCF_000708025.1 Charadrius vociferus | reverse complement strand
CCCCGGGGGCCGCGGCAAAGTCCCTCGCACCACCAAAACCACCCCAAGCGGTGCGGGAACCGGAGGGCGTTGATGCCAAATGACCCCGCATCTCCCAGGAAACAGCACCCGTGGGAAGAGCCCCCTCGGACCGACCTCTGTCCACGGCTCTTGGCCTTCGGCACCGAATGGGTGGGCGTGAGGACGGGACAGAGGTGTGGGAGGGACACACAAACCCGGGGACACCTGGACCATCCCCTGGAAACACCACACCGGCCACACACCTGCCACCTCCAGCTCCACCAGAGCTTCTCCATAGGAGTCAGCATCTCGCACAGTGCAGACGTACTGGCCGTCGTCAGAGGGTCTCACCCCACTGATCCGCAAGTCCAGGATTCCACTGGAGAGACCATCTCTGGCCAACTCTGTCCTTCCAATGTACTCTTCCATCTGTGCCCCGTACACGTCCTCTCCATTTCGATAGAGGTGCACCGTTTCAGAGATCTGGTGCCGGATCCACCTGATCTCCAAGTTCTGAGCGTCCACGGCGGGGGACAAGTGACATGGCAGCACGATGTCCTGCCCCACGGTGGCACGCAGAGGGTGGCGTGGTCCCACCACTCTGAATTGAGCTTGGTGAGGGAGAAGGACACAGAGATGGCGCCTACGTTAATTGAGGGGTGTCGCACGGCGAGGGGCGAGCTCGGCGTGAGCGGAGCACGCTCCATCTTGTGGGCAGCGCTTCGCCCTCCCCGTGCTCCAATGACACTGGAGAAACTGGAGAGGGAGTGGGAGGACTTGAAGGAGAAGGAGGTTTCCTGGGAGGGGGAACCTGCTGCAGAACATGACCCCCACCCAGAGAACGGCCCCCACCCCAGCCACAAACGCTTCAGGGCAGCACTGCGGGACGGGACCATGGGTGGCCCGGGGCAAGGGGACGTGTGGCATCAAGAGCCAAAGCGAAAGCGAAAGGAGAACCCACAGGCGGCCGAGCTCTGGGTTTAGGGCCCTCCACCCCAGGGCACCTCCCCTGCCCCACAGCTCCCACCCAGAGCGGGCGAAAGCCCCCCCGTCCCTGCAGCATCCCTACCTGATCCCAACCGCAGGAGGTGGAGAGTCACCACAAAGCCCAGGAGGCCCCTGGGGATGGCGCGGAAGCCCATCTGCGGCCGCAGCTGGAGCAGAGGGTGGGAGGGGAGGCAGAGGGCGGTCAAGGGGGTGTTCCAGCCACCGCAGAGGCCATGGGGGAGAAGGCGCCCAACAGAGGCTCCACAAGTCCCACCAAAGCACCTGCACCACCACCCTGGTGTCGGGAGGAACCCTCACTCCAGGGTGGAATGGGACCACAGGCGGCTCCCGCTGCAGCCCCTGCTCTGCCCCTCTCCCCACTATTTGCTCTCAAAGCTCTCAGAAATTAAGTCTTCTAAACCTCCCACCCTTCCGCAGAAAGAGAAGTCACTCACTGGAGGGGCATGAGGTTCCAGAGGCACCAGGCTGCACCCAACATCTCCAACCTTTGCCCAGGTTCGGGGTGCACAAGTTGGGGCTTTGGAGCGGCTCCAGGCTCCACCTCCCCCACCAGGAGCTGCAATTCCTCATCCCAAGACGCTCCAGAGTCCAAAGTCATCAAACGAACCTCCAAGGAGAAAGCGCTGAAGGGAAAGCATCACCCTCCCCAATGCGGGGTGGGAGGAGGTGGAGGTGGCTTCTCCCAGGGCTGCGCCTCTCCCGGCAGCCTCTGCTGGGGCAGAGACTGGGTGAGGTATTGACATCCATAAATGAGCATTTTTTTCCCCCAAAAAGGGGCTGATTTTCGTGTGTACGGCCACTGTCGCTGCAGGCATGAGCAAACCCCCAAGCAGACCCTGATGAATAATCCCACTCTGTCTATCTCCGGGAGGTTTTTTTGGTGTTTCAGGACATTTGTCTATTCAGGAGTGAAACGGGGCAGCCCGTAAGTCCTAGGAAACAAAACAAGCCAAAAAAAAAAAAAAAAAGGAGAAAAAGAAAGGAAAAAGAAGGACATGTGGGACTGTTGATGTAAAAACTTAGTCGTGATTTAAGGACACCGAGAGGAACTCGGCAGCGTTTCAGTTTCGGGTTGCTTTTTCTTTTCAGTAAAGTCTATTCTATCACGGGGAAAAACACTGTTTTAGAAGACTTTGCCCCTGGAACCAGCCACATCTGGCACTGCGGAAGCCCAGAAGCGGGGCGGGGGCTGCTCCTCC
>NW_009648781.1:23986-24640 GCF_000708025.1 Charadrius vociferus | reverse complement strand
AGGGGGGGAGGGGGACAGCTCCAGGGGGGTGAGGATGGGGGGACGGGGAGGTGGCCACGGGGATGGGGATGTGGCCACAGGGACGGGGACGTGGGCACAGGGACGGGGACGTGGCCACGGGGATGGGGATGTGGCCACGGGGATGCGGATGTGGGCACAGGGATGGGGATGTGGCCACGGGGATGGTGGGGTGGGGACATCTCCATGGGGGTGAGGATGTGGGGACAGGGACGTGGCCACGGGGACGTGGATGTGGCCATGGGGACGGTGGGATGGGGACATCTCCATGGGGTTGAGGATGTGGGGACAGGGACGTGGCCACGGGGACGTGGACACAGGGATGGGGATGGGGGGACGGGGACGGGGACAGAGATGGAGGGATGGGGGACATCCAGCCCGGCCTTTCTGGGGAAGCGACTGACCTTTGCCTTGTCCCCGTGTCACCGCAGGAGGGGACGGCGCGGGGACGCTCAGGGAGCCCCCCACCATGTCACCGAAACCCTGCAGAGGGTCTGCAGCCCCCCAACCCGAGCAGGGCCGGTCGCTGAGGGGCCAGGACCGGGCGGAGGATGGCAGAGACGCTGAGGCGGGTGGCCACGAGGGACAGAAGGACGAGAGGACGGCGGGGCCGCCGCCCCCCCCCATCCCCGGGGC
>NW_009648781.1:22823-23230 GCF_000708025.1 Charadrius vociferus | reverse complement strand
GGAGCGCTTCGACCCCAGCCGAGCCCCCCCCAAAACACCGCCGCACCCACCGGAGGACTCGAGGCGGCGGCGCCGGAGCGGGATGCGGCCGATCTCCGTTGGGGGGAAGAGGTCCGATTTCCGCGTAACCGCCTGCTAACGGTTTGAAGAAGCCACAAAAAAAAAATCAGGGTTTTGACAATTTATTCTCTCGCCCCACCGGAGAAGGGCGGAATGGGGAAACCCGAGGGCTGAAATACGGACAGGTTTAGCGCGACGCCGAATAATTAACGTTAATAATACTAAAAAGCCGATAGCGATATAAAATAAAGGAGGATTGTATCTCTCCGGAGGAAGCTGCGCGCTCCCGGGACGCCGCGAACGCTGCGGTTTCAGGTGGTTTCGGGAGGCCGGGGAGTCCGTCGCCG
>NW_009648781.1:15663-22031 GCF_000708025.1 Charadrius vociferus | reverse complement strand
CATTATTTTTTTTTTTCCTCATTATTTTGGATTTAAAAAGCGCCACAGCTGGAGCGGGGAGGGGAGGGGGGAAGAGAGCCCACATCTGGAGGAGCAGCTCTGCCCCCGCTTCTGGGCTTCCCCAGCGCCAGATGTGGTTGGTTCCAGGTGGACCCAGATGTGCTGGTTCTGGGGGACAACCTGGACCCAGATGTGCTGGTTCCAATGGAGAACCTGGACCAGCCCCACTGCCAGGGTCCTCCAGCCCCACCACCAGGGTCTTCCAGCTCGATCAGGTTCTCCAGCCCCACCACCAGGCTCTCCAGCCCCACCACCAGGTCTCTCCAGCCCCACTACCAGAGTCCTCCAGCCCTATGGCAAGGGTCCTCCAGCCCCACCAGGCTCTCCAGCCCCACCACCAGGTCTCTCCAGCCCCACTACCAGAGTCCTCCAGCCCTATGGCAAGGGTCCTCCAGCCCCACCAGGCTCTCCAGCCCCACCACCAGGTCTCTCCAGCCCCACTACCAGAGTCCTCCAGCCCTATGGCAAGGGTCCTCCAGCCCCACCAGGCTCTCCAGCCCCACCACCAGGTCTCTCCAGCCCCACTACCAGAGTCCTCCAGCCCTATGGCAAGGGTCCTCCAGCCCCACCAGGCTCTCCAGCCCCACCACCAGGTCTCTCCAGCCCCACTACCAGAGTCCTCCAGCCCTATGGCAAGGGTCCTCCAGCCCCACCAGGCTCTCCAGCCCCACCACCAGGTCTCTCCAGCCCCACTACCAGAGTCCTCCAGCCCTATGGCAAGGGTCCTCCAGCCCCACCAGGCTCTCCAGCCCCACCACCAGGTCTCTCCAGCCCCACTACCAGAGTCCTCCAGCCCTATGGCAAGGGTCCTCCAGCCCCACCAGGCTCTCCAGCCCCACCACCAGGTCTCTCCAGCCCCACTACCAGAGTCCTCCAGCCCTATGGCAAGGGTCCTCCAGCCCCACCAGGCTCTCCAGCCCCACCACCAGGTCTCTCCAGCCCCACTACCAGAGTCCTCCAGCCCTATGGCAAGGGTCCTCCAGCCCCACCAGGCTCTCCAGCCCCACCACCAGGTCTCTCCAGCCCCACTACCAGAGTCCTCCAGCCCTATGGCAAGGGTCCTCCAGCCCCACCAGGCTCTCCAGCCCCACCACCAGGTCTCTCCAGCCCCACTACCAGAGTCCTCCAGCCCTATTGCAAGGGTCCTCCAGCCCCACCAGGCTCTCCAGCCCCACCACCAGGTCTCTCCAGCCCCACCACCAGGGTCTTCCAGCTTGATCAGGTTCTCCAGCCCCACCACCAGGTTTTTCTCCTGCCCTACCACAGGGTTCTCCACCCACACCACCAGGTTCTCCAGCCCCACGAGCACTACAGCTGCTCAGGGACCAACCAGAGATTTTGGGGTGGGGGGTGGAGGACCCATAGTTGTCCCCTCCAACCGTGAGCAGCCAAATCCTGATCCCACAACTCCCAGAAACCCCCGTCCCACTCTATCACACCTTGTTTTAATGGGGTACCCGCAAAAAGAAGCCACCACGGCCCGGCCAAAATTTGTCCTGGTGTATTTTTGAAGGCAGCAACGTAAAAATCCAGACGAGAAGAGTACGGGCGGCTGGAGGGGGGGTGGAAATTGGGGAAGAAAACGTGCATTTGGGCAACAGTGTATCCGATAAAAACGGGCAACGGGAAGGGAGCGAACCTCGGGGGGGAGACGGAGACCCGACGGTTTGAGGATGGACCTTCTCTTCAAACACTTCAAGGTTTATGAAGGTGGAAAGCCAAAAAAAAAAGGGCTTTTTAGTCTCTAAAGGAGGAGCTGGATGTTCTCCTCCAGCGGGTTCCTGGGGCAGGAGCCAAACCTGGTGGTCCCCAAACCCCGTAGCCCTCTGTCCCCTCCCTGTGGCCACCCTGAGGTTGGGGACCGACGTGCCACCACTGTCGCCGTGCCACCACCCCACCGGGGCTGCGCGCCCGAGTCCTGAGAACGTCCTTCTGCCGTGACGGGTGGTTCGGAGGAGGGGTGGGCGGGACGCTGAGATGCGTTTCTGGGATGGAAGGATCCATCTGTCCGTCCGTCCGTCAATCCATCCATTCATCAGCCTAGCCATCCATCTGTCCATCGATTCATCTGTCCATCCGTCCATCCGTCCATTAATCTACCCAGCCATCTGTCCATCCATCCGTCCGTCCAACTGTCCACCAATCTACCCACCTATCTGTCCATCCATCCGTCCATCCATCCATCAGTCTCTCCATCCATCCATCTGCCCATCCATCTGTCCATCAGTCCATCCATTGTCCGTTCATCTGTCCATCCATCCATCTATCCACCCATCCATCCGTCCACCCACCCATCCCATCCATCCGTCTGTCTGTCCACCCATCCGTCCACCCATCCATCTGTCCATCCATCCAGCCATTCATCCATCCAACTGTCCACCAATCTACCCACCTGTCCATCCATCCATCTCTCCATCCATCCATCCTTCAATCTATCCATCCATCCGTCTGTCCACCCATCCATCCATCTGTCCGTTTGTCCACCCATCCGTCCACCTATCCATCTGTCCATCCAGCCATCCATCCGTCTGTCCAACTGTCCACCAGTCTACCCACCTGTCCATCCATCCATCCATCCATCTCTCCATCCATCCATCCTTCAATCTATCCACCCATCCACCCGTCCGTCTGCCTGTCCACCCATCTGTCCACCCACCCATCGATCTATCCACCCGTCCATCCGTCCGTCCATGGCCGAGGTGGGCGCCCAAAGGCACCTTGAGGGCCTCGAGCCAAAGCCGTCACTGATGGGGTCCCACCAGCAGCTCCTTGCGGAGGTGCGTCCGCAGGTGCTTCATGAGGGAGGAGCTGGACATGAAGCACTTGGTGCATTTGGTGCATTTATAGGGTTTCTCCCCGGTGTGGATCCTCTGGTGGATGATGAGGGTGGAACTGGCCCGGAAGCTCTTCTCGCAGTAAGAGCAGCTGTAGGGTTTCTCCCCGGTGTGGATACGTTGGTGCCGACGCAACGTGGTGTTCTCCCGAAAAGCTTTCCCGCAGTCGTAGCAGACGTAGGGCCTGGGTCCTACGTGGCTCTTCTGGTGGAGGAGGAGAGCCGAGTGGACGGTGAAGCCCATCCCGCAGTCGGCGCACTGATAGGGCTTCTCCACCAAGTGTTTTTTCCGGTGGCGCTTGAAAGACGAACTTTCGAAGAAGGCTTCTCCGCAGTCGGCGCAGGGGTAGGGGGGTTGGCCCCGGTGGGTCCTGAGGTGGGCGACGAAGAGGGAGTTCTTGTTGAAGGTTTCCCTGCACTCGGGACACTTGTAGGTGCCCTCCTCCATGTGGCTCTTGCGATGTTTGCTGAGGGATTTGTTGGCCATGAAGGTCTTCCCGCAGTCGGGGCACTGGTAGGGTCTCTCCCCCGTGTGGATGCGGCGGTGGATGATGAGGGCGGATTTGGAGGTGAGTTTTTTCCCGCAATCCGGACAGGCGAAGGCGGCGCCTTCCGTGTGGCTCTTGCGATGTTTGCTGAGGGATTTGTTGGCCATGAAGGTCTTCCCGCAGTCGGGGCACTGGTAGGGTCTCTCCCCCGTGTGGATCCGTCGGTGGATGACGAGCGCAGAGTTGGAAGTGAGGTTTTTCCCGCAGTCGGAGCACCGGAACGGTCCGTTCTCCATGTGGAGCTTACGGTGTTTCTTGAGGGACTTGGTGGAAGCGAAGCGTTTCTCGCAACTGGGGCACTTGTAGGGTTTCTCCTGGCAGTGGGTCTTCTGGTGGGCCTTAAGGGCGGAGCTACAGGTGAAATTTCTCCTGCAGTTGGAGCAGGTGAAGGGTTTCTCCCCGAGGTGGACCCTCTGGTGGCGGTTGAGGGACGAACCGCGGCTGAAGCTCTTCCCGCACTTGCCGCAGGCGTGTTTTTTTCTCCTGTCGTGACTGGAAGAAGCCAATCTCCTCCCGGAGTGGTTCTTGGGGTGCTCGGAACCGGGGGAGATGCCACCTTTGGGTTTCCTGGCTGAGCCGCCCTCTTCCTCCTGGGAACTGGTGTCCTCCGTCTCGCTCGTCCACCCGTCGTCGTCGTCTGCTGGGAAAAGCGGAGTGAAAAAGAAGAACCCACCTCCACCCTGGACGTGCCGAGAAGGAGCTTGAGAAGGGTTGGAGAGAAGCACCTCCCCAAAAAAAGTAGCGGGTTCCATCCCTCAATCCTTCTCCAGAAGAAGCAGCGTCCTCCTGCCAGGAGGAGCGTTTGGCACCTCTGGCTCCTGACGCCAACCCGGGTTCCTCACGCCCATCCCAGTTACACCAGTTTGCAGGACGGTGGTGCTCGCTGGAGGCAACGGCGTCACCTGGCGCCTCCGTTTTGGGGTGGGAAACACTTCCCTTACCTGAGGGTGAAGAGTTGGAGCCGGAGGAGCTCCCGGCGTCTCGGCAGCTTCTCCACCGTCTCCTTTTCCTCGTCCACAACCTCAAGAGGGGCCGCGCCAGTTGTTCCTCCTCTTCCTCTTCCTCCTCCGAGCTGCGGATGTCGGGGATCCAAACCTCCTCCCCTCTCTCCAGCCGCGCCGCCGGGTCGGGGTTGTACGTGGAGAAACCTGCTCGGGGAGACGGCGGTGGTGGATTACCGGTGTAGACGGCAACCATCTGAGATACCTCCTCACCGGAGGGAGAGGTGGGACCTCAAACCACATCCCGCTTCGAAACGAGGAAGAAAATCCAAGCGCTGAGAGGCCTCCGGGGAGGGGAGGCCCGGCAGGGTTTGCTGAGGGGATCTACAAGAGCTTTGCAGTGGTGGAGAAGACATCCCAAGGAAGAAGAAGGTTGGAGAAGGTCAGACTCAGCCCCAAGACCACGGTTGAAGAAGACAGAAAAGCCCAACGAGATGAAGAGGCGGTTGAGCAAAGGCCGAAGGCATCCGTCTGGAAAGACTCGGGGGAACGTCGATCAGGAGGAGGAGGAAGAGGAGGAGGAGGAGGAAGGGTGGAAAAACGCGGGAGGAGAACCAGGTCTGGACATGTCCCCGCTCCCTGGTTTCACTTGGAGAAACACCTTCGTTAGGGGGGACAACCCCCCGCTCCCAAATTAAGGGCTTTTGCCTCCCGGGAAATGGGACACGGGAGGGGATGGTGGAACATCTACTCCAAGGGCGGAGGTTGGAGAAGGAAGAGACCACGTTGGAGGTCCTTCGCGCCCTTCGAGGCTGAATCATTGCCGTTAATTAGTCATAGGATGGTCTGGGTTGGACGGGACCATTAAGATCGTTAAGTCCAACCATAATTAGCTGTCAGCTGGAGCATCTCGGTGCGCCCGAGGATGTCTTCTGGTGGACAACATCTAAGCAACCCAACGGTAACATGATGGGTCAAGAGCTGGTGCTGCCCGACCTCAAAATTAAGGCCAAAAAAACCAAAGAAGGACCCTAAAAAATTGGCAGGAAACCCGCGGTAGGGGGCGATCCAGTTGATGTTGATGCCTCTGGTGACCAAGTGACCCCAAAAGTCCACGTCCTCCCCCACCCAACCGCCCCAAAACCTCAACTCGAGTCATCTGCCCACCTCGCCCACCCTACCGCCTGTCTCCTGCCGGGGGGGGCAGTTCTCCAGCCCCAAAGTGTCCCTTTTTGGGTGGCCAGGAGCTGTCAGGAGAGGGCACTGCGAGGCCACAGGAGCCACCAGGCCCCAGCTCCCAGGCGGGACATCCCTCCAGAAGATCCCCTCAAGTATTTTAACTCATTTCTGGCCATTTTAACTCATTTCTGGTGGGTTTCGCTCCTCCTGGAGGTGGGAGAACATCCACCATTTGAGCCTGGAGCACCTCAACAGGCGTCTGAGGGACTTGGGTGTCGAGAAGCCCATCCGTCTCCTGGTGAGGATGGAGACAGGGCTCGGGTGGTTCAACCACGTTCTCGGCTAAGTTCCTTGGACATTATTAATTAAAATAAAAGCTAATTAGGAAGCGCTCTGCGTGGAGCAAAGCCCCACGAGATGCCTCCTGGAGCAGAAGAAGGGGAACCCACCGAGGTTTAGGGTTGGTCCCACCGTCCCCACCACCGCGGGCATCTCCTCCACCTTTCCTGGTGGTCTTGGGGGGAAAACCCCGATTTCTCCCCTAAAATTGAGGCGGGAAAAGCGACGGCGGACGTCGGGAGCGGGAGGAGACCCAGAAGCCCACCACGCTCCGCCGCCAGGATCCGCCACCCATGAAAAACGGGGAGAAAAAGGAGTATTTCTTCCAAAAGGAGCTTTGGTGGTGGAAACCAGGAAGGGTGGGAAGGTGGTGGGGCTGGACGGGTCCTTCCACCCCCCACCGGACCGGGAAAAGCCACCGGGAGGCCCCGGGGTGGGGGTTGGGGGGTCCCTACCTGGGAGGGCGGG
>NW_009648781.1:12695-14326 GCF_000708025.1 Charadrius vociferus | reverse complement strand
TCCTTTTGCCTCCCCCTCCTCCTCCTATTTCTTCCTCTGGCCTCCTGTCACCTCCTCTTCCTCCTTTTGCCTCCCGAGGCCTTCTGTTTCCATCCTCCTCTCTCCACCTCTCACCTCCTCGAGCCTCCTGTTTCCTTTGCCTCCTTTAGCCTCCTTTCACCTCCTCCTCCTCCTGTTGCTTTTTGATGCCTCCTGTGCTTCCTTCTCATCTGCCTCGTCTTGTTGCTTCCTGCAGGCTCTTTTTGCCTCCTCTTCCTCCTCCTCCTTTTGTCTTCTTTTGGTACCCACTGTATCCTTCTCCTCCTGTTGCTTCCTGTTGCCTCCACAACCTCCTGTTTCCTCCTGTCTCCTCCTCCTCCTCCTTTTTTTTCCCCACTTTTAGTCCCTTTTTCCCCCTTTTATTCCCTTTTTTCCCTTTCCCCCTTTCATTCCCCTTTTCCCCCATTTTTCCCCACTTTTAGTCTCTTTTTCCCCCTTTTATCCCCTTTTTCCTCTTTTATTCCCCACTTTTAGTCCCTTTCCCCATTTTATTCCCCCTTTTCCCCCATTTTTCCCCACTTTTAGTCCCTTTTCCCCCTTTTATTCCCTTTTTTTCCCTTTCCCCCTTTTATTCCCCTTTTCCCCCATTTTTCCCCACTTTTAGTCCCTTTTTCCCCGCTTTTATTCCCTTTTTTCCTTTTCCCCCTTTTATTCCCCTTTTTCCTCTTTTATTCCCCACTTTTAGTCCCTTTCCCCATTTTATTCCCCCTTTTCCCCCATTTTTCCCCACTTTTAGTCCCTTTTCCCCCTTTTATTCCCTTTTTTTCCCTTTCCCCCTTTTATTCCCCTTTTCCCCCATTTTTCCCCACTTTTAGTCCCTTTTTCCCCGCTTTTATTCCCTTTTTTCCCTTTCCCCCTTTTATTCCCCTTTTCCCCCATTTTTCCCCACTTTTAGTCTCTTTTTTCCCCCCTTTTATTCCCCTTTTTCCTCTTTTATTCCCCACTTTTAGTCTTTTTCCCCCTTTCATTCCCTTTTTTTCCCTTTCCCCCTTTTATTCCCATTTTTCCCCACTTTTAGTCTCTTTATTCCCCCTTTTATCCCCCTTTTTCCTCTTTTATTCCCCACTTTTAGTCCCTTTTCCTCCTTTTATTCCCCTTTTTCCACCTTTCCCCCCCACTTTTATTCCCTTTTACACCTTTTAGTCCCCTTTTCTCTCTTTATTCCCCTTTTCCCCCACTTTATTCACCTTTTATTCCCCTTTTTCCCCCTTTTATTCCCCTTTCCCCCCTTATTCCCTTTTTTCCCCTTTTATTCCCCTTTTTCCTCCCACTTTTATTCCCTTTTCCCCCCTTATTCCCCCTACCCTAATAGCACCCCTCTTATTCCCCTTTTCCCCCCTCTTATTCCCCTTTTTTCCCTTTTTATTCCCCCTTTTTCCCCGTTTATTCCCCTTTTTCCTCCCACTTTTATCCCTTCCCCCCTTATTCCCCTTTTTTCCCTTCCCCCCTTTTATGCCATTTCCCCCTTTTATTCCCATTTATTCCCTTCCCCGTCTTTTATTCCCCTTTTCCCCCCTTTTATTCCCCCTTTTTTCCCTTGATTCCCCCTTTTGCCCCCATTTCCCCACCTCTTCCCCCCCTTTTCTCTCCCT
>NW_009648781.1:7792-12526 GCF_000708025.1 Charadrius vociferus | reverse complement strand
CAAAAAAAAAAAAATTTACATTTCTCAAATTTTGTTGAAAAAAAACCTTAAATTTAGGGCCGGGGGGGAGTTTTCCGTTCCGTTCAGGAGTTAAAGGGTTATTTGGGATTTTTGCCGGTTTTCCCCTCATTTTTAACCCCCCCTCCCGCCGGTTCCCACCCTGTTTTTATTTTTTTTCATGAAAAAACAAGAAAATCCCCCACAAATGTGGAGATTTCTCCCCCTCCCGGAGCTGCCGGTTCCCACCGGCCCCGGTTCAAAGGGCCCATTTTGGGTTTTTTTTTTACTCGAATTTAGGGACAAAACAGCTCCGCGGACTTCCAAAAGTGGAGAAAACGAAGTAAAAAAAATTCTGTCTATTTATAGGTATTCCTTCGGGCGGCGGAAAGTTATTGCAGCTGCAGAAAGATGAAGAAAAAAAATCACGTGAAATTTAAAATATATAAAAACTATAAAACATAAGAAATATAAAACTATAAAAAAGAACATATGAAGTATAAAATCACGAGGAAGTATAAAATCACAGTAAAACATCAAATCGTGGTAAAATATAAAATGTAAATGCACAATAAAGCGTAAAATATAAATTTACGATAAGATGTAAAATCCCGATAAGATGTAAAATCAGCATAAAACATAAAAATGACAAGAAAATACGAAATATCAATTCACGAGAAAAAGTAAAATGTAAGATCCCAAATGTAAAATTATGTTGAAATGTAAAATCAGCATAAAATTTAAAATCTAAAATCCCAATAAAATATGAAGTGGCGTTAAAGTGTAAAACGTAAAATCTCGAGAAAAATATATGAAGCCGTGATAAAATATAAAATGATGTTAAAACGTCAAATCCCGATGAAATAGAAAATCGCGACAAAATGTAAAATAGAGAATCACAACAAAATGCAAAATATAAAGATCGCAACAATGTATAATGTAAAATCACGATAAAATGTAAAATGATGTTAAAATATAATTATATGATAATTAAAAGACTAAGGGACTAATGAAAGAAATAACAATTATGTATTAAAATAACGAACGCCGACTTCCGTCATCCCACGTTCCTCTCCTCAATAAATCCCTCTTCCCCTCTTGGGAAGTTTTTCCCCTTATTCGCCCCAAAATTAAATTTAAAAATTGATCCATCGGTCAATCTCTGCGTCGTTTCTCTTTCAAAACTCCACCGGTTGAGGGTGGGTTTTTTTTTTTCCCCCTAAATAAATTAATTTAACCAAATAAACTGGTTTGGACTGGTGGCCCGTGGTCCAGGTCACAGGAGAAGGTTTCCCGTGGCCGGGAGGGTCCCCATGGCCAGGAGAAGACTTCCCATGGCCGGGAGAAGGCCCCACCATGGCCAGAAGGTTCCCCATAGCCAGGAGAAGACTTCCCACGGCCTGGAGAAGGACCCCCACAGCCAGAAGGTTCCCCATGGCCACAAGGTTTGCCAGGGCCACAAGAAGGCCCCGCACGGCCAGGAGGTTCCCCATGGCCAGTAGAAGGCTCCCCATGGCCAGAAGTTTCCCCACAGCCAGGAGAAGGCCCCCCCAAGGCCAAAAAATCAAGCCCAACTCCATCCCATCCTTTTCTGGGGTGGTCTGAGGCCTTCTCCTCTCCATCACGGGGCTGGAGACCTTCCTTCGGTGGAGAACACGTCCCGATGGGGACACGTCTCCGGGCTAAAAGCATGGGAGATGGAGGCTGCAGGCCACCGGTGGCCACATCTCCTGGGTGGAAAGGAGAACCCACCCCACATCCCTCATCATCATCATCATCACCCACAGGTGGGGAACTGGTGGGGAGCCCATCCTGGAGATGTTGGTCCCTGGGGAACCGGCAGCGGCCAACATGGCCGTTCTTGAAGGTCAAAGGCAGCGGGAAGATGGAGAAGTGGTTCGGGTGAAGGGAGGGGATGAAGCAAGACCTTCCTCATCAGGGTGGACGGGGTGGTGGACAGGGTGGGGGGGGGAACACACGCGAGATGACCCAGAGTGGGGGAGGAGGAATCGCCCACCTCGAAGAACCAACCCCCAGAGGAGATGGGTCAAAAAATAAACCCCCAAAAAGAGGGATTTTGAGCTGAAGACACCGTTTTTCACAGGTCTTGATGGAAAAAGTCCTCCTCCTCCTCCCTGAGGGGGTGGGGAATAGATCAACCCACCTCCTCATCCCTCCCCCCACCCCACCAGGTGTCAACGACCCTTTTCTTCTCCCGATGGCCCATCAGGTACACCCCCAACGCCACCATTCAGCCCCGGGGAAAGTCTCCCCACCCCCCACCCCATCCCCACCTCCAATTAAGGACAAAAAAAGCCCTTAAAGATCCTCCTGGTGGGATTATTTCTGCCCTTTTTTTTTTTTTTATGGGAAGCAAAAAAAAAAAAAATATTAAAAACCCCAAAAAAAAATCATTTTTTGTCGTGTCCCCCCCCCAAGTTCTTCGTGGGTTCTCGTGTTCACGCGGTCAATGAAAATTGAGATTTATTTTTTTTTTTTAAGTTTTTTTCCACCTTATTTGTTCCTCCTGCAGGGTTTCTCCGGTGGGGTGGGGTTGGGGGGCAGCAGCTTCAGCTCAGGTTTGTTGGAGGAAAGAACTTGTCCTAAAAAAGGATCTTCTCCCCCAGCGCAGGAGGAGGGTTTGGGGCAGGAAAGGGGCTCCGGTGGCCTCGGCCACCCCCACCAGGCTCCAAAAAACCATCTCGGTAGCGTCTCCCGGTGGGGAAAAGCACCTTCCCGCCCCTCCTTGGACATCTGGTGGGTCTCCAAGGGGAGATCGGCCCCACCTCGCCCTGACCTGAGTCCTTCACCCCCTTGGGGAGGGAGGGGAACCCCACAGGAACCAGTCCCCGTCCTGCCCGTGGCTCTGGTGTGTGGTCCGGGTCACCAACAATGAGGTCACAGTGGCCACGGTGGACCTCAGAGCCCTCCAAGGCTGGTGGGGTCACACCAGCTTGGTGGTCACCACACCTTGGTGGGACACCATGTTACCTGCAAGTTATAAGACAAGACCACACGTCAGTGGGTCACCACACGTCAGTGGGTCACCACACGTCAGTGGGTCACCACACAACACTTTGGTGAGTCACAAACACCTCAGTGGTCTCCACACCACAGCTTGGTGGGTCACCATGTTACCTACAAACTAGAAGACAAGAACCACACCTCAGTGGGTCACAAACACCCTGGTGGGTCACCGCACCTCAGTGGGTCACCACACCCCACCCTGGTGGGTCACAACACCACACCTTGGTGGGTCACCATGTTACCTGCAAACTACAAGACAACCTCCACACCTCAGTGGGTCACAAACACCCTGGTGGGTCACCCCACCTTGATGATCACCCCACCACACCTTGGTAGGTCACCCCACCTTGATGGTGACCACTCCATCGGCTGCACCCACCTCCTCTCTTCCCACTTCCGTCGCTTCTGATCTCGAGGACTCATTCTTTTTCGCGGCTGCGGAGAAGATCCGAGCGGAGGAGAACCTCTCCAGAAGCTCCTCCTGGAGGAACATCGGGGTTTAA
This sequence comes from Charadrius vociferus, assembly GCF_000708025.1. Taxonomy (NCBI): domain Eukaryota; kingdom Metazoa; phylum Chordata; class Aves; order Charadriiformes; family Charadriidae; genus Charadrius; species Charadrius vociferus. Next base: position 8,999 of record NW_009648781.1, on the reverse strand, counting down.
CGGCTGCAGTTGGGGCACTATCGACCCCAACCCTCAGCGTGGACCACTCCAGGTCTCAGATCACCCAACGCTTTCTTTTCCCCCCCCCGAAGTCTTTAAACTATTTTTTTTTCCCCCCTCCACTTCTTCTCTCCCACCCCTCCCACCTCCTGAGGCCCCACAGCTTTCGCCCACTTCCTCCCAACTCTTCCTGCTCGCCGCCTTCTTCGCCCAAAAAGTCATAAATTTCGGTCCCCCATCCCAGCAGCCCCTGGGGCTCAATTTCTCCACCGCTCCCTTCTTACCTCAACGTCCAGAAAGGTGTCCTCTGCCCATTTAAACTAACAAAAAATGGGCATTTTGGTGGGTTTTGTCACCATTTGGGCATATTTTGACACATTTTTGGCATATTTTGTCACAATTATGGCATATTTTGTCACCCGCTCCATGCCCGTGTGACGTCACGGCTCTTGGGTATCCAGACCCCGCTCGGCTCTTCTCCTCGGCCGCAAAAAAAAGGATGATGATTCCTCGAGACCAGAAATGGCGGAGGTGGGAAGAGAGGAGGTGGGCGCAGCCTTTGGGGTGGTCCCCACCAAGATGTTGCGACCCACCAAGGTCTGGTGACCCACCAGGGTGTTTGTGACCACCAAGGTGGGGTGTGATGACCCACCGAGGTCTGATGACCCACCAGGGTGTTTGTGACCACCAAGGTGGGGTGTGGTGACCCACCAAGATCTGGTGACCCACCAGGGTGTGTGTGACCACCAAGGCGTGGTATGGTGACCCACCGAGGCGTGGTGACCCACCAACCTTGGAGGGTTTTGAGGTCCACCATGGCCACCGTGACCTCGTGGCGGTGACATGGAGCACACGTCATCTCAGGGCCCACAGCATCTCCAGAGCTGTGGGGTTGGGACCATCGGGGGACCCACAGCATCTCCAGAGCTGTGGGGTGGGACCAGAGGTGGTTTCTCCCCCCCCACCCCCTCATGGGAGGTCGTTACCCCTCAGGGGGTCAATGGGCCGTTGGGGACATTCCCACCCATTGTCCCCACCAGGAGCTCCATTAACATCCCAATGGCCCCTCCGGGGGTGGGGTGGGGGTGGCCTTAACCCTTCTCTGACACCGTCGGGGAAGGAAAAACATCACCGCAGCAGCAAAAAAAAAAAAAACCCACCAAAAAAATTCCCAAAACAGCCGCTTTTTGCCCCAAAAAGAGGCCAC
>NW_009648781.1:5317-7678 GCF_000708025.1 Charadrius vociferus | reverse complement strand
AACTCATTTCTGACTCCAAACAGGGGCCAAAAACCCCCTAATTTTGGCCAATTTATAAATTTGGCGGGTTTTTTGTTGCTGTCGAACATCCGCACTCGGCCACACGTGTCCTCCCCCACCCACCCAAAATTGGTAAGTTTGTACGTTTTTCCCCTATTTTTTTATTTATCCCATCAAAAAAAAAAAAAGTTCAAATTTTTTTTTGCTGTTTTTCAAACCGTTGGGCGGCTGAAAAAGAGGAAAAATACCCCTCAAACCCCCCAAAATGACTTCAAGAGACTCAACGATGTGCTCCAGACCCGAAATTAAATCTCCTCAAACACCAATAACCTCAAATTTCTTTTTAGATTTTTACCTATTTTTATATTTTTCATATTTTTTTTTTTCCCTACGGTCGATATTGATTAATTTTCTTTCTTTTTTTTTTTTTTATTTTAAATTTTTTAAGATTTATTCAAAGCTTTTCCCACAATACTGATTTTTTTGTTCTCCTCCCCGGAGCGGATTCGGGTGAAACGGAGACGATGTCCCCTCAGGGCCTGAAGGTCCCCACCGCAAAAATTGATGTTTTTTTTTTTTTTAAATATATATAAAGGACAACCAAAAAAGCCATTTTCTGCCCCAAATTGTGTAGGGGGGAGTGTCTGAACCCCAAATTTCCCCCTCCCCACCCCCCAGTCGGCAGCTGAGGGGACATCTGGAGTCCCCCAAGAGGAGTGAGAGCCCTCAGCTGAGAGGTGGCGCTTCTCCTCCCCCCCTCCACCACCCCGGAGCCTCAGATTAAACCATTTTTCCTTGATTTTACCCCAAAACGCGATGCTCCACCGCAGGGCGGTGGCTCCCGGTGGGTGCGGTGGTGCGTAGATCCTCCAACACCCCCACGGTGGCGTCGCTTCTCCTGCGGCGCGTCGGCCGGAGGACAACTTGAACCTCAACTGGCTGCGAAAAAAGATAAGTCTTTTCTTTTTTCTCTTCGTTTTACCTCTTTTTAGCAATTTTGGGTGGTTTTTTTTTTTTCCCCTGGGAGTTCTCGTGGCCGAGTGCTCCCGCAAAGGGGGTTCGTGACACTCGACCAACCCCACCGCACCCCGACTCAAGGAGCCCAACTGAGTTTTGGAGTTCAACCCAACCAGGACATCACCGGGAGGAACTCAACCACTTTCTGGAGCTCAACCTAACGGAGACGTCACCATGAGGAATCCAACGAAGTTTTGGAGATGAGTCTAACCAGGACACCACTCTGAGGAACCCCAACCAAGCTCAACCTCACCGGGACATCACCCTGAGGAGCCCAACCACGTTTTGGAGCTGGGTCTAACCAGGACACCACCCTGAGGAACCCCAACCAAGCTCAACCTCACCGGGACATCACCCTGAGGAGCCCAACCACGTTTTGGAGCTGGGTCTAACCAGGACACCACCCTGAGGAACCCAACCAAGTTCAACCTAACCAGGACATCACCCTGAGGAACCCAAACACATTTTGATGTTCAATCTAATGAAGACATCGCCCTGAGGAGCCCAACCACGTTTTGGAGCTGGGTCTAACCAGGACACCACCCTGAGGAACCCCAACCATGTTCTGGAGCTCAACCTAACCGAGACATCACCATGAGGAATCCAACGAAGTTTTGGAGCTCAGTCTAAGCAGGACACCACCCTGAGGAACCCAACCAAGTTCAAAGCAACCAGGACATCACCACGAGGACCACAGCCACGTTTTGAAGTTCACTCTAACCAAGACATCACCCTGAGGAGCCAAACCAAGTTTTGGAACTGGGTCTAGCCAGGACACCACCCTGAGGGAACCAAACCAAGTTCAACCCAACCAGGACATCACCCCGAGGAACCCAACCACATTCTGATGTTCAATCTAATGAAGACATCTCCCCGAGGAACCCAACCACGTTTTGAAGTTCAATCTAACCAAGACATCACCGGGAGGAACCCAACCGTGTTCAACCCAACCAGGACACTGCCCTTGAGGAGCCCAACGAAGTTCAACCTCACCAGGAGACCACCCTGAGGAGCCCAATCAGGTTTCGGAGCCGATGTGTGACCCTGAAGCCCCCCGGGACTGGGGGGGGGGAACTCCCACCCGAGCGGTGGGGACAGCAGGACACGGACCAGGCCGCAGGTGGGACCCCGGCCCGGGGGGTGGACCGAGGACCTCCAGGGTCCTTCTCCTCCCAGGGAGGGGTCGACCCCACCTCGGCGGAGCTCAAAGAGAGCCCCTGGGTGGGGGTCATCAACCTAATTAACCCAATCAACTTAATTAACTTCCAGCCTCAGGTGTCCTCCGGGCCAGGGAGGAGAAGACACTTGGGAGGACTAGTCGTGGTCCCAGTAGACCACCCCCAC
>NW_009648781.1:1239-2614 GCF_000708025.1 Charadrius vociferus | reverse complement strand
ATGGTGGCTCCGTCCACCCCATGGTGTTCTCCGTGGGGGTGATCCACGGGGGGGGGCTCCGTCTACCCCCCAGCGGCCTCCGTGAGGGCTCCGTCCACCCCACGGCGTCCTCCATGGAGGTTCCACCCGCCCCACGGCGTCCTCCGTGGAGGTTCCATGCACCCCATGGTGTCCTCCATGGGGATGCTTCATCAGTGGGGGCTCCATCCACCCCACGGCGTCCTCCATGGAGGTGCCACCCGCCCCACGGCGTCCTCCCATGGAGTCAGTTGACCAAGAGCTCCTTCGTTAGCCGGGTTTGGCGATGCGCGTTGACGAGGGGCCGGGCCGGGGCTGGTGACCCACACCCCCCCCATATCTCTCTTCTCCCCACAGGTGTGGGGTGGGCGAGCAAGGAGAAGGAGAAACCCATGGAGGCGCGGGTGAAGGTGGAGGACGACCAGAAGGAGGAGGAGGAGACGGCGCGGGGCGAAGACCGGGAGAGCGGAATCGGGGACGGACGGGGACAACCCCCCGACGTCGGGAACGAGGATGAGCGGAGGGGAAACGAATCCCGGAGGGACCCCAAATCCCACCGGAAGCCCCACAAGTGCGAGGAGTGCGGTCGCCTCTTCAACTGGAGGAACCACCTCACCCGCCACCGCCGCCTCCACACGGGCGAGAGGCCCTACAAGTGCTCCGTCTGCGGGAAGGGCTTCAACGACGGTTCCCCCCTCCTCATCCACGAGATGCTCCACCGCGGGGAGAAGCCCTACAAGTGTTTGGACTGCGGGAAGAGCTTCAGCCAAAGTTCTCACCTCATCTCCCACCAGGTGGTCCACACCGACGAGAAACCCTACGTCTGCCCCGACTGCGGGAAGAGCTTCGCCCGACAGCAGTATCTCCTCATGCATCGACGGGTCCACACGGGAGAGAGACCTTACGAGTGTCGGGATTGCGGGAAGAGTTTCCGGAAGAGTTCCGACCTGGTCAGGCACAAGACGGTCCATACGGGTGAGAAACCCTTCAAATGTCCCGTCTGTGGCAAAGGTTTCACCCAAAACTTCCGCTGTAACGCCCATAAGAAGGTCCACGGCACGGAGAAGGTCGACCACCCGCCGTCTCCGGCCCGGAGCGCCCAACAGAGCAACCGGGAGAGCGCGGTTCCACCAGGTGACCTTCACACCTCCTCTGGGTTCTTTCCACAAGTTTGGGGCCGTCCCGGGTTCTGTGGGGTGAGAGCTTTGGCGGGTGTGGGGTGGGAAGGTCCTCGGGGTGTGGGGAGTCCCTGTTCGTCCACCCCCGATTTTCCGTGGAGGGGGATGTCCCGTCTCAACCTTCTCCTCTGTCCACAGGTGACGGCGGCCACCGAGAGGAGGTGGCCTAGCCTGGCGCG
>NW_009648781.1:305-841 GCF_000708025.1 Charadrius vociferus | reverse complement strand
AACCAGAGCCAGCCCCACAGCCGCCCCGAAGGCGAGAAGAGCTCCCCCCACGGCTCCGACCTGCCGTCCCACCGGCAGATCCACCAGTTGGAGACGCCGGAGGGACCCAGCGACGTCGCGTCAAAGTCGGAACTCCTCCGACGGGACTCGGCCAAAACGGCCAAATCCCACCTCTGCTCCGAGTGCGGGAAGAGCTTCACCCGGAGGTTCAACCTCCGCCTCCACCAGAAGCTCCACAGCGGGGAGAGACCCTCCGGCTGCCCCGAATGCGGTTTGAGGTTCACCAACACTTCCCACCTCATCGTCCACCGCCGGATCCACACCGGGGAGAGGCCCTACCGCTGCCACGCCTGCGGGAAGGGCTTCACCATGAGCTCCAAGTGTCTGGAACACGAGAGGACCCACACGGGAGAAGCTCCATACCGTTGCACCCGTTGCGGCAACTGCTACCGCACCAAAGTCTCCTGGTTGACCCACCTGAAGGTCCACCTGGATTAAGATGGCGGGAGCGGGGGGGGGGGGGGGGGGGGGGGAGG
>NW_009648781.1:0-231 GCF_000708025.1 Charadrius vociferus | reverse complement strand
GTCCGGCAGCCCCAGAGGAACCACCCGGAGAAGAGAGAGGAACCTCTGGAGAAGACAGAGGAACCACCCGGAGAAGAGAGAGGGACCTCCCGGAGAGAGGAACCACCTGGAGAAGTCAGAGGAACCACTTGGAGAAGAGAGATGAACCTCCCAGAGAAGACAGAGGAACCTCCTGGAGAAGACAGAGGAACCTCCCGGAGAGGTGAACCTCCCGGAGAAGAGAGAGGAACC
>NW_009648780.1:371051-378714 GCF_000708025.1 Charadrius vociferus | reverse complement strand
TTGTCAGGTGTGAGTCTTGGTATATTTCGGGTTCTGGCTTCCTCCTCTTCCCTTGGTTTCCCAACTGCCCAGATCTGCAATCAAGATAACCTTGCTGGAATAAACATTTCTGCAGTCTCACATGCCCTCATCAATTAGCGTGACCAGGTTTGGTTCTCATCACTGCCTCCCTTATCATTTGTTGTTCAGGTTTGTGTCCCTGTATGTTCCTGTTTATGGCTTTCTCCTTTTCTCATTTGCTGCGTTGAAAAAGGTCTTTGACCAGATACCCTTAAAGGTGACACTGTCCCTCCACATACCCTTACTGTAGCCATCCTGGATTTTCATTTCTTATCTGCCAGCTTAAACCCTTTGCCCATCTCTTGGATCTATGTATGTCTGCAGTCTTGATTCCTACTGTAGATTTCATTCTCATTATACTCCTTTTCTGTTTCTCACTAGTTTTTGTCTTACGCCAACTTCTTTCAATTTTTTTCCTCCACACAATCATAGTTAAGTCCTCAATGTAGTTATCCCAATTGCTACTTCCTGCCTGTTGACCTGTTGTAATTTCCTATTAGATTACTCTTCTAAGATAGTTTGGCTTTTCTTGTTTTCAGGCTGGTGCTTTCTCAGTTTGTTTAGTCCAAGATGTCTATAACTTCTTTGTGATTAAAACCATATCCTATGGTGTTAAACAATGCAAGAACTCTTCCTGAGACTTGCTTTCAATAATTTGCAGAATACCTTAGTGGTATTACATTGGTAATTATTAACAGTCCATAATTTTTTCTAACAGAAGAGTTTAATTTATTTTTTATTTTCTAAATTATTAAATTCTAACATCTGCAGCATTCTCTCGCAAGGAGCTCCACTGCCGAACTGCAAGTTGTTTGGAAAAAAATGTTCTTTTTTTTGTAGTGTTGTTTTCGCTTTGGACCTGCTGCCTAGTAGGTACTCTTGATTCTTACTGTACCAGATGAGAGTGAATAGTCGTTTCTCATTTACCTAATTCATGTCATGCATAGTGCAACTCTGTCGTATTCTGTTGTGTCTCTTCTCTGTAAGAAACAGTTGAACCTAAGTGTTGTTATCGCCATATTGACTGCTTATTCTACTCTTCTTAACAAATGTCATTTATATTCTTATTGTGTCTTAACATTGCCAATGTCCTTGTTCTGTCAGCCCAGTCCCTCTGCTGTCTTTCTACAGTTCCTGGTCTGTATAAGGGAAGTAGTATACTTAAAGAGTTCTTTACAGTCAGCATAGTGACTACAAGAAAGAGTAGAAACAAGTCCTCAGTTTGGTTCCTCAAATCTACCCAAAAAGATTGTCACTTGCTTTTTATCCCATAGTCTGTCTTTTTTCTTTTCAACAGTTTTAATGATGAACTTTTTCCTGGAATTCAGCCTTCAAGACCAGGCACCAAAAAAGGACTATTTCCCTTCCAACTCAATACTCTGAGCAGCAATATAAGCCAGCCATTGGGATAGCATGGTTAAAGTACTACACCCTGAAATTTAGTAATAGATTTAGGACCATATTATATGTTTAAATACATTTATATACCTCAAACATATAAATTTATATATAAATAAAAAATAATAAAATCACATACAAACATACATAAAACTAAAGAATGTACACGTGCCAAGTTTGAATTTCAGAAATAAAATTATTCTTTAATTTGTCTGAATTTTTGTCAATACAGAAACTTAGGATAGTTTCAAAGACAATTGCAAAGGAAACTTGTAATTGTGTCTGTTTCATTGGATAACGGCCCTCAGATTAAATTCTTAGCATTCTGTTGATAATGTAAAGCTGAAGGCCTAACTGAAGAACTAATAAAATTCCACAACACATTTAGTAGGTCTACTTTCTAAAGAAGAGTAGAACCTATTTTTTTTAACATCTTGAATTTCAGTGCTAGGTTTGTCAAGTTTTAAAAAAAACCCCAACTTATTTTAATAAGTCTGTAATTAGTTGATTTACTCTTTAATTTTTATTCTGCTAAAACCTATTAAGAAACACATACAGAATCCTAAACAAACACTTCCAAAGTAGGCAGAAGGTCTTGCTTCTTTAGTGTGATTATTCTGTGGGCCTAAAAAAGCATGAGAAGATAATTATGCATCTGCTGCCAAGAGAAACTGTAGCAATGAGTGGTGTTTAAAATGGTTAAAAAATCAATGTTTGTTATATGTCTTTCTTATAGACCAGGTGAAATTAGCTGTACAAAATCAGTGATTTCAAACTATTGAGCAGGAAACAAAATTTACATCAACAGCAGGTGGCAGTGCTAGCAAGAGCTATGCTTCTGATGTGTGTAATCAGTCAGTGTTTGTATAGTGACAGCTCCAGCAAAAAGTAAGTTGAATACCCCAAAATTAGCGAAGTCTTGTGATTTTGGGGCAAATAATAATGAGATATAGGTCACAGCCTTGTTTCAAGAGAGTGAACTTATTTTCATAATCCAGATTGTATTTTGTTGTATAAGATAGCAAGCTTATTCCGTGCTTGCATTTAGATGGAATTGTAAATGATTGTATACAGCTTATATAAGAATAACTAGAGAAAATGAGTGAAAGTAAAAACTGGTAAAATAAATACGTTTATAAAATTTCAGACATGCCAACATCACAGTTTATGGTAATTCTTATGCCGTTGTTACAGATTTATTGTATCATTGCTAACACAATGCTCTTTGTCAAAGCTTATGAATCTGTTGGTGTTTTAAAGAGCATTAAAAAAACATTACTGAAACAGTTTATCTTAAAGACCATATTTTGGCTTCCCCTCATATTGTTGTGCTAAATTACATTTATACATTTAATTACAAAACAAATTGCCAAGCTTCTTTTTGAGTGTAGTTTCACTGAAAGAACCGAATTAGGCCCTGTTTCTGGTCTGTCTAACCATATGACTTCCTGATGTCGTCAGCTGTATGGACCACTAAGTCTGCCTTGATTCAGCCTTATCTAGTAAGAGAAAGAAGATTGAAGAAACCCAGAGAAAAGATGTAATATAAAAATATTGTGTCTAAATTGCAGTCTTTCAAGGTTTTTATAAGGTGTCAGCTGATCCTTAGTATTCTGCTTTGAATTCAGATTGTCTTACAAGTTTTCAGTAGATGACAGAGTAGTATGGTTAGCAATAAGATTTTAAGAGGCTCCTAATGGTTGTGTCATTTATAGAAGAAAAAAAGAGATGTTAAGTAAGTGTCTTAGACACGACCGGTTTTTCAGTAAAACTTACCCACTAAAATACAGGACTGTATCAACTCTGGCCTTTGGTAATCTATATATTAAATTAAAGTACAACTCTTTTGAAATCAATATAATTAATTGATTTGTACACATTTCAAGCAGGGCTGCTTTCTTTGGATTTTCAGTATTGAATTTGCACTGCAGTTAAAGCATCTTTTCTGTATAATTAAATCTATATTTGTTGTCTTCTTCACTGGCTTGAAACTGATTTTAAAAAGCAGAAATGTAAGTTAAAGCAAAAATATGCAAATGCATTACTTTTTTTAAAAAAAGATACAGAGATACTCTTTTCTTGTATGAAATAGAGCAAGTGAGAAGGCAGGGTATGCTGTGCTTTAAGCTATTTCAGTTGTTTTTACTAGACGTGAAAAAATAATGTTTTTTTTTTAATGAATGTCAAGGTTTTCATTGAGTTACTAAGTTGCTTTCAGTCAGTACCTCTTGTTTTTTACCCTTTTCTTTAGTGGTGTTTTTGACCAGGCCAAGAAGAGAGTGCCTATACTGCCTTCTAGGTATTCCCGAGCTCATAAAATAGCTGTCTCTGTACTCTTAGTTGCAGTAGCAAAACACAGCTGAGAGCTAGATTAAACCGCCTGGTTATAAGCACGGCTTCAGTAAGACTGCTAGTAGCTGAACTAGCTTGTGTAAAACTGACCGCATAACCTAACGATAGAGCATGTGTGATAGTACTATCCTGTGCACATTGCAGTATGTATTGAGGTGATGTTTGGGATGCATGAAAGATTCAGATGTTAGTACCTATTTGTGTCAAAGGAATCACAGCCACAAATAGTGTGTATAAATCAGTGGAAAAAAAATAATGGTTAATGATGCAGTTTTGTCTGAGTGCAGACAAGTCGGGGAGATGTTACAAACATGAATAATGGTTCACCATTGCAAATTAGCAGCAGGGTCTGAGCACCTCAGTCAATAGAGGGTGCTCAGGAGATTTGAGATTGTACAAACCAGTGGATCAGTCCAATTTCTGAAAAGTTTAAACAAAAATATCATCCCAGATAAAGGCATTTCTTGTGTAAACAAATTTTTGATGTATGCTAGATCAATTTTATAACAAAATACATGGTTTGCAGTACAGAAGCTAAGGAGTGTGTGTTTATCTGTGTTTGTGTGTGTGTGAGGTAGTGACTCTAAGAACATTTGTATATGCATAATACAGAATGGATGCTTTTCTCATCCTACAAAGCAAGCAAAGTAGGCTGAAAGACAGCGAAGTAATGTGTGTGTTTTTACCTCTATATACACATACGTATGATGTGCATTTGTTCTGGGTACATAAATTTGTCATCTGTAATTTAAAGTCACCATTTTAAATGTGTACAGAATCTGTATAGTACCTGATATTGTGTGTGATTTACTGTTTCTTTGCAAATACTGAATTACATTTTGTTTTTGAAATGTCAGTTCAGATGGTTTGTTTAATTGAAATCTGACACAAAACAGTACTTGCCAGGGAAAGCTTTTCATTCTCGTTACTATGGAGAGCCATTTGCAAACGATAGAAAGGAAAAGTAGCAGGATAAAAACAAGTTAATGTACCCTGTGAATATTCATAGAATCTCCAGTTATGCTTAAAAAGCATGAAGAAATTTAAGTTAGGTATTTGTACTGATGACAAGATTGTGGAAGAAGTTCCAAAGGAGGTGAGGTGTTTGGTAGAAAAAAAACAAAAAAAAAAACAGAATAAAGGCAGAAGCAATAATTACTAAATGTTTACCAGAAATGTTTATTTTACAGCAAAGAAGTCATTTCAGATAGTTGATAGGCATTGGAACTAGAAAGCTGGGTATAAAAGTATAAAAATTTTGCTCATGAGCCTAAGAGCTTATATGCTAAATTTTCCTCCTATTTACAAGTTTAGAAATGCTATAAACACATAAGAGGGGAGAGATTGTAGCTTATTTTTAGGACCATAATATGTATAAGTAAAACTTAAAATTTGGAAGTGCATGAAATCATTACGCTGTAATACCAAACCAGTAGCTTTAACAGTATTAATACCTGTGGTATTTGCTAAAGTGTTTTTTTCACCCATACTACAAAGCTGATTAATTCTATCCTTGTTAACAAAATCTTGCTTATTTTTGTTTAACACTACTTGGTGTAGCATGTTTGTTTAACAGCGACCTATCTGTAGATTAGTATGGACTTGCAGGGAAAAATGTTACTTATAGAAACCTAGGATCAGGCCCTTTCTGTAAGTTTTATATAAATGCTTGAGTTGGTGTACATTGATTTTAATGGTAATCCATTTTAACTACTATAAAGGCGATGTTGTAATCGTTATAGGAACGCAGATTTATTCAAAACAGAGAATGGAGTTAATTCTACGTTTGGGAACAGTTCAAATGCTGCACGCTGCTGAACGAAATACATTTATGAAAACAACTGTGTGCGATTCATGGTACAGATTGTCTGAAAAACTGGTAATAGCATAAAAAATACACCCTTGGTTTGTCAAAGTCAGCAAAATCTTTTTTCACTGGGAAGGTGCCAAGCGTGCATGTCTCTGTCAACTCATTTTTAGTACATACCTTTCTAAAACTAGGCCTTTATGTCCTGTTAGTATAAATTAATAGCACAACATGACTACTTACAACCTTTAGTAGAAGTTAATCGGATATAATCTTCTCTTTGTTTTGGTTTGATGGTTTATAGAAGTTACAGTAGTTCTACCATCTCAGAGTGCATCTGTCTGATACCGGCACGCTGCAGACCAGCTGCGAGCTTTTCCATGTATGGCATCCCTTTTCTCTCTGTAAGACATCTACCAATCCCTCTGGCTTAGGGTAAGGATGTATTTGTTCTAAATACCTTCACCTAATTGAGAGCAGTAATTTGAATTGTGCTTTCACTGCTTCTATCTCATCCAGAATCTTGAATTTGCTTACAACTAATTTTTAAGGTTGCGGTGGCTTGGGCTGGACTGGCCACTGAAACGAGTAACATGCTCTCCCCCACCTCTCTCTCGAGACTTAAGAGTTTAGGAAAAAACCCAAACTACATTAATACATTAACTAAAAAAAAATTAAAATTATTAAAAATATACAATGTATACAAACTGTGTCAAGCTCCCAGGATGATGATCACCTCACTGGGGGCACTGGGGAAGTCCCAGACTGGATTTCTGAGAGTTGAGTTAGTTAGAAGAGGCTTAGCTAAAAACTAAAATTACTGAACAGAAAATTGGTTCTGTTTTACCCGAAACCAGGACAAAGGTATACTCATGGTTTGGTGTTTTTTTTTTTGTTTGGTTTTTTTTTTTTTTTTTTTACTTTGTATGGTTAGGATTAGTTCTTGACTGATGAGTTTAGATTCTTTTTTGCTTCTTTTCTGTAACTTTTGGACTTCCTGGTTATCATTACTTTGTGTTCTAGTTACATCAGAAAATCCAGACAAAATCGTATTCAACATTGTGCAAGCTACATTAAGGTTGTGCTAATCTAGAGGATATTGCAGTGTGTCTGCAGCAGATGGACCGGGCTTTGAGATTTCAAGTGCCTGAGAGCCGTTTATTGATTATGGGTCAGTAAGTATAATGTTAATATAGAGGTGGAAGGAGTGACCTTGATTACAACAGAATTTTCATGAAACCACATATTACCTGCACGATAATAGCATTGTGACAAACTACTTAATGTGTTAATACCTTCATTAAAAATTCATATAAATATGTTCAGCTGTTGTGTAGCACGAAGTAACAGAGAGCTGAAATACCTGAGAAAATAGGTAAAATTAAATTTAATAAAAGATCTTTCTTGCATTGACGGTGAAGCCAGGGAAGGGTTTGAATACTTAAAAATATATCTTCTTTTTTGCCAGTAGAGGGTGCACGATGCACAGAAATAGCAAAAAGGTGGCAAAATCCTTTTCTGCTTGCATGCTGCGCAAGAGCCCAGAAAAACGTCTGAGGAACCTTATATGTTTAACATTTCAAGGAGCATTCAAAGGTTCCTAGAGCATTTCTCTGAGTGTATGAGTCTGCAGATGACTGTACTCAGGGTGGATTTAATGATAGCTTTATTTACCCAAATCCTCTGAAAAGCAAATTGTCACTGTTTATTCTTGCAAACCTAAAATATGCTTAAAACTCTTTAAGAGTACTGCAAGCAAAGAAGAATTTAATTTACTCTGATAGTTTTAGGCATTATTCCCTTTTGTGCTCTGAACTTTGTAGACACTTTGCATGAAATATGACTAATTGCTGAATGATTAGAGTTTACCTATTAAGCTTCTATAAGAATCTCGCTTTTACTAGGTATTGGAGTGCAGGTGTTGCTAATCTGCAGGGAGCATTTGGTTGAATGAAAAATGGAAGTGTAATAGCAGGTGGTGCATAGGATTATGCACTGTAAATTACTCTACCTTTTAAAAATTGAGTAATTTGAATTATTGAGTGT